>NW_024730668.1:8164151-8294946 GCF_018991925.1 Homarus americanus
CTGACTGGTCTTCTCTTTAGTTCTACTATGTCTTCGCTGGGTCTACCTACGAGTCCTTCGTGTGTCCAACCCTACAAATATCGGCTCATGTACACATTAAATCCTCATCCCTTTTTTATATCTTAGGGGTCGTGTACAAGCCTTACTTACACTACTGGGAAATAAGTGATTCCTAAGAGCTCCGCTTACTTTGCTGAGAAACGCCGATCAATCAGCGAGGAGACAAACGTACCTTACTTTCATTTATTCATATGACTGTCGGCAATATAATTGAATCTTACCATAACTGTAGTAAATTATTATCTTACTTATGTGGTTCTTAGTGCCAATATGCAGAGAACTATCTTCTATCATTCTTACAAGTGTTCACTATAATTATTTAATCTATAACTTGAGTGATTATAATAAACATTCTTATGTTAAGTTCTGACCTGCGCTCTAGCCTCATAATGATTTTTTTTTAAATTTATTTAAGTATAATAAGAAACCTGTCACTGTTTATTTTGCCTACCCTCTACTATGCTAAATTGATAACCATTTAATTTGATGCCTTTACCCTAGTACAAATTGCCTTGTCTACGGTGTTAAAACTTCTGGTTCACAATCTTGCCAAATTATTATGTGATCATTGGAATTGCTCTAACAATTCAACGGTTGACGAATCCTTTCACTACCTCGTCTTCATGACATCATCGACATAATCGGAACAGAAAAATATATCAGCAAAGTCGATTTCTTGCGTGGTTACTACCAGGTACAACCCACGCTCAGCACTCGAAACATCTCTGCATTTGTCTCCCCAGATGTCTTGTGGCAATACCTGTTTATACCCTTCAAACTCAAAAACGCTCCAGCCACCTTCCAGTGTATGATGAACAAAATCACTCAAGGCCTAGAAGAACCCAGGCCTACTTGGACGACATTATCGTAGTGGTTGATACTTGGGAGGAGCACATAGAAAGTGTGCAGCAGCTATTCCATCAGTTGCAGTCGGTAGGACTAGTCATCAATCAAGCGAAATGTAACTTTGCCGAAGCTACCGTTAATTACCTGGGACACATCGTTGGGCAAAGGAAAACAGTTCTCACAGCAGAAGTGGTTGCTATTCTGAACTTGCCCGCTCCACAAGATCAATGAAGTCTCAGAAGGTTCTTAGGCATGACTGGTGTCTACAGACACCTTTGTAAGAACTTTGCATTAGCAGCCATATCCCTTACTGATCTCATCTCTGCAAAAGAACCGTTCAAATGGTCTCCTACCAGTCAAGAGGCATTTGGCAGTATTAAATCTCTCCTTACAACTGATCTAGTGTTCTGGGCAGCGAACTTCAATCAATCATTTATTCTACATGTTGACACCTGCGACAATGGAACAGGAGCTATTCTCCTACAAACTGATTCAGAAACGCAACTGCTTCATCCTATCTCTTACCAGCCCTCGAAGCTGTTGCCCCACCAATTACAGTACTCACCCATCGAGAAAGAGACTCTGACACTTCTACTTTCTTTGGAAAAATTCAAGTTTTTTCTGCATGACTCCCCCCATCCTATTGAAGTAAAATCTGTTCACATTCCAATTTTGTTCCTACACAGAGTTAAAAATTCTAATCAACGATTGATGAGGTGGGCGCTTTCACTACAGAAACATAATCTACAAGTTCCCGCATCCAAGTCCAAGACAATTTCGACACTTTGTCACGAGGACCAATGGTGGAGTGCGACTAGGATGGTCTCCTCAGTGGTTCCACTTATTCTGCATGGAACCTCCGAAATTTTCAAGGGATGGGAGGGGGGGGGGAGGGTGTAACACATCCACTTGCTCGCTGTCTGCTAGTATAGAAATCTCTAGAAAATCCGGTGCGACAGAAAGGCAGTAGTTAGCGTCTCCTAACCACCTCCCTCATGCCTCAACTTGTTTCCAGAACACCAGGTGACATCACTGTGGGAACCAATCTCATTTTAGAATCGTTAGTAAAAATCCACACCTTCCCCTCCCTATACTGTACACAACACAACCAGACCCTAACCATACCCAACAACCACCCCCAAAGCAAAATCTAACACACCTCCCCTAAGACAACTCCCAACTACTCATCTCTAGGAAAACTTAACTTACCCAACCTCCACTAACAACCTCCCCCCTCTAAAAAAACAAAAAACAAATCACATTCATCCATTTCTCCTAAAGCACAAACCTAACACACCTGTCCAAAACCTAACAACCCCCCCTCCCCAAAAAAACTAAAACCTAACATACCCAACCTTTACTAACAATCCCACCCAAAATAAAAATAACCCAACTCGACCATCTACTAACCACACCCTACCACTCCTTCCAAAACAAAAACCTAACATACCCATCCCATACTAACATACAGATGACTTGGACGCCTCCCTTAGCCAGTGAGGTCGGGGAGGGGTGAATAGTACCTGTACACATGCCCTCCCTCAAGGAATGGGGCTGTCCTCTCTCAAGGAATAGGCTGTCCTTGCAGAAGAAGTGACGCTGCTCGGGCATCAAGGAATGACGCTGTCCTCCCTCAAAGAATATGGCTGTTCTTATAGAGGAAGTGACACCAATGAGGTCCCGTGCGGAGTGCACAATACCTGCAAAAGCCCACCCCGCAAATGCAGAAAGCTTGTATAAGCCCAGGGAAAAAAAAAATAAATAAATAAATAAAATAAAATAAATAACCCAACTCAACCAACCACTAACCAAACCTACAATCCTCCCAAAACAAAAACTTAACATATCCGACCTTAATAATACCCCCGGCCACAAAAAAATATATAAATAAATAATAATAACAAATATATAAAACTTAACTCAAGTCAACCATCCATTAACCAGACACAACAAATCACCCCTAAGTAATCCTATCACACTCCATCATCTCAAAATGCTCTTGCTAAGAAGGTGCGTTCTCAAACGCGAAGAAAGCGATTACTGTTCAATTTTTTTGGTCTTATACAAAGCACTTTGTTTGGCACAGCGACTGCCGAAGATGTAGTTAAATTAGGGGACCGTATGAACATTGTCAATCAAGCTGTACTTAAACAAAATTGCGCTATAACCCAAACTTTCCATGAGATCATTTCTTTGGAGTCAAAGGTTAGCGTGATTATTTCTGCATCGAATAATTTGTCTAAAATCGTTTATAGTTTAGTGAATTCAGTGCATATACTGGAATGGCTCATTACTTTTTCTGAGTATTAGTGAATTATTAGTGAAATTAGTGAAACATCTTCACTTAACATAAGAACATAAGAAAATAAGGAGTCTGCAATAGGCCGGTTGGCCTGTGCATGGCAGCTCCTGTCGAGAGTTACTACCACTCTCTATCATCCATGAATCTATCTAGCCTCCTTTTAAAACTCCAGCGTTCCACCACTTACTACAAAGTTGCTAAGCTTGTTCCACTCGTCCACCACCCTATTTGTGAACCAGTTCCTTCCTATCTCCCTCCTAAACCTAAACCTTAACCCCAGCAGAAAGATCACTCCTTGCACTACCACCGAGACTGGGAGGATTGGGATTGACCAATTTAGAGGAGATTGCTGCCACCGAAAATCTAAAACTCAGTTAAGCTCACGGCAGCCCTCAGTGACCACATAATAGCTCAGAACGCAACAGGCGAGGTGGATACCAGCGAAGTAAACAAGATTTGACGGTCCATTACGACAGAACGACAGCACGGCCAAAGTGATAAGTTGCAGCAACTGATGCTGCAAGTACCAGAGAATTTGAAAAAAAAGTTGCTAGAGTGCAGGAGGTGGGCGCCTTGAACTGGTTAACTATGTTACTGATAAGGGCAAATGATTTCAGTCTCAATAAACAAGAATTTACAGATGCCATTGCCGTAAGGCACAGTAAGCCAGTAGAAGGTTTACCCTCCCAATGCGTGTGTGGCTCTTCCTGTGACGTCGATCACGCCATGGTGTGCAAGAAAGGGGGCTTCACATTCTTGAGACATGACGAAGTAAGGGATCTCGCAGCAAATATGTCGAAGGAAATCT
This sequence comes from Homarus americanus, assembly GCF_018991925.1. Classification (NCBI taxonomy): domain Eukaryota; kingdom Metazoa; phylum Arthropoda; class Malacostraca; order Decapoda; family Nephropidae; genus Homarus; species Homarus americanus. The sequence continues at coordinate 8,168,168 of NW_024730668.1, forward strand.
GTCGTGAAAATTTCCAACATAGGATTTCAAACACATCCAACGAAGCCCGTGTTGACGTCAGTGCTCGGGGATTCTGGAAGCTGGGACAGCGAGCCTTCCTTGACATCAGGATTTTTTATCCCATGGCTGCATGTCACTGTAACTTAGCTCTCTATGCTGCACACAGGAGGTACAAGAACGACAAGATAAGGCAAAATGGTGAGAGAATTCGGAACGTTGATCAAGGCAGCTTCGCTCCTCTGGTGGGATGGGACCAAGTGCAAGATGCTTCTACGCCAGACTCGCGGAGCTGCTATCTGAACAGATGCAGCAACCAAGAAGTTATGTTACAGCCTGGATGAGATGTCGACTGTCCTCTCTCCTTACGTCTGCTTTGCTCTGCCTCAAGGGAACGAGAGCATCGGTCCCAAGGCCGACAACAGTTGCAGATATTGACTATGAAGCAACAGTCACTGAATGCCACCTAGATCTGCGGCTCAACTAACTCAACACAGCTAGGATAGCTACTTATGTATTAGGATATTTAATTTTAAGGTAATAGTAGTAGTAGTAGTAGTAGTAGTAGTAGCAGCAGCAGCAGTAGTAGTCACCCTAAGCATTGCCACCCAAGGTTTCTTCTCATCCCTTACGGCATAAATTGTAAATATTCCGTGTGTTCACCGGCGATCACCAAGCGAGTGGTGACCTGTGCTGGGTCGGTGGAACAATGCGGTGGCTCGGAGCCAAGGTCATTGTCGATAGGCCTACTTTGACAGGGGTGGTCTAAGGACTTTCGCCCCAATGGGGCCGAGAGTGCTGCCCATGCGGTCGCCTCCCCACCATAGTAACGGACACTTAATGTACAGTAGGGTCTCGTCGAACCAAGTGAGTATATATAACTGATATTACACCAGTGAGACCATATAAATTGTGGTTATTTGTGCCAAGGATATATAAACAAGTGCTTGGTGTGACGAATTCGTGTCCATAGTGTATCATTCTGACGTATGGATGGTCACCCTTGGGGAGGGGGGGTAGCCTACACACCCACGCGCGCACATATGCCCCTACTCATAAGAACCAGTATAATCTTGTGCCTGGGACTAAATCAGATGTTCGGAGACGGACGTAACTGTCGCCCAAGGTGCTGTTCACTATGCCTGGTAACATTCTTTGCTGCGTCTGTGCTAGCCCGAACCAAAACTGCACAAATTGGGTTTGTGCGAGAAACAACTGACCATGTGTGGATTGCAGGAAGCTAGACCAGTGTCGGAACCCACGTCGCAGGGAGCCTACACAGGTGGCCACAGTAGATATTGCCGGGACCCAACCACCCGATGATATTCGAAATGATAGCAGTGAGTCTACTCAACCTGAAAATGTAGTACTAATAAATGCTGCTCCCTTAGTGGCAGGTGTCCACGAGGAGAATGAGAGACAGCCACCTCAGTGGAATGGCATGTCGATGGAAAATGCAGACATATGGGTCAAAGTAACCTACTCAGAAATTGTCAAGTGGTCGCCCGCTAACTTATTTGAACCACCCAAGTGTGCGGCCACCAAAGAAATGATTCGGGAGTTGACTCGCCTCATGACTGATTACACTCAGGACCACTTCCTCGCCCCTTTAGCTTTTCAAATACTGGCATTAATACCACATCTATTTTGTCAGAGGACACACACAAAGACTAAGCATAAAGAAAATGTGGCAGCAATGAAGAGAAGATTGGCAATGTGGCAGAGTGGGGCCCTTGATGATCTCCTATGTGAAGCAAGAACACTGCAGGAGAGACTAAAAATTACGGGTGACGGAAAGCAAAACACCGATAATGTGGCAAGAAAATTTGGAAACAAAATGCGTGTGGGAAAAGTGTCTCTTGCGGTAAGATCTCTCAAAGAGGAATCCTCCGGTGGGGTGATGCCAATAAACAGAGAGACATTAAAACTACTGAAACAGAAACATCCCCCCTGCAAGCGAAGACGAAGGCATCAGGTTCCAGGGTGACTATATCCCACCAAATGCTGTCCTCTTCGAGAAAATAACAGGAAAATAACAGGAGAGATGGTGTGGAAAAAGGCACTGAAGACTCGAGGAGGAGCCGGCCCTTCAGGTCTGGAAACGGTTGGAGAGTCATCCTCAGCACAAACAAGTTTGGCCCTGTAGCAAGCGATCTCTGCACTACCATTGCCGCCCTTGCAAGAAAGCTTGCATCCTCTTGCTGCCATCACCTCCAGGCCCTGACGGCCTGCCGCCTTATTCCTCTGGAAAAGAAACCAGGATGTAGACCTATAGGGGTGGGGGAAGTGCTGAGGCGGATCATCGGAAAATGCATAATGGAGGTGGTAAAGGATGATGTCAGGGCAGCAGCAGGGAACCTACAAGTGTATGCTGGCCACCAGGCTGGCGAGGAGGCCGCCATTCACGCCATGAGATTGATGTTTGAGCAGCGTGATTGTGAGGCCGTTCTCCTGGTGGATGCTTCAAATGCATTCAACATACTTAACCGCAAGGCTGCACTGCACAACATCAAAATCAAGTGTCCAAGCTTTGCGATGTATGTTGAAAATTCGTATAGGAATCCATCAGACCTCTACATTGTAAATAACGAGGCTCTAAAAGGTGATACCATCTTACAGTCAACCGAGGGAACAACACAGGGGGACCCTGTTGCAATGGCAATGTATGCAATTGGCCTATCAGTGCTCCAACAAGAAATAAAATTTGAAACAACTGGGTCAAACAAGTGGCATATGCTGATGACCTTACAGGAGCAGGAAAAGTGGAGGGCATCAAAAAGTGGTGGGACTTGGTAACATCGCCAGGTCCACAAATAGGGTACCACCCAAACGCCAGCAAGTCCTTCCTCATCGTGAAGCCAGAACATTATGAACGGGCAATGGAAATTTTTGGCGGAAGTGAGGTCAAAATAACTAAGGACTGCCAAAGACATCTAGGTGCAGTAATTGGCACTATGGACTTCAAGACTGAGTACGTAGCGGGAAAGGTGAATGTGTGGGTTAGTGAAATCCAAGCTCTGTCTGACATTGCTAACACAGAGCCACATGCAGCCTTTGCTGCATTCACCCATGGAGTCAAGCATCGTTGGAACTACCTGATGCGTACTATCCCTGATATCGGACCCCTCCTCCACCCTCTGGAAGAAGTTATCAGTGTCAATTTCATTCCTAAATTAGTGAAACACCCTGACTTAACCCCAGCAGAAAGAGCACTTCTTGCACTTCCACCAAGACTGGGAGGGATGGGACTAACCAATCCAGAGGAGATTGCTGCCACTGAACATCAAAATTCACTTAAGCTCACAGCAGCCCTCAGGGACCACATAATAGCCCAGAATGCAACAGGGGAGGTGGATACCAGTGAAGTAAATAAGATTCGTAGGTCCATTACGACAGATCGACAGCACTGCCAAAATGATAAGTTGCAGCAACTGTTGCTGCAGGTACCAGAAAATTTGAAAAAAAAGTAGCTATAGCGCAGGAGGTGGGCGCCTCGAACTGGTTAACTACGTTACCGATAAGGGCAAATGGTTTCAGTCTTAATAAACAAGAATTTACAGATGCCATTGCTCTAAGGTACGGTCGGCCAGTAGAACCTTTCCCCTCCCAATGCGTGTGTGGCTCTTCCTATGATGGCGATCACGCCATGGTGTGCAAGAAAGGGGGCTTCATATGCATTAGGCATGACGAGGTAAGGGACCTCACCGCAAATATGTTGAAGGAAATCTGCCGGGATGTCATGGTAGAACCGACCCTCCTTCCATTGGATGGTGAGATGTTCCATCACAGGACTTCAAACACATCTAATGAAGCCCGTGTGGACGTCAGTGCTCGAGGATTCTGGACGCCGGGACAGCAAGCCTTCTTCAACATCAGGATTTTTGATCCCATGGCCGCATGTCACCGTAACCTAGCTCTCGATGCTGCACATAGGAGGAACGAGAACGACAAGAGAAGGGTATATGGGGAGAGAATTCAAAACGTTGATCAAGGCAGCTTCACTCCTCTAGTGTTCACAACCTCTGGTGGGATGGGACCAAGTGCAAGATGTTTCTACGCCAGACTCGCGGAGGTGATCTCCGAACAGAAGCAGCAGCCCAGAAGTTACGTTAGAGCCTGGATGAGATGTCGACTGTCTTTCTCTCTCCTTCGGTCGGCTTTGCTCTGCCTCAGGGGAACGAGAGCTTCTGCCCCAATCCCGACAACTGCTGCAGATATTGACTATAAGGCTACAGTCACTCAATGCCGCATAGATCCGCGGCTCAACTAATTCAACACAGATAGGATAGCTACTTATGTATTAGGATATTTAATATTAAGGTAATAAAATGGTGGCGAAGGTGTGGCTATTGGGGGAGGCTGGAGGCCACTATATTATTTAAAAAAAAAAAAGTAGTAGTAGTAGTAGTAGTAGTAGAGTGTGTGTGTGTGTTCATTAAACGTACCCAGGAGGCTAGATTTGGTGTGCACACCAACAATGTGACTTCGGATTGAGTGGTAAGGGCGATAACAGACCTATTACTCAGTGTGAAAATATACCTAGGGGCCCAAACTAAATTTAGTGTACACTGCTGCTTCCCACAAGGCTAGAGGGGCTGAGTGACAGCTTCCTCATGAATTAGAATTGAGGATAGTGGCGTCCTACCCTCTGATGGCCACAACACCACCACTGGTAGGGCGTCATAGAGAATGTTAAAACAAAAGGAAGGATTGAAGAGAGTATATATATATATATATATATATATATATATATATATATATATATATATATATATATATATATATATATATATATATATATATATATATAGATAAAATCGCACAGGGAAATGGAAACAATGGAGCAACTTAGCTTTCGTCTTTATTCAAGACATCTACAGAGGCAACTGAATTACATGGACAGGAGCTTAAGAGAAAGGGCGACGTCACTAGTCAAGTTAAGTCAGGTAAAAAATATGGGACCCACTAATCATCTATCCTACATCTAACTCGAATGCTTTAAAAGCATTTTTAACCTGGGGAGAGGACCTGCACACAGTGTGACCTGCACACACACACACACATAAGAACATAAGAACATAAGAATGGAGGAAACTGCAGCGGGCCTATTGGCCCATACTGGGCAGTCCCGTTTACACCCAACACCTATTGCTCATATGAGCATCCAACCTATGTTTGAAGCAATTCAGCGTATTCGAGTTAATGATGATATTTGGTAACTTGTTCCATTCATCCACTACTCTGTTCCCAAACCAGTGTTTACCTATTTCACGCCTAAATCTAAATTTGTCTAATTTAAAACTACATTGTTACAGAGTTCGCTCCTGGTTTGAATGATGCAGAGTACTGCTTTGTAATGTCCCCTTTGTTTAGCCCCACCACCTTCCCACTTATACACCTCTATCAGGTCGCCCCTCGCTCTACGTCTCTCAAGGGAGTGCAAATTAAGATGCTTTAACCTGTCTCTATACTCAAGGTTCCTAATGCCCGGGATTAGTCTTGTCATTCTCCTCTGAATTCTTTCCAAGGATTCTATATCCATTCTGTAATACGGTGACCAGAACTGAACTGCGTAATCCAGGTGTGGTCTCACAAGAGCAAGATACAGTTTGAGGATGACCTCGCTAGTCTTGTAACTAACACTCCTTTGTATGAGCCCAAGTATTTTATTAGCCTTGTTACGAGCAAAAACACATTGTTTACTTGGCTTAAGGTTCCTACTTATCATTACTCCTAAATCTCTCTCACAGTCGGATTTCTCTATGGCATCGTTGTTCATCTGGTATCTGGTTTCCCTGTTTACATCTGCTATACTGAGTACTTTATACTGTTCACGAATTTACCTTCTAACTGGTCTAAGTACCTTGCCTTTGATCCTTCCGTAGCCGCCTAAGTCCTCACGCATCATCCCACAAAATTCCTACCATGCCCATAACTAGTGTGTCAAGCCATGTATATAATAAACAATAAAGGTCCAAGTACTGAGCCTTGGGGAACTCCACTTGTGACGTTGCTCCAATGGGACTTAGTGCCGTTAATGCTCACTCGCTGTTTCCTGTCCTGTAACCACGCCCTAATCCATTTAAGGATGTCACCTTTGATGCCATGAGCTTCTACCTTTCTAATTAGTCTTTCGTGGGGGACTCTGTCGAAGGCTTTACTAAAGTCGAGATATACCACATCATAATTGTGCCCCTCGTCCACCGATTCGAAAACTGATGAAAAGAATGTTAATAGATTAGTTAGGCAAGAACGTCCGCTTGTGAAGCCATGCTGGGAATCATTGATCAATCCGTGCTTCTCCAGGTGATTTCGAATAGAGTTTGAAATGATTGCTTCCAGTAATTTGCCTACTATTGATGTTAGACTGATTGGGCGGTAGTTAGAGGATAGTGATCTATCCCCCTTCTTGAAAATCGGTATTACATTCGCTATCCTCCAGGATTCTGGTACTACACCTGTTTTTAAGGACATGTTAAACAACTTTGTTAAGGGCATACTAAGCTCTTCCTTACATTCCTTTAATACTCTGGCAAATATCTCATCGGGACCAGGTGACTTATTAGGCTTTAATTTGTCTATTTGCTTACTAACATCGTTACTAGTCACTACTATCTCACTTAATTTGTTTTCTTCACTATCTCTGAATAGAGTCGGTGCCTCGGGTATCATGTTTAAATTTTCGGTGGTGAAAACTGTTGAAAAATATTTATTCAAATTATTGCTCATTTCTCCATCGTTATCAGTGAGCTCGCCGGAGTCTGACCGTATTGGTCCAATCTTTTCTCGTGTTTTAGTTTGATACATTTGGTAGAATCCTTTGGGGTTTGTCTTCGCCTCCCTTGCTATCCTTACCTCATTATTCCTCTTTGCTTTCCTTATCTCGGTTTTAACCCTACTCGCCAATACCCTATAATAGTCCTGGAGGTAAATTTCGCCACGCTTTATCCTTCTACCTATAGCCTTCCTTTGGCCAATGATGTTCTTTAAATAATTATTTATCCATTTAGGGTCATTGTTGTCTGATCTGAGTTTTTTGTATGGTATGTTCTGCCTTTGTGCATTAAGTAACTCACTATTTAAATTGTCGAACTCGCAATCTCAGATCTCGTTATCAGGTCGGTGTCATCTGTCAGGTTCACGGCCAAGCGCGACACCCCTCTCTCAGCTGCCTCTTTAAACTGTCAAAGTTTGCCCTTCTGAAATCTGGTACTTTAGTGGAATTTTCCTTACGTCTGCCCTGAAAATCTAACTGGAATCGAATTTCTTTGTGATCGCTGTTTGCAAGTTCGTTCCCTACCTCGACATTGCTAATGAGGTTTTCTCTGCTCGACAGAACTAAATCCAGTATATTATTACCCCGTGTGGGTTCGGTTATATGTTAACTTAGGAAACAGTCCTGGATCGTCTCGAGAAAATCCTCTGATTCTGAGTTGCCCGTAAGGTCAGTCCAATCTATTTGGCCAAGGTTAAAGTCGCCTACTATACAGACTTTGTTGTGTATGGAAGCCCTGCGCATTTCATCCCAGATAAGTCGCTCATTGACGCTATCAAGATTGGGGGTCTATATATTACTCCTGTGATTAATTTTTCCCGACCGTCGCTTAATTCTATCCAAATTGTTTCTGTATTCCTCTCAGTTTTTATTTCCTTATTTATTTCACACTTCAGATTATCCCTAACATAGATTGCTACTCCGCCTCCTTTCCTGGTCTGTCTATCGGTATGGAACAGTTTGTAACCCGCAATTTGGTATTCGACTGGTAATTCACGTGTGTCTAGGTTGATCCATGTTTCAGTGAATGCAATTATATCGATTTCTTCCGTACATACCAAGGCCCTAATATCATCCATTTTGTTTCTCATACTTCTACTGTTCACGTAGTATACATTTAAGTTAGTCGTGTTATGAGTCCTCCCCTTACCGCGTTTAGTTTTAAATTCCCTGTCTAATTTAGTTTTGTCATCATTCCTAGCACTATTTCCCTGTAATCTTTCGCCTTGTTTACCCGCTCCCACTGCAGTCTCCTCCACCCCCGTGCCCATATGTTCTCTTAGCAGTTTAAAGACTTCGATATCTTTTGAACTGCCCCCTCTAGAGCCCCAGCCAGGGTTGCTACTCCATCCCTAGATAGGTGCACCCCATCCCTAGCATAAAGGTCCCTTCTGCCATAGAAGTTGTCCCAGTTGTCAATGAATGGGACTGATATTGACTTACAATATCTGTCAAGACGGTCGTTGACACCAACTGCCCTTGACAACCATTCACTGCCAACTCTTCTTCTAGGCAGGACACCGCATATGATAGGGATCCCTCCCTTAGTCCTAATACGATCTATGGCTGCCTTGAACTTATCAAGAAGTTCCTCGCTCCTACACCGGCCAATATCATTGCCTCCTGCACTGAGGCAGATAATGGGTTTGTTCCCATTACCAGACAAGATATTGTCCATCCTGTCAATTATATCCCCCACCCCAGCCCCTGGCAAACACACCCTCATCCTATTTTTGTTTTTACCACAAAAGGCCCTGTCCATGTACACACAGCCAGCACCTGAGTGTTATAGCTATACTTGTCTTTCCATACACGCAGATGAAGTAGCCATCCAAAGATGGGGAAGTAATTTTTCAATCTATTTTCATTAATTCTTTTTTTTTTTACTACAAATGGCACGCTTTCTCTCCCCTCCTCTCTTACAAGAATTAAGAATTCTGAATATATTTTATACTATGTTGTAGATCGAACACAGACTTGTCTTATTCAGTTGTCAGATTTTTATTTTTTTAATCTAATATATCCTTCATTAATGCCTATTTTCTTAGACCTCCATAAGTTTATTGTGTTTCACCTTAATAAAGGCTTTTTTTTAATCAACAAAGTAGATATACAATTTTCTTTGGACCTCGAAAGCCATTTCACTCAAAATTCTCAAACCAAATATAGCTTCTCTAGTTCCCTTTCCCTTTCTAAATCTATTTTGATCTTCAGATAACTCATTGTCTATCATAAATTTTAATATACTTAAAATTATGTTTTATACAACTTTGCAGGCATGACATATTAAGCTCTAAAGATCCTGTTTCTTTAGGTAATAATTATGCATAATTATTTATTTTTTATCACTGGGAAGGTCTTCTTTGCAGTATATAGAATTACATATTCTAATCAAACATTTTATCCCATACTTTGCTCGTCTCTCTATTTACTTCTGCATCAAACAAGAAGTAACAGAGGATCTCTCCCCTGGGGCGAATGGGAAGTGAGATGTACAGTCGGCCACAGGAATAAGATACACTCTGTAGCTGTAAGGTCCGAAAATGGTCTGGTAACGTTGAAACTGCGCATCCAGACGCATGATGAAACTCAAATTCCCCCAGCTCCTTTTCTAATCCAAACATCAGTAAAATAAAAAAGTAGGGTAAGAGAAAAAGTTGGGGGAGGAGGAGGGAGCTGTACGATAACTGCAATCCTATTCGGCAACAAGTTTACGACCATTGGATACAATATAGTAATTGTAATATAAACACAAGAGACTAGTATACCATTCACAACAAATGTATTGATAACATATACTGTACAGTATGTAGGAATAAAACATAAATTACAGGTCATTTTGTAATTTTGTCTCTTCTATTCCGTACAGTGTTACCAGATATTTTGTCTCAAACACGAACCGTAGGTGTATACGTATTCTTGTGGCCGACTGTAGAGCCCCGCACAAAAGTCCTGTGCCAGGCAGATTTGCCTAACCTAATGTGGCAACGTCAGAGACACACAGGAACGCACACACACTTGATGGAACTACCGGGCTCATAGTTGAAGCGTCGGTCTGTGGCTTAAAGAGCGCGTTTCATGCCAAGATTTCCGTGTTGACCAGCACTCTCAAGAACAAACTAATGAATATCATTAGTAATGTGATAATGATGAGATATGAGCCATGGTTCACAGCCATAGATAACTGGTTAGGACATTCATGATGAGAGAAACATATTTTATACTGATATGATATTCAATTTCTTTCGAGAACGAATAATGATTATTTGCCCTCCATTTAAATGCATGCCCAAGTGTCAATTTTCGGGCATATTAGAGCTAATTAATCGAGTTAGAATTTGACGTTATGCAGCAATCAGCGAAGTTTTGGTGACATCAGTAGGGAGTCAAGTAAAAAAATAATTTGACAGATACTTCTAGAATCCCTCTATCCAATTTCAAATACAAAAGTTGTACATTTAAGTATGTTAAAGGGTTTTTGTACACTATTCTGGAGGTATATTTGGCAGAAAGGTGTTCAAAGGCAGCCGTTTTACAGTGCAATAATTTTGTCACTTCCTAATGGAAAGATCTTGATAGAATTTTGTATGCTTTGAAACACACCTCAATAAATAAAAAATCATCCAAAAACCCTATGTATCTTGCAAAAGACATCTCTCATATGTTCCAGAATCTTCTATCTTGGGTGTTTCCTTCTCGCTGAGAGTCCCCATACTTTCTGATATGATCTATCCACCTAGTATGAGGATGTTTTTTGGTTCATTCTGTCTCTTACTTGTATTTCACAGTGCCACCAAAGAGGAGCAGGACGAAGACGCGGGAAGAGTGTGAGAGCCTGTCATGAACCAGTGATGGTAGATGCTGTCACTGGGGCTACACTATTTATCCTTTATATATATATATATATATATATATATATATATATATATATATATATATATATATATATATATATATATATATATATATATATATATATATATGTATATATATATACGTTCATGTGGTTAAATTTTGTTAACTCTAGTTTAGTTTTCTATAAAACCAAGAATAAAGAATAAGACTGAGATTAATACGGCCAAAAATTTGTTTATCGGTGTTTGACAAAATTTAATAACGAGAAACATATGATGGAAATAAACCATATTAACTCGGTGACCCATATTAGGTAGGCTAAGTAATAAGGGTGGGTTTCTCAGAATACCGCTGCGTCCACCAAAAATCGATAGTGCTCGACGTCGTCGTTCTCTCTCTCTTTCTCACTCTCTCTTAACACACACACACACAAACACACATGTATGTATGTAGATATATATATATATATATATATATATATATATATATATATATATATATATATATATATATATATATATATATATATATATATATATATATATATATATATATATATATATATATACTTGCGCGTGTGTGAATGTTGCTCTTTCATACTTCATATCTCTGTCGGGAGATTTTATAGCACATCCTTGGTATTACCGGATGTATTCTTTTTCCAGAATATCTATGTACTGTACCTATTTAACATTTTAGTATTCTGATTGATACCTGTGTACGGTAAATCTAAGTTATAATTAAATGCTAGTTTCCAGATTTGTAGACTGAGTTTTAATTAATGAAGAACTTATTCAGTACCAGATAAAGTTTTTACTCTCTTCATATTTCAGCATTAGCCACGATTATTGACTGAAGCTGAAACATCATTTTTCTTTTTTTTTCTTTAGAAAGTGACATAGTTTTATTTAGCTAAACCAAGAACACAGTTTCCACATTTTATAAAATGATCAACCTTAATCAAATGATGTTGTTTGTGCCCTTGGGCCGACCAAATTGGTCGATGTGGATGTGTCTGGCTATCTGTGTTAAACAGAAGGTTGTTCATCTCATCAGTAACAATATGGCTAATGTTCTCTGAGTCTTTTACATTTGCTAAAAACTACGGGCAAGAAAGTCTTCGGTATATTTTGAGGAAAAATAACTGATGTGGAACACAATTTTAAAGAAAACTCGATTTATTGATAACGATATACACAGGGTGATATACACAGGGTGATATACACAGGGTGATATACACAGGGTGATATACACAGGGTGATATACACAGGGTGATATACACAGGGTGATATACACAGGGTGATATACACAGGGTGATATACACAGGGTGATATACACAGGGTGATAAGCATCGTAAATGTTTTAAACTCTAGTTCTCTCCACTTTCCTCACTCTTCTTTCCTTTCAATTAACTCCTTAACTTCTCACCCCTCTCTCCTCACCCTTTAACTACCCTACCTTTTTCTCCTTACTCTAAACTTCTCACCCCTCTCTCCTTACCCTTTAACTACCCTACCTTTTTCTCCTTACTCTAAACTTCTCACCCCTCTCTCCTCACCCTTTAACTACCCTACCTTTTTCTCCTTACTCTAAACTTCTCACCCCTCTCTCCTCACCCTTTAACTACCCTACCTTTTCTCCTTACTCTAAACTTCTCACCCCTCTCCTCACCCTTTAACTACCCTACCTTTTTCTCCTTACTCTAAACTTCTCACCCTCTCTCCTAACTACCCTACCTTTTTCTCCTTACTCTAAACTTCTCACCCCTCTCTCCTCACCCTTTAACTACCTACCTTTTCTCCTTACTCTAAACTTCTCACCCCTCTCTCCTTACCCCTTTAACTACCCTACCTTTTTCTCCTTACTCTAAACTTCTCACCCCTCTCCTCACCCTTTAACTACCCTACCTTTTTCTCCTTACTCTAAACTTCTCACCCCTCTCCTTACCCTTTAACTACCCTACCTTTTCTCCTTACTCTAAACTTCTCACCCCTCTCTCCTCACCCTTTAACTACCCTACCTTTTCTCCTTACTCTAAACTTCTCACCCCTCTCTCCTACCTTTAACTACCCTACCTTTTTTCTCCTTACTCTAAACTTCTCACCCCTCTCTCTCCTCACCTTTAACTACCCTACCTTTTTCTCCTTACTCTAAACTTCTCACCCCTCTCTCCTCACCCTTTAACTACCCTACCTTTTTCTCCTTACTCTAAACTTCTCACCCCTCTCTCCTCACCCTTTAACTACCCTACCTTTTTCTCCTTACTCTAAACTTCTCACCCCTCTCTCCTTACCCTTTAACTACCCTACCTTTTTCTCCTTACTCTAAACTTCTCACCCCTCTTTCCTTACTCTTTAATTTTTCACCATTCTCTCCTCAGTCTTAATTTCTCACCAGTCTCTCCTTACTCCCCTTCTTCAAGCTTATCTCATCACCCCTCTCTCCTTGCCTCTCTATCCTAACCTGTCTCCTCACCCCTTCTCTTATCTTAACTACTCACTTCTAAACCTATTCCTTCACCTTTCCGTCATTGATGTTCTTCGGTCACCTCTCATCATATATTTTGTCTTTCTCAACTTCCATGTCACTCTTGAACCCTCAGTTAATTCGCATTCTCCTCTCTAATCTCCACTTCAATCCTAAATTTGCAAAAAACCCACTCTAACCCCCTTTCCTACTCTAATCCCTTTCCCTAGTCAAACCTCCACTCCCTACTCTAACCTTCACTCCCTACCCTAACCTTTACTCCCTACCCTAACCGCCATTCATCTCCCTGACCCCCCCACTCCCTATTCTAACCTTCACTCCCTACCTCAACTCTCACCTCCCACCCGAAATTCCACTCCCCACACAAACTTTCACGCCTTGCCCTAATCCTTATTGCCCTCACTAACCCTCATTCCCTACTCTAATTCTCACTCCGTACTCTAACCGTCACTATCAACTCTTACTCTAACCCCGCCCCCCACCTAACCCTCCTCCTAATTCTCATTCCCACCCTACCTCTCTCTTCCCATTTTTTTTACGGGGATTCGCCCAACCAGGCACAAGTCACTGACCCACACCAGGGCCTGGGGGGCGAAAATATAATAATAATAATAATAATAATAATAATAATAATAATAATAATAATAATAATAATAATAATAATAATAATAATAATAATAATAATAATAATAATAATAATAATAATAATAATAATAATGATAATGATAATAATGGTGGTGTTGATGATGATGATGATGATGATGATGATGATGATATATATTATTATTATCATTACAACAATTAATAAAATTAATAGCAAATAAATAAAAATTATAATAATAATAATAATAATAATAATAATAGTAATAATAATAATAGTAATAATAATAACAATAATAATAATAATAATAATAATAATAATAATAATAATAATAATAATAATAATAATAATAATAATAATAATAGTAACCATAAATAAATACAAAAACGAAAAAATAAATCAAGTGTGAGAAACGATATACATTATGCATGTTGTGTTGTCAATAGTAAGAGAAACAATTCAGACCCTGCAATTGTGTGTAAATGTGGGAGAAAGTCAGATCAGCAACCTGGGACTTGGTCACAATTTTTGTGATGCCATATGGCAACAGGGTCTACCATTAGACAACACATTATGCTTCCAATATCTTCCCAGGCGTCAGTACCAACCTGTTTGGTAGCTGCTTACTACCTCTTATCTAATTCCTTCCCCCCAGTCTTCACTACTTACACCTTCTTCATTGCTTCCTATATGCACATCTTTGCTTCCTCTGTCCCCTATCCTCTCCTTGACCCTTCATCCATTACCTCCAACCTCATTAGAGCCCCTCTCACTTTCTCTCTCTCTCTCTATCACTCACTCATGATTTTTCTGCCTTCTTCCTTCATCTTTCATCCATCATTACTCAACCTACTTTCATCAACATTCATCCTTTATTTTTCTCACCTATTTTTTGTTCTTCACATTACCCTGTCATTCCAAAAGTCTCAGTTGCTTCTCTCCTAAGATAGACAAGGGCCTTCTCTTTCTGAAGGTTGGAATGGCTACTTCTTAATGAATCAGCTTGAATGTCTTAAAATTATATATCTTCCAGATAAGAAACGTAGTCTCTTCTTGGGACGCTTCACATAAGTTAAATAAAATTCTCAGTATCACATGAAAACCCATACTGTAAATATGAAACCTTTTGTTACTATTGTCTATTATCCTTTGAACGATAATGTTTGATAAAACTAAGAGATATGGTTTAGTGTGGATTATTGGTAAATTATTTGCGTGGAGTTAGGAGCACGGAAGCTTGGAGTATAACCTTCACACTAGCGCGGGAACTGAAGGACCCACCACACCACTACTTATCTCACTATGTTGTCTCCTCTTGATGGTGGGCCCTTATACTGAGTAATGGAAATTTCCCCTCAGCCTGTTTTATGATTCAAACTGCCTGTATGTCATTCCGAGAGCATTAGCGGAATTTCTCTGAGGAGCTCCTAAACATCATTCAAATATTGCTGGTTAGGTCAAGAAATGTTTATTATCGTTCGGAGTCGATTTATTGCCGGATAATGTATTTGATAAAAGTTCAAAATTATACACCAATTTACAAAACCAGTTGTAGATAATATTGTGTCTCTTACATTTGCGTGCGATGCAGAATTTAAAATATATATCTTCCTACATTTGTCTACCAATTCATTATGTGGTACGCGCAAGTTCTAGTGCAGATATTTTACGCTCCGAAATTACTCACTGACCACAATGATGCAAAATAGACTACTGAACATTATACCGAGAGAAGCTATAGATGTTCTGATCATAATTAAATTATTAATTTAAATTTAGTGATTGTTTTAAGAGAATATTAGTAACTGAAAATTGACACATTTACATCTCCACATATACGTACTTACCAGGACAGGGTATATATATATATATATAGTGTTAAACTAAATACGGATAATTACCGATTAGCGATAACTTCTATGTAACTTATCTTTTGAGGGGAACTTCTGTCTGGCTAAAAACGACCATGTAATCATTATAATACATATACAGTAAATGAAAAGTTTAAGGCAAAACCTAACCTAACCTACTTTTAGTATAATTTTGCCAGCTTATGATAGTGAACTAAGCCTTACATAAAAAATTATTTTTACCATTTCAAATTAATTCCCATTGAGTTATAACAATGAAAACAAAAAGTTTTTCCTATTCGGCAAAACTTCACTTGCTTTTGAAGACTTAATCATCAATTGTACTACACGTGTACTACTACTTATTTTTTTAAATGGCCTCCAGCCTCCCCCAATAGCCATACCTTCTCCACCATTTTATTACCTTAATATTAAATATCCTAATTCATAAGTAGATATCCTAGCTGTGTTGAGTTAGTTGAGCTGCAGATCTATGCAGCATTCAGTGACTATTGCCTCATAGTCAATATCTGCAACTGTTGTCGGCTTTCGGGCCGATGCTCTCGTTCCCCTGAGGCAGAGCAAAGCCGACCTAAGGAGAGAGGACAGTCGACATCTCATCCCTGTAACATAACTTCTGGGCTGCTGCTTCTGTTCTGATAGCACCTCCGCGAGTCTGGCGTAGAAGCATCTTGCACTTGGTCCCATCCCACCAGAGGTTGTGAACACTAGAGGAGTGAAGCTGCCTTGATCAACGTTCTGAATTCTCTCCCCATATTCCCTTATCTTGTCGTTCTCGTTCCTCCTGTGTACAGCATCGAGAGCTAAGTTATGGTAACATGAGGCCATGGGATATAAAATCCTGATGTCGAAGAAGGCTCGCTGTCCCCGCGTCCAGAATCCTCGAGCACTGACTTTAAAACGAGCTTCGTTGGATGTGTTTGAAGTCCTATGTTGGAAATTCTCACCGTCCAATGGAAGGAGGGTCGGTTCTACCCTGGCATCACGACAGATTTCCTTCAACATATTTGCTGTGAGATCCCTTACTTCGTCATGTCTCGCGCATATGAAACCCCCTTTCTTGCACACCATGGCGAGATCGACGTCATAGGAAGATCCACACAAGCATTGGAGGGCAAACCTTCTACCGGCCTACCGTACCTTAGAGCAATGGCATCTGTAAATTCTTGTTTATTGAGACTGAAACCATTTGCCCTTATCGGTAATGTAGTTAATCAGTTCGGGGCGCTCATCTAATGCACTATAGGTACTTTTTTTCAAATTCTCTGGTACTTGCAGCATCAGTTGCTGCAACTTATCACTTTGGCCGTGCTGTCGTTCTGTAGTAATGGACCGTCGAATCTTGTTGCTTTCTGAGCTATTATGTGGTCAGTGAGGGCTGCCGTGAGCTTAACTGAGTTTTGATGTTCGGTGACAGCAATCTTCTACTACTCCTACTAATACTAATACTACTACTTAGTTGTCACTGGGAATTGAGTATGACGATCATACAATGATATGAGTTATTAAGGATGTCATCTACGTTGGTGAGTTTAGAAGTGACTAAAGAAGCCGATACGGGACGGGCACGGCCGTTCATAGATGTTGCACATGTGGAGGGTTACATCAAGTGCAGAGGGACAGCGACAGCGTCTTTCCGGTATTAGCACTTGTCGTCTGCCTCGGTATGCAGTAAAACTAACTCGAAAGTATTGACACCTACTTGTGTAGCGCTCCTCCAAGCGCTATTGTGTGGAGTAATCGTCTCGCAGGTGAGGGGGTCGATCTGGCACCTTTCAGGTTTGTCTTAAGACTATCCTTATACCTTTTCAGTTACCTGCTAACGTTACATTTACTATTCGTTAGGTGACTCTAAAGTAGCTGCTTTGGCAGTCTACTGACGACCACGCGGGTAACATTGCCAGTCCAGCGTAATTGTTCATGGATAATGGTAGCATCGATGCTCCTACAGTTGGTGTCAGCGAGAATACTGGCAGCTGTTCTCTTGTCTTCCCAGCGAACTCAGAGGATGGAACGTAGACTACGTTGGTGAAAGTTTTCAAGTGCCTTGAGGTGCCTCCTGAATGTGATTCATGTCTCGCTACCATATAGCAGGGTGGGGAGAATCACTGTTCGAAATATGTGTAACTTTGTCGATAATTTCAGCTCTCTCCAGCTGAAGACACGGTTTCAGATTCTGCCAAAGGCTTGAGATGCACATCAGATACGATGCTGAATCTTTTCGTCTACAGGTGGGAGTCGATATACTGAAAGTGGGTATCATTAGAGAGGGTAGTACCGTTAAGCTGGTTGGATGGGGGAGGTGTGGCTGAACCAGGGGCAAGCTGAAAGAGAATCTGAGTCTTACGTATATTCACATCAAGGCCGAAGTGTGCATACGCATTTGCGAAGGTGTCCGGGATCTCCTGTATACTGAAGCTCAGTAATGGAAGCTGCCGACACTTTTGTTCCTTCCTGAAGTCGTCTTACAGTATGTTGAAAAGAAACTTCATCCGGTACTCGATGTCCACCCAGCCGGCTAAACTAGTACTGGCACGAGTAGGGAAGGTAGCTAAGAAAATAGAAAAGAGAGTTGGTGCCAGTACACACCTTTTTTTAACCCGGTTTGGGTGGAGAAGAACTCAGACCGGGTGCCATTGTGCAGGACACTACCGTTCATTCCATCATGGAGTTGCCTCACAATGGCGATGAATTTTGGTGGGCAGCCAAAACGGCTGAGGGTCCACCAGAGGGCTTCCTTGTTTTCCGAGTCGAAGGCCTTGGTTAGGTCGATGAAAGCCATGTACAGGTCACGACGCTGTTCTCTGCACTTTTCCTGTATCTGGTGGGCAGCAAAGATCATGTCAGTGGTGCCATGTGATGGTCTAAAGCCACATTGAGGTTCTAGGAGGAAGTTTTCCGCCTCAGGAAGAAGTCTGTTTAAGAGGACTCGGGCGATAATCTTGCCAGATACGAACAGCAGCGAGATCCCTCGGTGGTTGCCACAGAGTGACTAGTCTCCCTTGTTCTTATAATTATTGACTATGGAGGCGTCAATAAGAGCCTGGGGGATTTCCTACTTTTCCCCTATATTCTCCAGGAAAGAGTGGAGATGGCTGTTAAGCAGAGACCCTCGGCTGGGATTCCATCAGGCCCTGAGGGTTTGTTATTTTTCATCACTAACAAGTCTACGGACTTGGCGCACCCTCATTCAACTACTACAAATCTATGGTTAGCAGTAGCTACTTCCTCCAGGGATGGTGAAGAGCTGAGGTTGGTCAGCTCTGGATGCTGAGGGACCTGGTGGGTAGTCATGATATCCACATCGGTATTTCAGTTGAGCAGTGAATAGTAGTGCTCTTTCCAGCGCTGGAGGATGACCTTCATCGTCTTTAATTAGGGAGTTATCGTCGGATGAGCGAAGGGGGGTTGCGCGTCGAGTGATTGGCCCAAAAAATGTTGTAGTGGAATTGAAAAATTTGCTCATCTTGTGCTGGTCTGCAAATTTGGGTGTTTCACAGGCTTTATTTTTAAACCAGTCGTTCCTAGGATTGCAAAGTTTGCACTGCCAGTCACTGGACAAGTGACTGCACCATTTGAACACCACACCACCAGGCGTCTTCTTGACCCCGTGAGGTCCTTTATATCAACATCTACGGACGAGTTACTGAACCACAAGGACTATGTGACCTCACACAGTATGGCAAGAGACCAACCCAGGCCATCGGCTGCACACTATAATAATTTGTATGTTCAATTCATTTTCCTTCTCCTTTCAGTAATGAAAACTTTTGTTAAACGACCCATCCACCCCATGTCTTTGTATGTAATAAGTAATTTTTGTCTAATGTATATTTTCAGCCTTCGGGCTGCAGAACCTTTTCAATAAACCGTTAATTATTATTATTATTATTATTATTATTATTATTATTATTATTATTATTATTATTATTATTATTATCATTATCATTATCATTATCATTATCATTATCATTATCATCATTATTATTATTATCATTATTATTATTATTATTATTATTATTATTATTATTATTATTGCACACACACACACACACGCACACAGTTTTCACTGATTAGCTTCTGCAATATATTGACAACTGTAACTATGTGCACACAACAATGGCATTGCCAAGTCTGAATAGTATGGTGTAGCCGGAGTGCTGGACCTCATGCAACACCCTCCACAGGAAGTTTACTTTATCATCAGCTAGACCAAGCAAGGCTAGGTGCCAGTACGTAATCCAGGTCACCATTACCTGACGTTATACATTGAATGACAAAGCGAAAAGACAGAGTCGTAACAAAGATAACAAATACTGTTGAATATGAAAGGTCTAGTTGAATGCGGAAAAAAAAAAAATATATATATATATATATATATATATATATATATATATATATATATATATATATATATATATATATATATATATATATATATATATATATATATATATATATATATATATATACAAGGTTCACTTGCTCGTGTAATTCACATCTTCGTGTTTTCTTCTTTCCTTGTTATTATACCTAGATCACGCTACCTATATATATATATATATATATATATATATATATATATATATATATATATATATATATATATATATATATATATATATATTGATAAAATCACACAGGAAAAGGGAAACAATGAAGCACCTTAGCTTTCGTCTTTATTCAAGACATTGCCTCTGAAGATGTCTTGAATAAAGACGAAAGCTAAGGTGCTCCATTGTTTCCCTTTTCCTGTGTGATTTTATCAAGATTTATCTTATCCACGTTTTCATTGTGGATCTACATGAAATATATATATATATATATATATATATATATATATATATATATATATATATATATATATATATATATATATATATATATATATATATATATATATATATATATATATATATATATATATCCACCTTGGTCACCATAGCTGACAACATTTGCACAGATTACTGCTGTAAATTACATCTTGAATTACAGTCCCTTAGGAAAACATTAAATCTCAATGACTTTCCACTAACCTTCATTGCATTTCACACAGGGAAACAACTCTATAAACTGCTCAAACCACACACCCATCCTGCCACTGCCAGGTAAGGCAGTGGCTAATTTGTTATGGGAATTTTACCAGCAAGTGTCGTTGAGAGTAGTGTTCAGACAGAGAACACACTACAAATGTAGCCTAGTTATAAAGATCGAGTCCCTGATGAACTGCAATCCTCAGTTGTTTATTTTTTTAAGTGTAGTCCTTGTAACTGCGACGTACGTTACTCAAACTACACGACATTAAGGTCACTTGTTCAGAACAAACCAACTTTTATCTAAACCACCTAATTCAGCAATAAGAGACTATAGCCACGTTTCACTATCCTCACCACTTGCGCCGACAACATGGCACGTGTCACAGCTCCTCACCCACCGAGTACATCCAGTACTCGTGGGCCTCCACTACAATGCTTGGTTTTAAAGGAACCGTCCTCCTGCCACAGTTGAATAAATTTATTGACGGTCCTAACGGAGACACCTGTCATATAGGTAATATCTCTTCACGGTTCTCCTTGCCGTCTAGTTAGTAATTACAACCTTAAACTCATTAACTGTGGAATATATCCATTGTCCTTGCATTATAAGACCTTTGTTGATACGTTCATTGGCCTTATTATTGTATACCATCCCCAACTGGATTTTCTTTACTTCATTCTCCACCCCAAACAACCTTACTTTTATTTCACCCCCTCTCCCTCTCCCTGCCTCCCTGATAAACATTCTGGTGCGTGGGGACCGGTGGTAGAAGCGGTACCGTTCTTGCCTCGCAAGCAAGATGTCACGAGTTCGATTCCCGGGCCGGTGGAAGTTGTTTGGACTTACTTCCTAGCCCCCATTAGTCCCTGTTCACCTAGCAGTAAAGTAGGTACCTGTTGTAAGTCGAAAGTTGCGAATTCGTATTCAGGGAGTTGTTGGAGCTTCCAATAACTTGATGACATAAACCACTGACACTTCAGGCTTCTACGCCCTTGACTCTTCAGGCTTCTACGCCCTTAACTCATGAGACATAAAGGCAAGCATGAACTTAGCATGCTTCCCTGTTGGGCGCTGTAAACGCTTCTGCGCTTCACCTTACACAAGGATGTAGGGGAGTGCCCAATAAATAAATAAATAAAAAATCTGGTGCGACATCTGTTGGGTCAAAAACGCACTTCCTTCTGCTGCTTCGTTGTTCAAACTTCAGATGTTTCGAAGTCACATTGTAGCTGAGAGCTGGAGCGAACTCTTATCAGCATCTGTACACACACACACACACACACTTCGCCGAGAGTAATAAACCAGGTGAAATTATCGCAGGCGTGCAGTTTCTCAATACTTCTTTTTTCTTGTTCCTCTCTCTCACTTGTCCTTCACGTGTCTCTGTCCACACTCCTAATTATCCACTGCCAAATGCTCAGTTCTCATTCTTCGTCTCTGAGTCATGTTCCACGTTCCTTATACAAAGCTCCTTCACTCACAAAAACAAATTCAAAATATTTTCTAATATTTCCTTACCTCTTACCGATACCTCGTAATTTCTTAACCCTTACCCTTACTTTTCTCCTACCATCCCTCTTTCCTTATAGTCTAATCTTTAATTCTTATTCTTCATCCCACGTAACTCAATTCTATTGCATTACCTTTTCCATCCTTCATCCTCAACCCATGCAACTCAATCCTATTCTCTTTTCTTTAACTCCTTCATCCTCATCCCTCGTGCTTCACTCCTTACCCTCACCTGTTACCCTTACTCATCATATCTCGATGGTTCCGTCGGAACAGAGAAAGTCAGCTGGCCAGTCATTACTGAAATAGTTTTGTATAACAAAATTAGCTTAGTAATTGTTTGGTAAATCATTCCAAGTAAATTCAGCAGATGATTCTTACTCTCATTTTCTATAATGAGGGAATAATATTTCAGACAGTATTTACAATCATCTTCTTGTATTAATCAACCTAGGGGTAAGGAGGTGTAAGCTTTTAACTCGTCCACAAGGTGTTGGCTGTAGAACCTCGCCAAATATATTCTAAGTATAATTTTGTTATCGTATCCTTGTAAACGACGCCTTAAACTATACAGAAAATTTTGATCACATATGAATTAATTTAAAATTAGTTATAGCAAAAAAATACAAAGTATTCCCTATTCGGCAAACAAATTCAATTGAACTTTAAGACTTAATTGAAGATGATCTCTACAGCACTTATCGTGACACACACACACACACACACACACACAAACACACAAACATTACTATTACTATTACTACTATTTTGCTGTCACTCGGAATCGTAAATGACGACCATCCAGCAATAATACAATGATATGAGATATTAAAGATGTCACCTTCGTTGTTAAGCTCTGGGGGGACTCGAGAGGCAGATACAGGACATGCAGGGTCATCCACAGATGTTGCACGTGTGAAGGGATACTGTAACATCACCTTTACTTTATATAAATATTCACCCAAATGAATAACACCAACTTATTCACCAAGTTATTTAACAATGAGTCAACCTGTTGTTGACGACAAAAGACGGCTGAGCCTGTAACAGTCTCAGAGGTCGAGTGCAGGTCAGCTGGTTATTCAAACAACCGGCTCGCTCTCTCACGACTCTCACGCCCAGAGAAAATAGTAGAGCCTTACCACTTGAACAGGGAAGAGACACTTAACTCAAAGTGTATTCACAACACTTCCCTGGAGAGAATTCATAATTTATTCTCTTAGATTATATCTGTGTAGAAAGCTGCTTTGACAATAAAGGGAAAAAAGCAAGAAGTGCTTACATCAAACCTAGTCACTTAAAGAGTTCCAGAACTTAATTAAAACAATTAAAGTTATACCAAAACAGCTATCACACTACATCTAGTGCAGGAGGGGCGCCAGGCAGCGTGCTTCTCCAAGCGTAACAGTGTGGAGCGATCGTGGTCCCAAGTGAGGGGGTCGATTTGTCACTTTTCAGGTTTGTCTTAAGATTATCTTTATACCTTTTCCATTGCCCGCCAGCGTTAAATTTACCATTCGTTAGGTTTCTGTAAAGTAGCTGCTTTGGTAGTCTACTGTCCATGCGAGTAACATGGCCAATTTCACATAGTTGTTCATGGATAATGGAAGCCTCGATGCTCCTACAGTTGGTGTCAGCGAGAATACTGGCTCTTGGGGGAAGCTGGGGGCCACCTTTGAAAAAAATAAAAATAAAATAAAAATACTGGTAGTTGTTCTCTTGATCCAGTGAACTCAGAAAATGAAACGTAGTCTATGTTGGTAAAAGTTTTCAAGTGTCTTAAAGTGTTTCCTGTATGTGATCCATGTCTCGCTTCCATACAGAAGGGTGGGAAGCACCACTGATCAAAAATACGTGCAGCTTTGTAGATAATTTCAGCTCCCTACGGCTGAAATCCCGATGTTGATCTCTTCATTGCTGTCCGCGGTGTTGGACAGGTGGGAGCAGAGATCCTGAAAGTGGGTAACATTAGAGAGGGTAGTACCGTTAACCTGGATGGATGGTGGGGGTGTGATTGAACCAGGGGCAGGCTGAAAGAAAATCGGAGCCTTACGTACATTCACCTCAAGGCCGAAATATGTATACATATCTGCGTAAGTGTTCAGAATCTCCTGTAGTTCACGTTCAGTGTGAGCGACGAGGGTGAGGGCGTCTGTATGCTGAAATTCAGTAATGGAAGTAGCCTACATCTTTGTTCCTGACTGGGGTCGTTCTATTTTGAAAAGTCCCTTCATCCAAAATTGGGTGTCCACCCCGCTGGCTAAATTGGCACAGACACGAATAAGGAAGGTAGCCAAAAAATTAAAGAGAGTTCGTACCCCCATTTGGATTGGGAAGAACTCTGATTGAGTGCCATTGTGCAGGACAACTACCGCTCATCCCAGTGTGGAGTTGCTTCACAATGGTGATGAATTTTGGTGAGCAAGCAAAACGACTGGGGGTCCTCCAGAGGGCTTCCCAGTTGACAGAGTTGAAGTCTTAGTATGGTTGATGAAGGCCATGTACTAGTCATGACACTGTTCTCTGTACTTTTCCTCTATCTGGAGGCCAGCAAAGACCATGTCAGTGGTGCCACGTGATGGTCTAAAGCCACAGTGAGATTCTGTGAGGAAGTGTTCTGCCTCAGAAAAGAAGTCTGGTTAGGAGGACTCAGGCGATATTCTTGCCAGCTATAGACAGCAGTGAGATCCTGCAGTAGTTGCCGTGGTTTGACCGGTCTCGCTTGTTCCTATAAATATTGGCGATGGAGGCGTTTTTAATATCATTGGGGAATTCCTCTTTCTCCCAGGGGAGAGTAGAGACAGATCGTAAGAAGAGGTCCTTCTGCTTTATGCACATCGGCTGGGATTCCATCAGGCCCTGTGGCTTTGTTATTTTTCCTCTGCTTGATGGCAGTAGCTACCTCATCAAGGGATGGAGGATAGCTGAGGTGGGTCAGCTCTGGATGATGAGGAACCTACTGGATAGTCAGGACATCCACATCGGTGTTTTGGTTGAGCAGGGAATTAGTGCTCTTTCCAGCGCTGACAGGTGCCTTCTTCGTCCGATGAGCGGAGGGGGGGCCGCGCCATGAGTATTTGGTAATCGTGAGGTTGTGTTTAGCACACTTGCTGAGGATGATTCAGAGGATGATATCAAGGAGGCCTTTTATGCCGGCTAGATATATCTTCGACATAACAGCCTTTAGTGATTCCCGGCTCCCAGACGAGGATCGACTCACACCGTGACAGAGTGCTAACCTCTATCCTCAAAAAAGATAAGGTTGTGATCCAGGATGACTTCATTGCCAGAGTTGGCAGAGATGTTGTCTTATAGCAGGGAACACTAGGGAGAAATGGAATGGCCAAGTGTAATCCCAACTCTTCAACAAGGGTGCTGAACACAATCTCACTATTACCAACATATTGTTTAGGCAGCCTCTCTCAGTCCCTGTAAATTCAGTTGCCTCTGAGGATGTCTTGAATAAAGACGAAAGCTAAGGTGCTCCAGCGTTTCCCTTTCCTGAGTGGTTTTATCGAGATTCATCTTGTCCACGTTTCCATTGTGAATCTATATGAAATATATATATATATATATATATATATATATATATATATATATATATATATATATATATATATATATATATATATATATATATATATATATATATATATATATATATATATATATATATATATATATATATATATATATTTCATTAGCCCAATAAAGCACGCGGACTTCTACATACAATCAACACCTCAATCCAGGATTCAAACCCACGGCCCACGAGCCCATGACTGACCGGGGAACGCTACCTACTGGACTACCAGGATAATAAAAGCAGTCCTAGACTCTGTTATATTTCACACAAAGCCTGTTCAAGGAGCTTATGGCGCCGTGAACCTCAAATGGGGACTACCCGTATCACGTAGGTGGTCAGAGTAACGTTTTACCAAATCCGGCTTCGAAACACGAGGATCCATATATATTTCATTAGCCCAATAAAGCACGCAGACTTCTACATACAATCAACACCTCAACCCACCAGGATTCGAACCCACGACCCACGAGCCCATGACTGTGACCGGGGAACGCTACCTACTGGACCACCAGGATACTAAAAGCAGTCCTAGACTCTGTTATATTTCACACAAAGCCTGTTCAACGAGCTTATGGCGCCGTGAACCTCTAATAGGGACTACCCGTATCACGTAAGTGGTCAGAGTAACGTTTTACCAAATCCTGGTGGTCCAGTAGGTAGCGTTCCCCGGTCACAGTCATGGGCTCGTGGGCCGTGGGTTCGAATCCTGGCGGGTTAAGGTGTTGATTGTATGTAGAAGTCCGCATGCTTTATTGAGCTAATGAAATATATATGGATCCTCGTGTTTCGAAGCCGGATTTGGTAAAACGTTACTCTGACCACCTACGTGATACGGGTAGTCCCCATTAGAGGTTCACAGCGCCATAACCTCCTTGAACAGGCTTTGTGTGAAATATAACAGAGTCTAGGACTGCTTTTAGTATCCTGGTGGTCCAGTAGGTAGCGTTCCCCGGTCACAGTCATGGGCTCGTGGGCCGTGGGTTCGAATCCTGGCGGGTTGAGGTGTTGATTGTATATATATATATATATATATATATATATATATATATATATATATATGCAAGTAAATCACTGTAGGTGCGCGTGATCTAGGTATATGCTGATAACCACAGCATATCAGCATATATATATATATATATATATATATAACCACAGCATATCAGCATATATATATATATATTTCATGTAGATCCACAATGGAAACGTGGATAAGATGAATTTTGATAAAATCACACAGGAAAAGGAGAAACAATGGAGCGCCTTAGCTTTTGTCTTTACTCACGACATCTTGAAGAAGTCTTGAATAAAGACATTTTTAGATAGTGTTCAATGCAGAGTTCTCTTTACAGAAGCGTTGTGTCTGACTCCAGATGATTTTATTTATACACAAATAATGCTAAGAATACTACTTTTTTTTTTTTTCATTCTTCACTATATTAATTTTTCAGTTTTAATATTATACTCGTACGGACATATACAATTAAATGGTACGTTCATTTGTAGAAATATATACAATAGCGTGATAATTAGCATTAATTTTCATTTACAGGTTTATTGTATTTATTTTTACGTCTTTCTGGAATAACAGAAACCACTTGTCCATATTTCTTTTCCACATCTAGTTTTCCTAAACACCTCCGCACCCACAACCCCTATTATTTCTTTTGCCTCTCCTACCACCACTCTCCACCGTACATAGTTACGGTGGCCTAAATCCTTGGCAACTATTATCAGCTTTGTCATAAAGAAAATGGGCAGTTTCAGATGGCATCACTGAAGAACGCAACTCATAAAGTGCGGCAATAAAAATGCAGGTGCACGATATCCGATTTACATGAATGATTTTTTTTAGTTTCCCAAGGGAAAATGTATTTTGTTCTTTCTCATTATTCTATATACCGACACCAAACGCTTTCGAGTTTCCTGAACAATATTCCATGGATAACGTATTCAAGACTAGCTAAGGTGTTTCTGGCGGAGCAAATATCTGGAGAATACATGAAGACCCAGGTGGATATTTTTGTGAGCAACATATGGTTGTCCGGGCTACAACAAACGGCAGCTGGAGAAAAGAAGGATGCGTGTGTCCTGCTCTACATGCTACACTAGGTTCTTATTTAGTGCAAGAACAAAGCTCAAAGGAGTCACAATAGGAGAACATTTCAAACATGATCACCATATATCGTATTTTATGATGTTAAAACGACTGCAGTTGTGTGTTTTGGTATTGGAGAAATGCATTTGTTATACCGTGCCACTCGTGGGCCGGCCTGTTGGAAGGACCACAGACTGATCTGACTCAAACTCCGCACGCCACCCAAAACAAACACACATCTGGAAGCCGAACTACAGTTCCTTGAAAGACCCAGAAACAGCAGCCCAGCTAAGGAGTCTAATAGCCACTAAGCTTGCCTCCATCCCCGAAGATCCTGACATAGATGTCCATCCACCAAACGGCTGTGGAGTCAGTCGGTTACACCAAGCAACGCCATCAGGAATGGGTTTGATGAAAATGTCCCGGGGATTTATGAACTAATCGAAACAAAGTTTAGAGCTCATGACGCATAATCTTTCCACCTCTCAGTCTCACATTCTGAAAGCTCCAACATCAAAGAACTCTACACAACATGAAAAATGAAAGGTGGGTCAAGAACGCTGGCGAAATACAGGATTGTATTGATGCGAACAATGCACATGGCTTCTTCGATGCCATCAATGCTATCTACGGCCCTCAGAGGAGGAGCATCATTCCCGTAAAATCAGTGGACGGAGGGACTCTCCCCAAAGACCGTCAGTAGATCCTGGACCGGTGGGCGGAGCATTTCAGCAAACCTTCTCAATCAGGGCAACCCAACTGAACCTGAAGTGCTGAACGACCTGCCAAACTTACCTCCAACCTCCCAACAAAATGCCCTATCTGAGCTTTGGGAAGTCTCTTGCACTAATAAAGAATAAATAACAACAAAAGCGCGGGTACTGATGGCATCTCGGCAGAAATTTATAAAAAAAATTTGCTTCTTTTACCCTCCCAGCGTCTTTTCAACTGATTACAACCATCTGGAGAATTGAAGCAATCCCAGAGGAATGGAAAAAAGCTAATATAGTGATAATCTACAAGAAGAAGGGAAAAGAAGCTGACTGCTGTAATAACCGGGGTACATTCGTCTTAGCGGCCAGAGTCATGCTGCACCGACTGGCAGAGCACATTACTGAAAACATGCTTCAAGAGACCCAATGCGGACTTGAAAAAGTTCGTAGCACCATTGATTTGATCTTTGTAGCAAAGGAGATCCAAGAAAAATGCCAGGAAAAAAAACGATCTTTTCATAATGTTTATCGACTTGACCAAGGCCTTCGGCACCACAACTGTGAACTTCTCTGGCTACTGCTAGAGAACATAAGAACATAAGAATGGAGGAAACTGCAGCGGGCCTATTGGCCCATACTGGGCAGTCCCGTTTACACCCAACCCTTATTGCTCATATAAGCATCCAACCTATGTTTGAAGCTATTCAGTGTATTCGAGTTAATGATGATATTTGGTAACTTGTTCCATTCATCCACTACTCTGTTTCCAAACCAGTGTTTACCGATTTCACGCCTAAATCTAAATTTATCTAATTTAAAACCATTGTTACGAGTTCGCTCCTGGTTGGATAGTTTGAGTACCTTTGTAATGTCCCCTTTGTTTAGCCCTGCCTTCCACTTATACACCTCTATCAGGTCCCCCCTCGCTCTACGTCTCTCGAGGGAGTGCAAATTAAGATGCTTTAGCCTGTCTCTATATTCAAGGTTCCTAATGCCAGCGATTAGTCTTGTCATTCTCCTCTGAATTCTTTCCAAGGATTCTATATCCATTCTGTAATACCGTGACCAGAACTGAACTGCGTAGTCCAGGTGTGGTCTCACAAGAGCAAGATACAGTTTTACGATGACCTCGCTAGTCTTGTAACTAACACTCCTTTGTATGAACCCAAGTACTTTATTAGCCTTGTTACGAGCAAAAACACATTGTTTACTTGGTTTAAGGTTCCTACTTATCATTACTCCTAAATCTCTCTCGCAGTCGGATTTCTCTATGGCATCGTTGTTCATCTGGTATCTGGTTTCCCTGTTTACATCTCCTATACTGAGTACTTTACATTTGTCGACGTTGAATTTCATCTGCCATTTTTCAGACCATTCGAAAAATTTGTTTAGATATTCCTGTAGTTTTGCCGAGTCCTCGTCAGATTTAATAACACGTCCTATTTTAGTGTCATCAGCAAATTTACTTATGTTGCTGTCTATGCCGATATCTATGTCGTTTATGTATATAATAAATAATAATGGTCCAAGTACTGAGCCTTGGGGAACACCACTTGTGACGTTGCTCCAATGGGACTTAGTGCCGTTAATGCTCACTCGCTGTTTCCTGTCCTGTAACCACGCCCTAATCCATTTAAGGATGTCACCTTTGATGCCATGTGCTTCTACCTTTCTAATTAGTCTTTCGTGGGGGACTCTGTCGAAGGCTTTGCTAAAGTCGAGATATACCACATCATAATTGTGCCCCTCGTCCACCGATTCGAAAACTGATGAAAAGAATGTTAATAGATTAGTTAGGCAAGAGCGTCCGCTTGTGAAGCCATGCTGGGAATCATTGATCAATCTGTGCTTCTCCAGGTGATTTCGAATAGAGTTTGAGATGATTGCTTCCAGTAATTTGCCTACTATTGATGTTAAACTGATTGGGCGGTAGTTAGAGGATAGTGATCTATCCCCCTTCTTGAAAATCGGTATTACATTCGCTATCCTCCAGGATTCTGGTACTACACCTGTTTTTAAGGACATGTTAAACAACTTTGCTAAGGGCATACTAAGCTCTTCCTTACATTCCTTTAATACTCTGGCAAATATCTCATCGGGACCAGGTGACTTATTAGGCTTTAGTTTGTCTATTTGCTTACTAACATCGTTACTAGTCACTACTATCTCACTTAATTTGTTTTCTTCACTATCTCTGAATAGAGTCGGTGCCTCGGGTATCATGTTTAAATTTTCGGTGGTGAAAACTGTTGAAAAATATTTATTCAAATTATTGCTCATTTCTCTGTCGTTATCAGTGAGCTCGCCGGTGTCTGACCGTATTGGTCCAATCGTTTCTCGTGTTTTAGTTTGATACATTTGGTAGAATCCTTTGGGGTTTGTCTTCGCCTCCCTTGCTATCCTTACCTCATTATTCCTCTTTGCTTTCCTTATCTCGGTTTTAACCCTACTCGCCAATACCCTATAATAGTCCCGGAGGTGAATTTCGCCACGATTTATCCTTCTACCTATAGCCTTCCTTTGGCCAATGATGTTCCTTAAATAATTATTAATCCATTTAGGGTCATTGTTGTCTGATCTGAGTTTTTTGTATGGTATGTTCTGCTTTTGTGCATTAAGTAACTCACTATTTAAATTGTTGTGGAACTCGGCAATCTCAGATCTCGTTATCAGGTCGGTGTCATCTGACAGGTTCACGGCCAAGCGCGACACCCCCTCTCTCAGCTGCCTCTTTAAACTGTCAAAGTTCGCCCTTCTGAAATCTGGTACTTTAGTGGAATTTTCCTTACGTCTGCCCTGAAAGTCTAACTGGAATCTAATTTCTTTGTGATCGCTGTTTGCAAATTCGTTCCCTACCTCGACCCTGCTAATGAGGTTTTCTCTGTTTGACAGAACTAAATCGAGTATATTCTTACCCCGTGTGGATTCAGTTATATGTTGACTTAGAAAACAGTCCTGGATAGTCTCGAGAAAATCTTCTGATTCTGAGTTACCTGTAAGGTCAGTCCAATCTATTTGGCCAAGGTTAAAGTCGCCTACTATACAGACTTTGTTGTGTATGGAAGCCCTGCGCATTTCATCCCAGATAAGTCGCTCTTTGACTCTATCAAGATTGGGAGGTCTATATATTACTCCTGTGCCACCCAAACTTCCGGGCATCCACAGAGCAAGATGACTTTATAAGGATGGTGTACAACTTGGAAAAGAAAGGAACTACCTCCTGAGGAATACTGCTTTTTCGGTAAGTGTGGTACCCCTAGTAACATCAGTCGGTGGACTACTCCCCCTGTGGTGTGCTACAACTCCTTCGGGGTTAATCATGTGGCGAAATACTGTCACAAGACAGCCTCCTGCGGAATTTGCGCCGGAATGCATAGCACGAGGAGCTGCCCCACCAAGGAAGCTGCCTCTCGGGAAGGGAGAGAGCAGGCTTCCCCACCCAAGAGGCAGTGTCCCAGGTACAGGGAGGAGGGTGTGACGGCCTCCCTAACCATACCCTCACACAGGGTATTCTGCCTAAGACATGGACTCATGGAAACATAGTACCAATCCCTAAGCTAACTTTCCAAACTTCAGGCCCATTTCACGCACATCCTGTATGTGTAAAGTCCTTGAAAGAGTTGTTCTCAACCGTCTCATGTTTCAAGTCAAAGACAAACTGGCCCTTAATCTGTATAGGTTCATGCCCGGGCGTAGCACACAGACATGCTTTGCAGAATATCTTGTTCACTTAAAAGATAAGACACAAACAGCCTTCATAGACCTTAAATCAGCCTTTGATGTAGCTAATAGAGACATTATACTTGAGCAACTTGCTAATTTTGGCATCCAAGGTAACCTCCTGACATGGATAAGGGGTTATCTGTCCAAGAGGTATGCCAGTGTTCTGTGTAGGGGAGTCAAAAGTGCTAGAATGAGATCATTTGAGCTTGGCACGCCTCAGGGAGGAGTGTCAAGTCCTATGCTCTTTAATATACTGATGCACGCACAAGCTTATTGCTGATATTCCAGTTCAGCCAAACAAGGCTGTAATATGCTATGCTGATGATATCTGCATTATGACACAGACCAAGCTCAGGCTCCAAGCCTTGCTGTATGTATTTGCTCGGAGGACTGTGGAATGTGGTTTCATAATATCACCTCGTACTTTCTATCTTCCCTTTCATTCGTTCTGTAGTTGACTATCATGCTCTCCATCTTGTGACTATTCCGCCTAAGCAACTCAACAGCCTCGAGGTAAAGCAAAATGAAGCCATGAGCATCATTCTAGGATGCCCAAAATCAACCAGAATTGTAAACATGAGAAAAGAGCTCGGGCTGCTCTCCCTATCTGAGAGGATAGCTCTACTTAATACCATGTTTTGTGTCAAAGTTTTGAGGAACAATGGTCCCCAAACCACAGCTCAAACTGAGTTGATGTTCTATCTAAGTAATCCCGACCATCTCGCTAACTTTCCACAAAACACTCTCTTTGGGGCGTGGCTTCATAAAATTGTTGCAGATCTGAATTGAATTGAAATGAAACAGTTTATTTCGCCAGAAAAACACAGATACAGAATGGATAATAATAACAATATTAACATGGCTGAACCAGTTGAGAACCTGAGCTCTCTTTTAGGCACCTAATATATACTATACATTTGTCTCAAGGAATTATTATGTAACATTTAGTATCATCTGGAATAGTTCAATAGCATGGTGGTAATAAGAACATCTCATAATGTTATCACGGTTATCACTTCAATATTTATTAATTTTATTTATTTATTATTTTTTTTATTTTTTTTATTATTTTTTTTATATACATAAATTACAGTGGAATTGAAAAACATAAGTATAATGGGAGAGCAGTACAACATGGGTTGTACAGTAATAAGGTTGAACAAGAGGACAGAGCTGTCAGGATTATGTCTAGTTGGCAATTATGTTTATTGCAACGGTAATTACTTATCTATTTACATGATAATTTCCGATAAAACGGTTTTGATGGTAAAATAAAAGCAGGTACTGTAAATATAGTAAGTGTTACAAGAAATATTAATACTTCGACAATAGATAGTTTTTAAGAAATGATTTAAAGGAAGGGAGCGTAGTCTTTGCTCGGATGGGTGGGGGGTAAGTTGTTCCACACCTTCACACCTTGAAGTTTTATGGAGGTCTGGGACTGAGAGAAGCGCATGGGGGGTGGTCTTAGTACCTCTGGGTGCCTTTAGTTGTATCTCTAATTATTCCGGAACTGGAAAATAGTTATTTTCAAGCAAGTGATTGATAGATTTGTAAACAAAGAGGGCACAGCAGTAGGTGTTAATATCTTCGATTTTTAAAATTTTCAATATAGCAAATTTTTCGTTTGTGTGATCTGTTTTTTTCAAGTAGTTCATTGTCCGTACAACTCTCTTTTGTGCAGTAACCAGCCCAGACGAACCCAGTAATGCCATTCCTCTTTGGCTGGCTATATCAGTTCCTATTAATTATACTCCTGTTGATAGTATGCAAATGTTAAACACCGATGTGATGAGATGTGTCACACTAGAAACTATTAACAGACATATAGAGAGTATTAAGCTTTTACTGATGGTTCTGTGCAGACAAACACAGGTAGAGCAGGCTGTGCAATTGTAATATATAAAGAAAAAGAGATGATAGTGTCAAACAAGCAAAGGCTGAACAACTGGGCCAGCACAACACAAACTGAACTAACTGGAATCTACTTAGCTACAGACTACCTTAAAGAAAATGGAGGTGGGGTGATATTCTGTGACTCTCAAACTGCTTTGAAATCAATGAACAGCCCGTCAGGTTCTATGTCTAAAGTTGTATGTGATTTTA
This sequence comes from Homarus americanus, assembly GCF_018991925.1. Lineage (NCBI taxonomy): Eukaryota > Metazoa > Arthropoda > Malacostraca > Decapoda > Nephropidae > Homarus > Homarus americanus. The sequence goes on from NW_024730668.1 coordinate 8,202,523, forward strand.
AAAGAAATGTGATAACTGCCAATGAGAACAACTCTCGTATCGAATTTGTGTGGATTCCGTCCCCTGTTGGAATTAGGTATCACGACCTTGCTGATAGACTGGCCAATGGGGCATGTAAGAAAGAAAATGTTGACCGTGACCTTGGCCTGTCCAATGCTGTACTTAAACAACATTCAAGTCAGAATCATGAACTCTGATCTAGACGAACTGAAAAATGCAAAGAGACCTAGCAGTTGTAGCAATAATAAATATGACAAATTTTGTGACGAGAGGTACCGGTATGGCCAGCATAAGGACAGAACCAGACAATGTGATGTAGTAGGGTGTGTCATAGGAGGGAAGATCAGCTAAAACTAATGGCCCATCACTTTTTTGGTAGATTTTAGTGTATATAAACAGAAAATAATTTCAGTTTCAATATTTTGCAACCTTTTGCTAGGTAAATTTTAGCGTGAAATTTCTCGAAAATCTAACGTACAGCTGCATTAGTGCATTACAATTAAATAGTGAACATTGCTTTCTGACTTCATTCTTTAACAACCCAACTAACAATATTTTTTTCTGTTTCAGATTCTGATGCATCTATAAGTTGATAATATTTGCGATGGCTGCTTGTGTCAGGACGAGGAACCAAAAATCCAGCCATCTCAGTCACTATCTTGGGTCTGGGAGAGAGCTCCTGAAGTCGGAGTTGCCTTCATTGAGAGATGCTTTGAGATACGGTGTTTTAATCAGGCAAATCAGTGAAAAGAACCAAAGAACTTACACAAACAAAGACATTGCCAGTGATATGACCAAAGCTGTCTTGGCACAGTACACTCTGGCTAACGCTCAGTTCAAGCCTCCAGTCATAACAAGTCAGAAGAAGATTAGTGAGAGACTGCTAGCCAGTTGGGAAAAGGCAAGAGATATCTCTCTTGGGAGAGGAAAACTTGCAGTTAAGGACAGCTTTGCCAAGCAACTGGACCAGTTATTTGACATAATTACTTACAAGTGCCCAATTGTTCAATGTCCTGAGTTTGGATGCGATCGTGACTGTAAATCCGAGGCCCACATCTCCTGTATTTGCAAGCGTGAACTGAAGATTCCTGTGATCGAACTGGCATTTGTCAAAGCACAGAGAGAGAAGACTGGCAGTATAGGGGCTCTCATGATTTCTAGCCAAGATATTCCGGAGTCCAAGAGGCAGGAGGCTGCCACAGAGAGACAGAAGAGGAGAAGAGTTGCCGAGGAAAAGAGACTTGAGAAGGCCCAGGGTGAGGTAAAAAAGGCCGATGATTGGAGTCAAGCTGATTCAGAGTTTAATGACTTCCCCATGGCTGATCCGAGTGCTGACCAGGAGAATGGTGACTTTGTCCCTAACCCAGAAAATAATGATCCCAAACCTTCCAGGCATAAGATTCGAAATAGGAAAGATATCCTGAGCATAGCTCTGGCCAGCATGCGACACCACACTGGTCTCAGAGAAACTGCAGAGATAGCAACAGCTGCCTGGATTGACGGTGGTTTGATAACACCTGATGATGTTCACCTGGTGATAGATCATAACAAAGTAAGGAGAGCTCAGGAGAAACTTGTCAGTAACCTAGAAGAGGAGTTTGATAAGGGGATAAGAGAAAATGGAATCAATTGTTTGTTCTTTGATGGGAGAAGGGATGACACTAAAGTGTTCATGAAAGTTGGAGATTCTGACAAGTTGTTCCCTGCCATGGTGAAGGAGGAACACTACTCCTGCTGCAGTGAACCAGGAGGGAAGTATTTGTGGCATTTCACTCCAGAGAAAGATGACATCAGGAAACCAGCTGAGATAGTGGCAGATAACATTGTGAACTGGCTCAGAGAGAGGAACGTAGACCAGACCCTGCAGGCCATTGGAGGGGACAGCACCAACACGAACACAGGGTGGCAAGGGGGGGGTCAGTGGATAGAGCGGAAGATTGGGAGGAAGCTGGTCTGGATTGTTTGTGACCTCCACACCAACGAGTTGCCACTCAGACATCTGATCCAGGAGCTGGATGGCAAGACTCTTTCAAACAACAGATGGTCTGGTCCTCTTGGCAAGATGCTGGACTCTGCCACTGAGTTAGAAATAAATCCGAGCTTTGAAAAAATCACAGTTGGCCCTCCACTCGTTGAGCTTGCACATACTGTCATTGACGACCTGAGTACTGACCAGTACTATGGTTACATGATTTGCAGTGCCATCAAAACTGGGGTCATGCCTGATAGACTTGCTTACCTGCAGATAGGTCCAGTCTCACATTCTAGGTGGCTCACAACGGCTCTCAGGTTCTGCAGAATTTGGGTCGCTCATCATAAACTGAAAGGGAACCAGCTTCACAACCTGAGACTTATTGTCCAATTCATCGTGAGTATCTACTTGCCAAATTGGTTCAACACCAAGGTCAAGTCATCGTTCTCCGAAGGTCCGAGGCATGTTCTCTTCCAGCTTGAGCTCCTGAGGAGTCAACCAAGGAAGGTTGTTCAGATTGTGGAGCAGACTGTGAGGAGATCTTCCTGGTATGCTCATCCCGAGGCAGTTCTGCAGACAATGCTCTGCAGTAAGGATGAGGAGGAGAGAAGAGTGGCAGTCAAAAAGATCTTGGATATGAGACTTATGAGAGGATCTGGGCATGACGAATCAGTTGGTGACGATTCCTTCAGGGTCAGGAAGACTCCTGAAGTCAATCTAGGTGCCAAGACCCTCACTGATCTCATAGATCTGGATAACATCCAGGCTGGAAGTGAGCCCCCTCTTACCTGCAGCCTCACCAATGTTCAAGTCAGAGCTTTCCTGGACAACCCCATGCATGTCCCTGCCTGGCCCTCGTACACCCAGAGTATAGAGCGTTGTGTACAGCAAGTGAGCGAGGCCAGCAGTCACGTGTACAGCCAGGAGAGGAGGGAAGGCTACGTCCGAGCTCAGGTGGTCAGCAGGGAGGTGATGAGTAGAAACAGAAGCAAGAAAGACATGTTCTCTATGGTGTGCAGCAACACCGGGTCGTAGTAGTAAAACCGGTTTTTGTATTTGATGATTTTGTTTTCTAAAGGAATATTAAATTTAATAAATGTGTCAAGATCATTCGTTTCACTATTCTGGATCATTTTCATCCTAATAAATTAACCTGATACATTTACTTTACTTTAAATAAGCTATTTAGTGGTGTTGGTAAAACGGTGGGAATACTGAATTTTCATAAGATTTCAAGTTAAAATTTACCTAGCAAAAAATAAAAACTTTTCAAATCTGAAGATATCACATGATTCTGCACATAGAACTACATCATTAATACCATGGGCCGATTTTTCAAACTCAAAAAAAAAAATTCGCCTCCCTATGACACACCCTAGTGATGTAGTCGTGGCCAGAATCAGGGTAGGATACAGACACATCTGGCAAGTTAGTAACGCTGTACCCATACCTGAACACTCAGCATATAAACTTTGTAATAAGCCTTTAAAGCATACACTTGAGCACTATATTATTGAATGTGACACTGTCAAAGACTTCAGGCCACCTGGCTTATTGTATTATGAACTTTGTAATTACTACATTGAATCAGGGGTGCTTGGGGACATTCTTGCTGTTTATCCCAAATTTGCTAGCCCACACTGATTAATCTTCAGTTAGAATATGACGTCCAATGTATATGAAGCACTGTCTTGCATGGCAGTGAACAGTGACATCACCCACATGATTCTGACCTATATACTGCTAATGAATTTGATGTATTTCTTTGTGTATGAACCTCTGTCCTGCGTGGTAGTGAGAAGTGATACCACCCTCAGTGTCAAGACCTGACTTAATTACTCAGAATAGGCAAACTGTACTCCAAGCTTTGTCAATAAATTTGTTAAACTAAAACACCCAAATTCAGGAACATCGTCCAGCAATATCACGACTGAATGCGCGCTAAAGTTCTGGCTGGTGGACTAGTGTCTGACCCTTTCAACGTCGGTGTCGCCGTGTCTGCATTCAATGCCGGCTAGACAAAAGTTTTTATAAGCAACGGACGACTGTTAGTCCAATATAAATTGGCAGAAACCCGGACATTTGGTGTAACAAGCAAATGCATACTAAAAGTGCATTGTATAAATGCAAACAAACATCCCCCAAATTTCAACCAAATTCACCTTTGGGGAAATATGTTTTTTAAATGCAATTCAATATGAAATAAAATCTTAGATTATTATCATTTATATAACTCGCATGGTATAGAAGGTTTATTAATGGTTTATAAAAATGTAGTACATATCTTTCAAACTATACATATATATTGCATTTCATTAGCTTCAAAAGATTCAAATAATGATTAAATACATCAATGTTTGTGGCATTACTTGTAAATAATGTGTACTGACAATACAAGCTGAATGTAAAAGTAACTAAACAGAGTCCTTAATAACGAAAATTGACTTATAATTCATAAGCAGTTATCACATTTCAAGAGATGTATAGAACACTAAATATTTATTGCAATTAACATCCGTATTCCCATTACCTTGCACTCTACCTTTTTATATCGTACACACAGGCCTATAAATGTTGGATGAGTTCATTGTCAGTGCTATGTTACCCAATCTATAACACAAAATAATGCATTGCTAGGACAACAATTGTTTGCAAAATATGCATATCTGTGAATGGGAAGATGTACTGAATATGAAGTCAAAGAGATGTCCTCCACAGACTCATTAACTTGCAAGTTAAGCGGAAAGTTCTCACACTGTCCTGCACATTTACAGTGAAGACACAGGGTATTTCTTTCTTGGAGCAGCTGCAAGACACATAATCGAACACTGCTCTGAGAAGAGCAGCTTACAGCAAGTCAGGGGGTGCTGGTGATATATCTGTGATGAGTGGAAGAATATGGCCAGATTCCACTGAAAAAAAAAAGTCCTTATTGAGCACTGTACCAAGGTGTCGCCAGGTGGATACTTGATGATGTACTCTGAGACTGAAAATACGTGGCACGACTTGTCGGAGGCATACGTTCCACAGACACATATTTTGGTGATATTACATGCATATAACGTGGTTCATCTAACCCTCATTTTTTGCACAGTAATATCTGGATTCACTAAATGATATGTCTTGCTAGCAATGACTTCAAAGAGTTTCTCATGCTTCCATCATCGTGGAATAAGGCCGGGGAAACTGTTGCCAGCTCATGGACAAATACATTTGGGTCTGGAGGTCCATCTGAGTAAGTGAAAGAGAGCAGACGGTGGTACAGTTCGACAGAAGACATCCTGACATCTTCACATCTATTCTGGTGGCATTCCGCATAACTGAAAAGGTTGTTGCCTGATCTGATTTCCTTAGAATAATGTCTCCAAATCTTTGATCTGTTAATCGGTCATGAATTGTCTGGCCATGTTGATATAATCCTCAGCATTAGCCCGTTGGTCGGCTAAAAATGTCTGGAGGATCTTCTGATCACGTTTCATGCATCCTAAGTGGATATCCTTGTGTTGTTCTGACCGTGGCAGTGAGGGTATTTGTCAAGGCGTGTAGAGCATCTGTGTACTGGGCAACAACATGTGCCGTGAGTAACCATTTTGTCCTGGCCGACTCTTTGTAAGTTATATTAATAAGTCCACCCTGGGTTTTGCCAGCCCTCGTGGGGCACTGTTCGTTTGCCATTTCAGACCATATTCCACTCCAAAACATTTTATCATTCCTGCACACTATGAAAAGACCATCTTCCATGAAGGTTTTTAAACAGTGGCTCTTGACAATCCTGAGGTTAGTGGCGGTAGCATTTTGTGTAGTTGTTGTGTCCTGGTGCAGCAAAAAATGGAAGCACCAGCTGTGTAGCTTTTAGATGAAGCCTCCAGTTTCCAGTCCTCTCGGCTCTGATGAACAGCAAGACAACTGACACTAAGTTCATGAACATGACCCACAGTATCCCTGTTCTGGAATTGTCTTGTCTTTTCTTAATATACAAGATATGTTTTTGGAGAGCAAAGGGACTGTTAATGCTAACAATGTCCTTCACTTATTTTTGTCCTTGGCAAGAATTTTTGTACAAGTTTGTCAATTCAAAACAAGTTGTCTTTATTTTTCTTACGTTTCGGGCTACACAGAGCTCATCTCCAGAGAGAATATAGCAAGTGGAGTAAGTCAAAGACTCATGTATCCCGGGTACACCTTACTTCTCGTCCTGTCTGAGCCTGATTGGCTGTCGTTTACCTGACCCAAGAAGTAATAAGAGACAAATTAACTCACAATCACTACGTTTTTGAGAAATAAGGTTGACAAACATTTTTCTCTAACTTGTGGTTTATATTGTTTGTTACTGAAAAAAACCCTGCAAAATAGGATTCTGAAAATGATAAATCACTCATCTCAACCGTGATTATAAAAAAGAAAAATATAAATGCTCATAATACAGTACAAAAGAAACCCAGAGACTATACTGTATGTCCTAAGCAACTCCTATTATGACGGCTTTCTCGTGAACAGTTAAGAAATATTTATATTTTGTCCTTCTACCTGGCACGGCAATTGTTGTGGCATGGGTAACGTCCCCTACACACCTTTGCAGGAGGACTGGCTATCAAGACATTCCTTATTGGACAAACATAAAAAATAAGTTATATTTTATATCATACAGCTTTTTAGTTTGTATATTGTGAAGTAACCTTCCTTATTTTTTTTTATTATTTGTTCATCTATTCAACTACCTTTTTACTTTAGTTTATATATTTATTTATTCTTATTCACTTCTTTATGTGCTTAAGTATTTTGTAAACTTTAAGTGTAATTAACTGTTAGGTTCCCCATTATCTAACTGAAGAGCAGTCTTATAGTAATGATATGTTTCTATTTGTATTTTTTCCGATGGACACTATTTAGTAATTTAGGTTTTTTATTTTTTATGTATTTTTCCTTTCTTAAATATTTTTTGGGGGGGAGGTTGGGTAATACATCGGTCCATTTCGTAGCAAGAGAATTTCTGTTTTCTTTTTTTGAAAAGTTAATTTACATTATATAATTAATCTAATATGTATTGAATATACACATCTTGGTTAAGGGACACGTCTTCTCTTTTGTGTTGAAATGATTTCTATCGAGTGACAAAGCTGTTTATTTTTGTAATGTGGAGCTGCCTCTGAGGAAAACACTAGTTTGTTTTCCATGGAGATTACTCTTGTTTCACAGCAAATTTATTTGTTTTCGTAAATGTTGCAGACAACACCAATTGCTGAGGGTACAGCAAAGTGAGTTTTGATACGTAAGATTTGCTGAAGAACGTCCCGGGACGTATATTTGGCTCTCACAACGATATAATCCAATATCTAAACAAAGACATATGAAAGTGGCTTTATATTTTCGCTGTTTTAAATATCCTACTCGTATATCAAAATACTCAAGAAAAGCTTTCTAAAATTGAAGGTTTATTTCTAGACTTACATAATAAGATCTGAAAGAGAACCGATGCGCAGCAGGCAAGTGCAAATTTACATATATAGCAGGTCGCGGTTGTAATTTGTGAGAATATTATCATTTGTCTCTTGTAATAGGGCAACACTCACAGCTATATTATATAAGATGGAATATTTTTTCGTTCAGCCGTAAGAACGTCAACTTCGATTATGTATAGTTTTTATAAAATTTCGAAACTAAGTTCCCAAACTTATCACCGAGTTTACCCAGAGTTTCTGTTATAATTGACGTTGTACAACATGCAAATCATATTTAAGCAAGGAACTCGTTTCCAATCTTTAACTTCATTTTTCCGGTGGCATAGGTATACGTGACATGCAGACCATACAGGTATTAATTGTAAATTACACTTACCTTCTAAATTTGAAATGGATAACCTCTGCAATACGTACAGCACAGTTTTATGCACTTTTCCCTGTCTACACGGATTTGACACTGGCCACTACACTTAAATTTTTCAACCCAAAACACACGAAGTATATGGTTTCGGATAAAAACTTTTATGTGTCAAAAGTGTTACACGTTAATAAAAAAAAGGTTATTATATAAATATTATCTCCACAAAGCATATGGCGTAGCTTCAAGCAACGAGACTCCTACCCGAACGGTTTGTATGACACCACTTTGGGCTCGACACTATACAGCGTACCAGCCAGGCCTGATAACACACCAAGGCCCACGGACATTTCCCGCCAGGTGAGAAGTTTATGTGAGAATGACCAGCCTGACAGCTCCTCACGTATGCCTGGTCAGTTACCAAAGAACGACGACACTAAGGAAGTGAGGGAGTCGACCGGCGCATCACAGAGCCGAGCTTGACGAGAGAGACAGAGTGCCGGGGGCTGCCAGCTCGATACCCGGGTTGAGACTGGCACTGTAGCGCTCCAATACCACACACCCGCGGCCCGAGCATGAGCAGCAGAGACGCCCCCTCCAACTCCCACCCCCATACTCAGCCTACTTCCCCTCACCTGTCTACCATTAAACTACCACTACCCCCTCCCATCCACATCTATGCCATCTCCGCTCTCCTCCCGCGTACATCACCCACCACCTCCACTCCCCTCTCGCCACTGCTAACTGACTGACCACAACAATGAACCACCCTGACGACTGATAATTTCTAATTTATTTGTGCTGTAAACCAACTGTTAATCAATGTTCATTCACAAAGTCCGGTATATGCTTCTTTATTAGCTCCCACCTCCGTTTATCTACCTTGTAATAACCAGCTTGCTCACCCACCCAGTTGCCACATGCCTCTCACTTCTGATCTTTCATTTACCTTTCTCCCTCCTTCTCTTACTCATCCATCCACTTTACAACTTCCTTTTCCCAACTTTCCCTTCTAACTCATTTATTCTTTCTAACTTGCATATCCTTTGCAATTCACCAGTATTTTATAACCCACCGACCCTTTCTACCTCTCTCTCTGATTACAATTTCTCTTTCCCTTCTTTCATTCTCTCCTGCCTCAGCCACCTGTATCATTTCCCTGATTCTCTGTACCGACGCCCTCCCTCCGCGCACGCCCACATATTACTGATTGCACATCGCCAGCATGGCAGAACAGCCACAACACCTGCTGAAGCCACCACATATTAATTATGTACCCCTGAACTATCTCTCTCTCTCCCTTCTCTTTCTTTCTCTTAAATATCAAAGCATTTCCATATTTTCTCATAGTAGTTCTGTTTCACTTTTTTTTCATCGAATCCTATATCCCGTCCTTGCTCCTCGTTCACCTTACTCATTTTTTCTTTACTTTCCTCTCCACTTAATCTCACTCATCCTATGCACTTGACTCGTTTTCATAGTTCGCCTTATTAACTTAACTTCTCGTTTACTTATTATTTCTTTGCCTTATTTCTCCTCTTTACTCTTTCACTTCGTCACTCCTACTCTCCCTCCATTCCACTACCCCTTATTTTCACTCTCTCTTCATTTCCCTCTCCCTTACTCGTATTCTCTCTCTCTCTCTCTCTCTCTCTCTCTCTCTCTCTCTCTCTCTCTCTCTCTCTCTCTCTCTCTCTCTCTCTCTCTCTCTCTCTCTCTCTCTCTCTCTCTCTTGTCATCGCTAGATTTGAATCACTTTCATTTCACTCTCACTTTCATTAATAAGTTTTTCTTTCCCTCTTCGTTCATCAGATTTTTTTTATGAATTCTTCTCATTTATCCATCCCCTCCTTCTCTTTGTTCTGTCCTTTAATCTACCATTTTCCACAGCCCCCCTCTCCTCTTTCACCACTCCTCTTGCTAATCATTCTACTCCACAAGCCCATGTCGTCTTCTCTTCCAATTCTCTTCCTCCTACTTACGCTGACACTCTCCCCTTACATCCTATCTCTTCTCCACTACTCCTCTTCACATTCACACTCAATCTCCATAACTCCGCTCTCCTCTCCCTCTACTCTTCTTTCCATTCACACTTTCAGTCTCCTCCACAAAACTTCTATCATCCTTCATCACACTCACACTCTCCTCCACAAGTCGTTTGTCCTCTTTCTCCACTCATTTCACCATTCATACTCTTCTCTGCAGCTCGTCTCCTACCCCCGTCATCCCACTCACACTCCCACTCTCCTCCACAGTTTCTTGCTCCAGTCTTCTGGACGTCAGAAGACTGGGGGGGTTAGGAGGAGGGTCTCTGCCCCAGAGGTATATATGCAAAGGCTACCCCACCGCGATACTATCGTGTTAAATACAGTAAGTAATCCTCCCCAATCTTGTTTTGATATTTCATAACGGCTCTGAGCACACCTGTGAAGACGATCCCCACAGCTGCCACGACCACAGCACCTCACTCACACCACACTCCACGATACAGGCATACCACTATCCGCATTTATATTTAATGCCTTTTACGATCTGTATACTATACTGGTCGGTTTTCTACGATTAAAATACAACTCATAGATTATACTGTAAAAGTATCTCTTGAGAACTAATAGTCATACATTCAGGTCGTGTCAGTGTGGTAGAGATGGGTCACTGTACTGCTGTTCTTGGTCGAGGCTAGTAAGGGTGGTTAGGCGGTTAGAGTTGATCATATGAAAGGTATTCTCGAGTTAGTAGTGAAAGGATGTATTTAAGTTTTGATATAATTTGATATGTCATTTTATGTATCACTATTAAGTGACATTTCGCACTTAAACAATAAGAGTTCTCCACTGATAGACATCAGGTTCACCTCCAATGCAGGGTCGTGGGACACATTTACTGTAACTTATGATACATTAATACTACCAATATGATATTGTATTATCTGTGTTTCACTTATTAGGTTCGTCTGCATGTGCTGTCGTTTCTAGATCGTGTATAGATTGATAAGGCCGGCCGTAGTAGCCCAAAGGATAGGTTGGCTATACAGTAAGTCCATAGCCTTGCGCAGGTCCCTCTCGAACTGCCGATTATCAATGAAATATGTAAGTCACCAGTCTTGCAGTCAGGTTAATATAAACTTTGATATTACTTATCAATTGAAAGATTTAACACGTGTGCGGACATTGTAGAGCGGTGGTGTACTGAGTAGCACCTCCAGGTCACCATTGAAATTTGATTTCGTATTAATTAATATAACACCTATGACACACGCACGCACACACGCACAAACACACACACACACACACACACACACACACACACACACACACACACACATATATATATATATATATATATATATATATATATATATATATATATATATATATATATATATATATATATATATATATTTATTGATAATTTAGAAGTATCCATATTTGGATATATCTACATCATAGGTAGTAGGTAGTACAAGTCATGTGACTTTTTTCCTGTGGACTTTATTTCCGTCCACCGCCTTGGTGGGCTAATCCCGTAAAAAAAAATATTATTAATAATAATAAAGCACTGTAGGATTAGCAGGGGTCAGCCTTCATTGCTCCATGGGCCAGTTGGACCACTCCCTTCTCTACAGAGTAAGGATTTGCCTCCACACTACCTCACCACCATCACCACTGTCCAGTTTTACCGTACACGGTAGCGCAGACTGTCAATGAGCTTGTTAACCTAGAATCTTCCTAACCATCACATTTATGAATATTATAAGTCTCATTTTTCATATTCGACGAAGATTTGAACACGGCAAGTATTAGAGGTGTAACGATAAGGGTGGTAAGGTTGAGGTCTGCCCCACCACTGTATTAAGTAAGCACTCCTCAAGCACTTCTTTTTTCATGTTAATGTTCAGATCTGTTATATTATGTGGATTAAATTAATTCTTTTGACACAACTTTGTAAAATCACTGACCATTTATCACCGGACCTGAGGCTCAGGTAGGGATTGTCTAACCAAAATAAGGTGTAAGGTAAAGGTTTCTATTCTATACTATCAATTCCAAAACTGGAAGCAAAGGTATAAATATTTACATATTTACCACTTCTTATTCTGGTGATCTGAATATGACTCCAAGAACAAGAGTTCCCCTACTATTACTCATCTCTAACCATATAGTCTCTAAATTATTTCCCGTTTTTAGTTTTGTTTAATATTATTCGCTAAGTATTTCTTGGTATATTTATTTGATTTACATATCATGCTGATCTTTGGTTAACGAGTTTCTTCAAAGTGGGTAAGGGTAATTTCAGGTGGGCACAAGTTGTCTTTAGTAAGAGTTCTTATAAATCCGAAAGTTACCATACTTAATATCAGTCGGATTTATAAATAGGTAATGGATATTCCCTCTGTAGAAGTAATAAACTGGCATGAACTAATATTAAAGAATCCTTTCTCACAAACATATTGCACCCAAGCATGCAGTTTGTTGGCCATTGTCATAAATTACAATTTCTTTAGAAATGCAATAAGATATTGCATCACATGTGTGATGTAACAACAGTTCATATCACTGTGCACTATTTCCAGGAATAAAGTATATGGGTGCAGTGAGACACGACGCACCAGATATGGAGAGGTTAATAAATATATATGAGAGGCAATGGCATAAAAAAAGAGATAAAAGTAGATTAATTGATAGAACGATCGGGAGATTGATATAGGCGTGATTAGATAGATACAGATAGCTAAATGGATGGAGAGAAATTAGAGATGGAGCAGAAGGGGGAGAAAGTAAGAGAGAGAAGTAAGGGAGATAGAGGGGTAAATGAATGGGTAGAGGAGGCAAGGAAATACGAAAACGTCGGGAGGAGTGTAAATCCCATTATGTGTTGTCCCCTTCATCGATACCAAAATCGCCCAACTTGGAAAGGAAACTAAGACCAAAGGTCTCGGCGAACAGCCAATCTTAAAAATGTCTGACATGTGTCGCACGCCATATTAACTTGGTGTCACATATGAATTACTGACGCTCAGTCGCATATATATTTTATATTGGCTTTAACTAAGCTCTTACAGCGGTGCTCATTAATCAGGAGAGAGGATAGAGTGGATATCGTATCCCAGATGAGCAATGTTTGGTCAAAGATTGTTCTGAGTAGTCATTGTGTGTGTCCCATGGCATTACCCGAAAGCCATTCCCTGAAATATCAATCACAAACCGGCGTATACTCCACCAGTTTCTCAAGTTGACGTATACCGGTGGCGTAAATTGCAGCTATTTAGTACTGATATTTGTTAACAATAATGCTCTAAGTGCTGTGTAAAAATTATAATGATTGAAAAAGTAACTAGACAAACTCTAGTAATCCATTACCTATTTCCACCCTTAACCAGCTGGTGCCCGATTTGCCAATTGTTTTTAAATTATATTAAACTTAGATAGCTGTATTATTTATTACCAATTGGCTGTTTAGTAAACAACAAGTGATCGTGGGCCCTTCATACCAGGTGGCGAATCCGGTGGTACAGTTTACCGAGGCGTGAAAGTTCAAATGCTCACGCTTGGCTAGCGAGCAACATCCATCCGGCTGACAACGTGCAGCAACATTGTTTTCCAGATGGTCGTGATTGTTATAATCATGGTCGTGGTTGCTATAATAATGGCGTGGTTGTTATAATCATGGTCATGGTTGTTATAAGCAAAGTCGTGGTTGTTATAATCATATTCGTGGTTGTTATAATCATGGTCGTGGTTGCTATAATAATGGCGGGGTTGTTATAATCATGGTCATGGTTGTTATAAGCATAGTCGTGGTTGTTATAATCATGGTCGTGGTTGTTATAATCATAGTCGTGGTTGTTATAATCATGGTCGTGGTTGTTATAATCATAGTCGTGGTTGTTATAATCATAGTCGGTTGTTATAATCATGGTCGTGGTTTAGTCATGGTCGTGGTTATAATGGTCATGGTGGTTGTTATAATCATGGTCGTGGTTGTTATAATCATGGTCGTGAGTGTTATAATCATGGTCGTGGTTTATAATCATATTCGTGGTTGTTATAATCATGGTTGTGGTTGCTATAATCATGGTCGTGGTTGTTATACTCATGGTCATGGTTGTTATAAGCATAGTCGTGGGTGTTATAATCATGGTCGTGGTTGTTATAATCATAGTCGTGATTGTTATAATCATGGTCGTGGTTGTTTATAATCATAGTCGTGGTTATTATAATCATAGTCGTGGTTGTTATACTCATGGTCGTGGTTGTTATGATCATGGTCGTGGTTATAGTGGTGGTTGTTATAATCATGGTCATCGTGGTTGTTATAATCATAGTCGTGATTGTTATAATCATGGTCGTGGTTGTTATAATCATAGTCGTGGTTATTATAATCATAGTCGTGGTTGTTATAATCATGGTCGTGGTTGTTATGATCATGGTCGTGGTTGTTATAGTCATGGTCGTGGTTGTTATAATCATGGTCGTGGTTGTTATAATCATGGTCGTGGTTGTTATAATCATGGTCCTGGTTGTTATAATCATGGTCGTCGTTGTTAGGTACTGGAAGTATCTTGAATACTATAGGAAGGAATAGAATAAAGGTTAGAATAATTAGTTAAAAAAATATTCGTCATAAGGAGAGGTTAAAATCCTACAAAGAAAATTATTATGAATCACCTAAGATCATTCCGAGATAAATTACATTATGAAGAGAAGTGACCTTGATTCTGGTTAGATTAGTCACCATCTACTTAAGTCAATCTAGTATACTATAAGAAGGAATAGAATAAATGTTAGAATAATTAGTTACAGAAATATTCGCCATAAGGAGAGGTTAAAATCATAAAATAAATTATTATGAATCACCGATGATCATTCCGAAATAAATTATATTATGAAGAGAAGTGACCTTGATTCTGGTTAGAATAGTCACCATCTGCTTAAGTCATCACCTGTGTTAAGTCATCAAAGTCATTATCTACGTTAGTCAGTTTTTGGCCCATCTCACATAACTGACCGACCATCGATGGTCTTTCCGCGCTAGGGTGTTAGTTTTCAATTCGTCTTATTATTTACGCTGGTGAGTGTAAGACCAGCTACACTCACTGACGCAGCTATGGTCAATTTGGTGTTATTCTTGTTTATAAATGACATCTAGTCTCTCTCAAGACTATCCGTCCTGTCTATTGCCATCCCAACTGTCTGTTCGTCTGCGTGGTGTTTGTCTATAAGCCCGTCCGTACTCTTTGTGTCGTCAAATCTGTCTGTCTTATCCTTTGCTGGCGTGTGTCTGCCTGTTTATCTAATGTGAACCAGTCAGTCTGCTGTCTGTGTGTCTGTCTGTCATGTTAGTTGCCATATTGTCTATTTGTGCATGTATGAATCTGTCTATTTTTGTCAACCACCTATCTGTTTCACTGTCTATATTCACCCTGTGTAGTCATGTCTGTCTGTTTGTATGTATGTGTCTGTTGTCATTGTCTTTCATAAGTCTGTCTGTCTTTCTGTGTGTCCTTGAATCTGTCTGTATTATGTGTTTTGTTTGTCCTCTTCTCTCTCTCTCCATTTTTATCCGTATTATCTCTATCTTTACTTGTATATCTCTATGTCTCTCCATTACACTACTCATCATATTTAGCATTTATTCTTCCTTATTAAATAGGTGATTTTAATATGGTGTTCTGGGAACTTTAAAAAACACATCCCACCATTCATACCTCCACCTCTCACTATCCCTCTCTCCCATCTCCTTTCCTAGCTCGCCTCTTACGGGTAATAATGTTTCTTCTCCTTCTCCTCTCCCTTTCAATCTTCTCCATGCAATCCTGTTATTATCTTTTTATCTCTTCTCCTTTCCCTGTACAGTCAGCCACAGGAATATGTGCACACGGTAGCCTCGTAAGGTCCGAAAATGCACTGGTAAAGTTGAAACTGCGCATCCAGACGCATGATGAAACTCAGCTCCCCCCCCCACCTATTATCTCTAACTATTGTCTGTTTCCCCTTCTTTATTCTTCTATTTATTTATCTTCCTTCCTTTACAAATCCAAACAACATTAAAAAAAATAAAGTAGGCTAAGAGAAAAAATGGGGGGGAGGAGGAGGGAGCCGTACGATAACTGCAATCGTCTGGCCGGCTGACAGCGTGCAGCGACATTTGTTGCCAGCGTAAATAAAATCGTTAATTAATGAGTTCCTAAAGAAACCATCGACATGGGAGCAGGTTTGTTCCACTCTACGAATTTTTGGCGATTTTTCCACCAAGTTTGATGAAAAACGATTGTGCCGTTTCGGCTGCCCAGAACAGATACACACACGGCTAGTCCTATAGTATATTACAAGTGATCGTAGGCACTTCGTGCCTGTTGGCGAGTCCAGTAGTACAGTTGACCGAGGTTGTTATAATCATAGTCCTGGTTGTTATAATCATGGTCGTGGTTGTTATAATCATGGTTGTGGTTGTTATAATCATGTTCGTGGTTATTATAATCATGGTCGTGGAGTTATAATCATGGTCGTGGTTATGATCATAGTCGTGGTTGTTATGATCATAATCGTAAGTGTTATAATCATGGTCGTGGGTGATATAATCATAGACGTGGTTGTTATAATCATGGTCGTGGTTGTTATAATCATCGTCGTGGTTGTTATAATCATGGTTTTGGTTGTTATAATCATGGTCGTGGTTGTTATACTCATGGTCGTGGGTGATATAATCATAGACGTGGTTGTGGTTGTTATAATCATGGTCGTGGTTGTTATAATCATCGTAGTGGTTGTTATAATCATGGTCTTGGTTGATATAATCATGGTCGTGGTTGTTATAATCATGGTCCTGGTTGTTATAATCATGGTCGTGGCTGATATAATCATGATCCTGGTTGTTATAATCATGGTCGACATTATAATCATGGTCCTGGTTGGATTATAATCATGGTTGTGGTTTCTATAATCATGGTCGTGGTTGTTATAATCATGGTCGGTTGTTATAATCATAGTTGTGGTTGCTATAATCATGGTCGTGGCTGTTATAATCATGGTCCTGGTTGTTATAATCATGGTCCTGGGTTGTTATAATCTGGCGGTCGTGTTTGTTATAATCATGGTCGTGGTTGTTATAATCATGGTCCTGGTTGTTATAATCTTGGTCGTGGTTATTATAATCATGGTCGTGGTTGTTATAATCATGGTCGTGGTTGATATAATCATGGTCCTGGTTACTATAATCATGGTCGTGGTTGTTATAATCATGGTCCTGGTTGTTATAATCATAGTCGTGGTTGTTATAATCATGGTCGTGGCTGATATAAACATGGTCCTGGTTGTTATAATCATGGTCGTCGCTATGATCATGGTCGTGGTTTTTATAATCATGCTCGTGGTTGTTATAATGATGGTCTTGGTTGTTATAATCATGGTCCTGGTTCTTATAATCATGGTCGTCGCTATGATCATGGTCGTGGTTTTTATAATCATGGTCGTGGTTGTTATAATGATGGTTTTCGTTGTTATAATCATGGTCCTGGTTGTTATAATCATGGTCGTCGCTATGATCATGGTCGTGGTTTTTATAATCATGGTCGTGGTTGTTATAATGATGGTCTTGGTTGTTATAATCATGGTCCGTTGTTATAATGGTCGTCGCAGATCACCGGTCGGTTTTTATAATCATGGTCGTGGTTGTTATAATCATGGTCTTGGTTGTTATAATCATGGTCGTGGTTGTTATAATCATGGTCAGTGGTTGTTATGATCATAGTCAGATCATAGTCGTGGTTGATATAATCATGGGCGTGATTGTTATAATTATGGTCATGGTTGTTATAATCATGGTCGTGGTTGTTATAATCATGATTGTGGTTGTTTTAATCATGATCTTGGTTGTTATAATCATGGTCGTCGGTGTTATGATCATCGTCGTGGTTGTTATATCATAGTCGTGGTTGTTATAATCATGGTCGTGGTTGTTATAATAATGGTTTTGGTTGTTATAATCATGGTCGTGGTTGTTATACTCATGGTCGTGGGTGATATAATCATAGACGTGGTTGTTATAATCATGGTCGTGGTTGTTATAATCATCGTCGGTTGATATAATCATGGTCGTGGTTGTTATAATCATGGTCCTGGTTGTTTTAATCATGGTCGGCTGATATATAATCATGATCCTGGTTATTATAATCATGGTCGTCGTTGTTATAATCATGGTCCTGGTTGTTATAATCATGGTCGTGTGATATAATCATGGTCCTGGTTATTATAATCATGGTCGTGGTTGTTATAATCATTGTCGTGGTTGTTATAATCATGGTTGTGGTTGCTATAATCATGGTCGTGGTTGATATAATCATGGTCCTGGATATTATAATCTTGGTCGTGGTTGTTATAATCATGGTCCTGGATGTTATAATCATAGTCGTGGTTGTTATAATCATGGTCGTGGCTGACATAATCATGGTCCTGGTTGTTATAATCATGGTCGTCGCTATGATCATGGTCGTAGCTTTTATAATCATGGTCGTGGTTGTTATAATGCTGGTCTTGGTTGTTATAATCATGGTCCTGGTTGTTATAATCATGGTCGTCGCTATGATCATGGTCGTGGTTTTTATAATCATGGTCGTGGTTGTTATAATGATGGTCTTGGTTGTTTTAATCATGGTCGTGGTTGTTATAATCATGGTCGTGGTTGTTATGATCATAGTCGTGGTTGTTATGATCATAGTCGTGGTTGATATAATCATGGGCGTGATTGTTATAATTTTGGTCATGGTTGTTATAATCATGGTCGTGGTTGTCATAATCATGATTGTGGTTGTTTTAATCATGATCTTGGTTGTTATAATCATGGATCGTGGGTGTTATGATCATCGTCGTGGTTGTTATAATCATAGTCATGGTTGTTATAATCATGGTCGTGATTGTTATAATTTTGGTCATGGTTGTTATAATCATGGTCGTGGTTGTCATAATCATGATTGTGGTTGTTTTAATCATGATCTTGGTTGTTATAATCATGGATCGTGGGTGTTATGATCATCGTCGTGGTTGTTATAATCACAGTCATGGTTGTTATAATCATGGTCGTGATTGTTATAATCATGGTTTTGGTTGTTATAATCATGGTCGTGGTTGTTATAATCATGGTCGTGGTTGTTATAATCATGGTCGTGGTTGATATAATCATGGTCGTGGTTGTTATAATCATGGTCCTGGTTTTTATAATCATGGACGTGGCTGATACAATCATGATCCTGGTTATTAAAATCATGGTCGTGGTTGTTATAATCATGGTCCTGGTTGTTATAATCATGGTCGTGGTTGATATATTCATGGTCCTGGTTATTATAATCATGGTCGTGGTTGTTATAATCATGGTCCTGGTTGTTATAATCATGGTCGTCGTTATGATCATGGTCGTGGTTTTAATAATCATGGTCGTGGTTGTTATAATCATGGTCTTGGTTGTTATAATCATGGTCGTGGTTGTTATAATCATGGTCGTGGTTGTTATAAACATGGTCGTGCTTGTTATAATCATGGTCATGGTTGTTATAATCATGGGCGTGGGTGATGTAATCATAGTCGTGGTTGTTATAATCATGGTCGTGCTTGTTATAATCATGGTCGTGGTTGTTATAATCATGGTCCTGGTTGTTATAATCATGGTCGTGCTTGTTATAATCATAGTCGTGGTTGTTATAATCATAGTCGTGGTTGTTAGAATCATGGTCGTGGCTGACATAATCATGGTCCTGGTTGTTATAATCATGGTCGTCGCTATGATCATGGTCGTGGTTTTTATAATCATGGTCGTGGTTGTTATAATGATGGTCTTGGTTGTTATAATCATGGTCCTGGTTGTTATAATCATGGTCGTCGCTATGATCATGGTCGTGGTTTTTATAATCATGGTCGTGGTTGTTATAATGATGGTCTTGGTTGTTATAATCATGATCCTGGTTGTTATAATCATGGTCGTCGCTATGATCATGGTCGTGGTTTTTATAATCATGGTCGTGGTTGTTATAATGATGGTCTTGGTTGTTATAATCATGGTCGTGGTTGTTATAATCATGGTCGTGGTTGTTATGATCATAGTCGTGGTTGTTATGATCATAGTCGTGGTTGATATAATCATGGGCGTGATTGTTATAATTATGGTCATGGTTGTTATAATCATGGTCGTGGTTGTTATAATCATGATTGTGGTTGTTTTAATCATAATCTTGGTTGTTATAATCATGGTCGTCGGTGTTATGATCATCGTCGTGGTTGTTATAATCATAGTCGTGGTTGTTATAATCATGGTCGTGGTTGTTATAATAATGGTTTTGGTTGTTATAATCATGGTCGTGGTTGTTATACTCATGGTCGTGGTTGTTATAATAATGGTCGTGGTTGTCATAATCATGGTCGTGGTTGTTATAATCATAGTCGTTGTTGTTAAAATCATTGTTGGGTGATATATTCATAGTTGTGGTTCTTATAATCATGGTAGTGCTTGTTATAATCATGGTCGTGGTTGTTATAATCATGGTCGTGGTTGCTATAATCATGGTCGTGGCTGATATTATCATGATCCTGGTTATTATAATCATGGTCGTGGTTGTTATAATCAAGTTCCTGGTTGTTATAATCATGGTCGTGGTTGATATAATCATGGTCCTGGTTATTATAATCATGGTCGTGGTTGTTATAATCATTGTCGTGGTTGTTATAATCATGGTTGTGGTTGCTATAATCATGGTCGTGGTTGTTATACTCATGGTCGTGGTTGATATAATCATGGTCCTGGTTATTATAATCATGGTCGTCGTTGTTATAATCATGGTCCTGGTTGTTATAATCATAGTCGTGGTTGTTATAATCATGGTCGTGGCTGATATAATCATGGTCCTGGTTGTTATAATCATGGTCGTCGCTATGATCATGGTCGTGGTTTTTATAATCATGGTCGTGGTTGTTATAATGATGGTCTTGGTTGTTATAATCATGGTCCTGGTTGTTATAATCATGGTCGTCGCTATGATCATGGTCGTGGTTTTTATAATCATGGTCGTGGTTGTTATAATCATGGTCTTGGTTGTTATAATCATGGTCCTGGTTGTTATAATCATGGTCGTCGCTATGATCATGGTCGTGGTTTTTATAATCATGGTCGTGGTTGTTATAATGATGGTCTTGGTTGTTTTAATCATGGTCGTGGTTGTTATAATCATGGTCGTGGTTGTTATGATCATAGTCGTGGTTGTTATGATCATAGTCGTGGTTGATATAATCATGGGCGTGATTGTTATAATTTTGGTCATGGTTGTTATAATCATGGTCGTGGTTGTCATAATCATGATTGTGGTTGTTTTAATCATGATCTTGGTTGTTATAATCATGGATCGTGGGTGTTATGATCATCGTCGTGGTTGTTATAATCATAGTCATGGTTGTTATAATCATGGTCGTGATTGTTATAATTTTGGTCATGGTTGTTATAATCATGGTCGTGGTTGTCATAATCATGATTGTGGTTGTTTTAATCATGATCTTGGTTGTTATAATCATGGATCGTGGGTGTTATGATCATCGTCGTGGTTGTTATAATCACAGTCATGGTTGTTATAATCATGGTCGTGATTGTTATAATCATGGTTTTGGTTGTTATAATCATGGTCGTGGTTGTTATAATCATGGTCGTGGTTGATATAATCATGGTCGTGGTGGTCCTGGTTATAATCATGGTCGTGGTTGTTATAATCATGGTCCTGGTTGTTATAATCATGGTCGTGGTTGATATATTCATGGTCCTGGTTATTATATTCATGGTCGTGGTTGTTATAATCATGGTCCTGGTTGTTATAATCATGGTCGTCGTTATGATCATGGTCGTGGTTTTAATAATCATGGTCGTGGTTGTTATAATCATGGTCATGGCTGTTGCAATCACGGGCGTGGGTGATGTAATCATAGTCGTGGTTGTTATAATCAGCGGTCGTGCTTGTTATAATCATGGTCGTGGTTGTTATAATCATGGTCCTGGTTGTTATAATCATGGTCGTGCTTGTTATAATCATAGTCGTGGTTGTTATAATCATAGTCGTGGTTGTTAGAATCATGGTCGTGGCTGACATAATCATGGTCCTGGTTGTTATAATCATGGTCGTCGCTATGATCATGGTCGTGGTTTTTATAACAATGGTCGTGGTTGTTATAATGATGGTCTTGGTTGTTATAATCATGGTCCTGGTTGTTATAATCATGGTCGTCGCTATGATCATGGTCGTGGTTTTTATAATCATGGTCGTGGTTGTTATAATGATGGTCTTGGTTGTTATAATCATGGTCCTGGTTGTTATAATCATGGTCGTCGCTATGATCATGGTCGTGGTTTTTATAATCATGGTCGTGGTTGTTATAATGATGGTCTTGGTTGTTATAATCATGGTCGTGGTTGTTATAATCATGGTCGTGGTTGTTATGATCATAGTCGTGGTTGTTATAATCATAGTCGTGGTTGATATAATCATGGGCGTGATTGTTATAATTATGGTCATGGTTGTTATAATCATGGTCGTGGTTGTTATAATCATGATTGTGGTTGTTTTAATCATGATCTTGGTTGTTATAATCATGGTCGTGGGTGTTATGATCATCGTCGTGGTTGTTATAATCATAGTCGTGGTTGTTATAATCATGGTCGTGGTTGTTATAATCATGGTTTTGGTTGTTATAATCATGGTCGTGGTTGTTATAACTCATGGTCGTGGTTGTTATAATCATAGTCGGTTGTTATAATCATGGTCGTGGTTGTTATAATCATGGTCGTGGTTGTTATAATCATGGTCGTGTTGTGGTCGGTTGATATAATCATGGTCGTGGTTGTTATAATCATGGTCGGTTGTTATAATCATGGTCGGCTGATATAACCGCGATCCTGGTTATTATAATCATGGTCGTGGTTGTTATAATCATGGTCCTGGTTGTTATAATCATGGTCGTGGTTGATATAATCATGGTCCTGGTTATTATAATCATGGTCGTGGTTGTTATAATCATGGTCCTGGTTGTTATAATCATGGTCGTCGTTATGATCATGGTCGTGGTTTTTATAATCATGGTCGTGGTTGTTATAATCATGGTCTTGGTTGTTATAATCATGGTCGTGGTTGTTATAATCATGGTCGTGGTTGTTATAAACATGGTCGTAGTTGTTATAATCATGGTCATGGTTGTTATAATCATGGTCGTGGGTGATGTAATCATAGTCGTGGTTGTTATAATCATGGTCGTGCTTATTATAATCATGGTCGTGGTTGTTATAATCATGGTCCTGGTTGTTATAATCATGGTCGTGCTTGTTATAATCATAGTCGTGGCTGTTATAATCATGGTCGTGGTTGCTATAAACATGGTCGTGGTTGTTATAATCATGGTCGTGGTTGTTATGATCATAGTCGTGGTTGTTATGATCATAGTCGTGGGTGATATAATCATGGGCGTGATTGTTATAATCATGGTCATGGTTGTTATAATCATGGTCGTGGTTGTTATAATCATGATTGTGGTTGTTTTAATCATGATCTTGGTTGTTATAATCATGGTCATGGGTGTTATGATCATGACCGTGGTTGTTATAATCATGGTCTTGGTCGTGATACTTACAGTATCTAATATACTATAAGAAGGAATAGAATAGAGGTTAGAATAATTAGTGAAAGAAATATTCGCCATAAGGAGAGGTTAAAATCATAAAATAAAATTATTATGAATCAGCGATGATCATTCCGAGATAAATTATATTATGAAGAGAAGTGACCTTGATTCTGGTTAGATTAGTCACCATCTGCTTAAGTCATCACGTGTGTTAAGTCATCATAGTCATAATCTTTGTAAGTCAGTTTTAGGCCCATCTCATATGACTGACCGGCCATCGATGTTCTTTCCGCGCGAGGGTGTTGAGTCTTATTATTTACGCTGGTGGATGTAAGACCTCCTACCCTCACTGACGCAACTATGGTCAATTTGGTGTTATTCTTGTTTATAAATGCCTTCTAATCTGTCTCAAGTCTATCCGTCCTGTGTATTGCCATCCCAACAGTCTGTTCGTCTGCGTGGCATGTGAATGTAAGCCCGTCTGTACTCTTTGTGTCGTCAAATCTGTCTATCTTATCCGTAGTTGTTGGCGTGTGTCTGCCTGTTTTTGTCTAATGTGAACCAGTCAGTCAGCTGTCTGTCTGTCTTGTTAGTTGCCATATTGTCTATCTGTGCATGGATGAATCTGTCTATTTTTGTCAACCTCCTGTCTGTTTCACTGTCTATATTCACCCTGTGTCTATTGTAGTCGTCTTCTCCATGCATTCCTGTTATTTTCTTTTTATCTCTTGACCTTTTCCATGAGCCACAGGAATAAGTATACACTGTAGCTGTTAAGTCGTCTGATAAAGTTGAAACTGCGCTTCCAGACGCATGAAGAAACTCAGCTCTCCCCACCTGTTATCTCTAACTATTTTCTGTTTCCCCTTCTTTATTTATTCTTCTATTTACTCATCTTCCTTCCTTTACTAATCCAAACAACATTAAAAAAAAGTAGGCTAAGAAAAAAAGTGGGGGAAGGAAGAGGGAGCCGTACGATAACTGCAATCGTGGGCTGACAGCTACAGCGAATGAGGGTGCGCCAAGTACGTAGACTTGCATCGTTTACCAGCGTAAATATAATGGTTATGTAATGGCTTCCTAAAGAAGCCATCGATATGGGACCAGTTTTGTTCCACTCTACGAATTTTTTGCTATTTTCCACCAAGTATGATGAAAAACGATTGTGCCATTTCGGGTACCCAGAGCAGGCACACACACACACACACACCCCTACACACACACGCCTAGTCCTATAGTATATTAGACAAGTGATCGTGGGTCCTTCGTGTCCGGTGGCGAGTCTGGTGGTACAGTTTACCAAGGCGTGAAAGTTCGAACGCTCGTGCTTGCTTGGATAAAGAGCAACTGCCGTCCGGCTGACAGTGTACAGCGACATCGTTTTCCTCATGATCGTGGTTGTTATAATTATGGTCGAGATTGTTATAATTATGGTCATGGTTATTATAATCATGGTCGTGATTATGATCATATTCGTGTTTTTTATAATCATGGTCATGGTTGTTATAATCATTGTCGTGGTTGTTATAATTATAGTCGTGATTGTTATTATCATAGTCGTGATTGTTATAATCATAGTCGTGGTTGTTATAACCATGGTCGTGGTTGTTATATTCATGGTCGTGGCTGTTATAATCATAGTCGAGGTTGTTATGATCATGGTTTTGGTTGTTATAATCATAATCGTCATTGTTATAATTATATTCGTGGATGTTATAATCATAATCGTGGTTGTTATAATCATGGTCGTGGTTGTTATAATAGTGGTCGTGGTTGTAATAATCATGGTCGTGGTAGTTATTATTTTAATCGTGGTTGTTATAATCATGGTCGTGGTTGTTATAATCATGGTCGTGGTTGCTATAATCATGGTCGTGGTTGTTATAATCATGGTCGTGGTTGTTATAATCATAGTCGTGGTTGTTATATCATGGTCGTGGTTGCTATAATCATGGTCGGTTGTTATAATCATGGTGGTTGTTATAATCATTGTTAAGATCATGGTCGTGTTGTTATAATCATAGTCGTGGGTTGTAATCATGTTATATCATAGTCGTGGCTGTTATGTGGCGTGGTTGTAATAACTGCGGTCGCGGTAGTTATTATTATAATCGTGGTTGTTATAATCATGGTCGTGGTTGTTATAATCATGTTCGTGGTTGTTATAATCACAGTCGTGATTGTTATAATCATGGTCGTGGTTGCTATAATCATGGTCGTGGTTGTTATAATCATGGTCGTGGTTGTTATAATCATGGTCGTGGTTGTTATGATCATGGTCGTGCTTGTTATAATCATAGTCGTGGTTGTTATAATCATGTTTGTGGTTGTTATAATCATAGTCGTGGTTGTTATAATCATGGTCGTGGTTGTTATAATCATAGTCGTGGTTGTTATAATCATGGTCGTGGTTGTTATAATCATGGTCGTGGTTGCTATAATCATGGTCCTGGTTATTTTAATGATGGTCGTGGTTATTAGGTACTGTAAGTATCTAGTATACTATAGGAAGGAATAGAAAAAAGATTAGACTAATTAGTTAAAGAAATATTCGCCATAAGCAGAGGTTAAAATACAAAAAAATATATATAAATCACCGATGATCATTCCGAGATAAATTATATTATGAAGAGAAGTGACTTTGATTCTGGTTAGATTAGTCACCATCTGCTTAAGTCATCGCCTGTGTTAAGTCATCATAATCATCATCTACGTTAGTCAGTTTTAGCTACCCTCACTGACGCAAATATGGTCAATTTGGTGTTATTCTTGTTTATAAATGTGTTCTAATCTGTCTCAAGTCTATCCGTCCTGTGTATTGCCATCCCAACTGTCTGTTCGTCTGCGTGGTGTTTGTCTATAAGCCCGTCCGTTCTCTTTGTGTCGTCAAATCTGTCTGTCTTATCCTTTGTTGGCGTGTGTCTGCCTGTTTATCTAATGTGAACCAGTCAGTCAGCTATCTGTCTGTCTGTCTGTCATGTTAGTTGCCATATTGTCTATTTGTGCATGTATGAATCTGTCTATTTTTGTCAACCACCTATCTGTTTCACTGTCTATAATCACCCTGTGTAGTCATGTCTGTCTGTTTGTATGTATGTGTCTGTTGTCATTGTCTTTCATAAGTCTGTCTGTCTTTCTGTGTGTCCTTGAATCTCTCTGTATTATGTGTTTTGTTTGTCCGTTTCTCTCTCTCTCCATTTTTTCCGTATTATCTCTATTTTTATTTATATATCTCTATGTCTCTCCATTACACTACTCATCATATTTAGCACTTTTTCTTCCTTATTAAATAGGTGATTTTTATATGGCATTCTGGGAACTTTAAAAAACACATCCCTCCATTCATACCTCCATCTCTCACTATCCCTCTCTCCCATCTCCTTTCCTAGCTCGCCTCTTACGGGTAATAATGTTTCTTCTCCTTCTCCTCTCCCTTTCAATCTTCTCCATGCAATCCTGTTATTATCTTTTTATCTCTTCTCCTTTCCCTGTACAGTCAGCCACAGGAATATGTGCACACGGTAGCCTCGTAAGGTCCGAAAATGCACTGGTAAAGTTGAAACTGCGCATCCAGACGCATGATGAAACTCAGCTCCCCCCCCCACCTATTATCTCTAACTATTGTCTGTTTCCCCTTCTTTATTCTTCTATTTATTTATCTTCCTTCCTTTACAAATCCAAACAACATTAAAAAAAATAAAGTAGGCTAAGAGAAAAAATGGGGGGGAGGAGGAGGGAGCCGTACGATAACTGCAATCGTCTGGCCGGCTGACAGCGTGCAGCGACATTTGTTGCCAGCGTAAATAAAATCGTTAATTAATGAGTTCCTAAAGAAACCATCGACATGGGAGCAGGTTTGTTCCACTCTACGAATTTTTGGCGATTTTTCCACCAAGTTTGATGAAAAACGATTGTGCCGTTTCGGCTGCCCAGAACAGATACACACACGGCTAGTCCTATAGTATATTACAAGTGATCGTAGGCACTTCGTGCCTGTTGGCGAGTCCAGTAGTACAGTTGACCGAGGTTGTTATAATCATAGTCCTGGTTGTTATAATCATGGTCGTGGTTGTTATAATCATGGTTGTGGTTGTTATAATCATGTTCGTGGTTATTATAATCATGGTCGTGGAGTTATAATCATGGTCGTGGTTATGATCATAGTCGTGGTTGTTATGATCATAATCGTAAGTGTTATAATCATGGTCGTGGGTGATATAATCATAGACGTGGTTGTTATAATCATGGTCGTGGTTGTTATAATCATCGTCGTGGTTGTTATAATCATGGTTTTGGTTGTTATAATCATGGTCGTGGTTGTTATACTCATGGTCGTGGGTGATATAATCATAGACGGTTGTTATAATCATGGTCGTGGTTGTTATAATCATCGTAGTGGTTGTTATAATCATGGTCTTGGTTGATATAATCATGGTCGTGGTTGTTATAATCATGGTCCTGGTTGTTATAACATGGCGGTCGTGGCTGATATAATGATCCTGGTTATTATAATCATGGTCGTGGTTGTTATAATCATGGTCCTGGTTGTTATAATCATGGTCGTGGTTGATATAATCATGTCCTGGATATTATAATCATGGTCGTGGTTGTTATAATCATTGTCGTGGTTGTTATAATCATGGTTGTGGTTGCTATAATCATGGTCGTGGTTGTTATAATCATGGTCGTGGTTGTTATAATCATAGTTGTGGTTGCTATAATCATGGTCGTGGTTGTTATAATCATTGTCGGTGTTGTTATAATCATTGTGGTTGTTATAATCATGGTCATGGTTGTTATAATCATGGTCGTGGTTGTTATAATCATGGTCGTGGTTGTTATAATCATGGTCCTGGTTGTTATAATCATAGTCGTGGTTGATATAATCATGGTCCTGGTTACTATAATCATGGTCGTGGTTGTTATAATCATGGTCCTGGTTGTTATAATCATAGTCGTGGTTGTTATAATCATGGTCGTGGCTGATATAAACATGGTCCTGGTTGTTATAATCATGGTCGTCGCTATGATCATGGTCGTGGTTTTTATAATCATGCTCGTGGTTGTTATAATGATGGTCTTGGTTGTTATAATCATGGTCCTGGTTCTTATAATCATGGTCGTCGCATGATCATGGTCGTGGTTTTTATAACATGGTCGTGGTTGTTATAATGATGGTTTTGGTTGTTATAATCATGGTCCTGGTTGTTATAATCATGTCGTCGCTATGATCATGGTCGTGGTTTTTATAATCATGGTCGTGGTTGTTATAATGATGGTCTTGGTTGTTATAATCATGGTCCTGGTTGTTATAATCATGGTCGTCGCTATGATCATGGTCGTGGTTTTTATAATCATGGTCGTGGTTGTTATAATGATGGTCTTGGTTGTTATAATCATGGTCGTGGTTGTTATAATCATGGTCGTGGTTGTTATGATCATAGTCGTGGTTGTTATGATCATAGTCGTGGTTGATATAATCATGGGCGTGATTGTTATAATTATGGTCATGGTTGTTATAATCATGGTCGTGGTTGTTATAATCATGATTGTGGTTGTTTTAATCATGATCTTGGTTGTTATAATCATGGTCGTGGGTGTTATGATCATCGTCGTGGTTGTTATAATCATAGTCGTGGTTGTTATAATCATGGTCGTGGTTGTTATAATAATGGTTGTTATAATCATGGTCGTGGTTGTTATAATCAGTCATGATTGTTATAATATCGTGGGTGATATAATCATATGGATCGTGGTTGTTATGATCATGGTCGTGGTTGTTATAATCATGTCGTGGTTGTTATAATCGTGGTTAGATCATGGTCGTGGTTATTATAATCATGGTCGTGGTTGTTATAATCATGGTCCTGGTTGTTATAATCATGGTCGTGGCTGATATAATCATGATCCTGGTTATTATAATCATGGTCGTGGTTGTTATAATCATGGTCCTGGTTGTTATAATCATGGTCGTGGTTGATATAATCATGGTCCTGGTTATTATAATCATGGTCGTGGTTGTTATAATCATTGTCGTGGTTGTTATAATCATGGTTGTGGTTGCTATAATCATGGTCGTGGTTGATATAATCATGGTCCTGGATATTATAATCTTGGTCGTGGTTGTTATAATCATGGTCCTGGATGTTATAATCATAGTCGTGGTTGTTATAATCATGGTCGTGGCTGACATAATCATGGTCCTGGTTGTTATAATCATGGTCGTCGCTATGATCATGGTCGTAGCTTTTATAATCATGGTCGTGGTTGTTATAATGCTGGTCTTGGTTGTTATAATCATGGTCCTGGTTGTTATAATCATGGTCGTCGCTATGATCATGGTCGTGGTTTTTATAATCATGGTCGTGGTTGTTATAATGATGGTCTTGGTTGTTTTAATCATGGTCGTGGTTGTTATAATCATGGTCGTGGTTGTTATGATCATAGTCGTGGTTGTTATGATCATAGTCGTGGTTGATATAATCATGGGCGTGATTGTTATAATTTTGGTCATGGTTGTTATAATCATGGTCGTGGTTGTCATAATCATGATTGTGGTTGTTTTAATCATGATCTTGGTTGTTATAATCATGGATCGTGGGTGTTATGATCATCGTCGTGGTTGTTATAATCATAGTCATGGTTGTTATAATCATGGTCGTGATTGTTATAATTTTGGTCATGGTTGTTATAATCATGGTCGTGGTTGTCATAATCATGATTGTGGTTGTTTTAATCATGATCTTGGTTGTTATAATCATGGATCGTGGGTGTTATGATCATCGTCGTGGTTGTTATAATCACAGTCATGGTTGTTATAATCATGGTCGTGATTGTTATAATCATGGTTTTGGTTGTTATAATCATGGTCGTGGTTGTTATAATCATGGTCGTGGTTGTTATAATCATGGTCGTGGTTGATATAATCATGGTCGTGGTTGTTATAATCATGGTCCTGGTTTTTATAATCATGGACGTGGCTGATACAATCATGATCCTGGTTATTAAAATCATGGTCGTGGTTGTTATAATCATGGTCCTGGTTGTTATAATCATGGTCGTGGTTGATATATTCATGGTCCTGGTTATTATAATCATGGTCGTGGTTGTTATAATCATGGTCCTGGTTGTTATAATCATGGTCGTCGTTATGATCATGGTCGTGGTTTTAATAATCATGGTCGTGGTTGTTATAATCATGGTCTTGGTTGTTATAATCATGGTCGTGGTTGTTATAATCATGGTCGTGGTTGTTATAAACATGGTCGTGCTTGTTATAATCATGGTCATGGTTGTTATAATCATGGGCGTGGGTGATGTAATCATAGTCGTGGTTGTTATAATCATGGTCGTGCTTGTTATAATCATGGTCGTGGTTGTTATAATCATGGTCCTGGTTGTTATAATCATGGTCGTGCTTGTTATAATCATAGTCGTGGTTGTTATAATCATAGTCGTGGTTGTTAGAATCATGGTCGTGGCTGACATAATCATGGTCCTGGTTGTTATAATCATGGTCGTCGCTATGATCATGGTCGTGGTTTTTATAATCATGGTCGTGGTTGTTATAATGATGGTCTTGGTTGTTATAATCATGGTCCTGGTTGTTATAATCATGGTCGTCGCTATGATCATGGTCGTGGTTTTTATAATCATGGTCGTGGTTGTTATAATGATGGTCTTGGTTGTTATAATCATGATCCTGGTTGTTATAATCATGGTCGTCGCTATGATCATGGTCGTGGTTTTTATAATCATGGTGTTGTTATAATCATGGTCGTGGTTGTTATATCATGGTCGTGGTTGTTATAATGATGGTCTTGGTTGTTATAATCATGGTCGTGGTTGTTATAATCATGGTCGTGGTTGTTATGATCATAGTCGTGGTTGTTATGATCATAGTCGTGGTTGATATAATCATGGGCGTGATTGTTATAATTATGGTCATGGTTGTTATAATCATGGTCGTGGTTGTTATAATCATGATTGTGGTTGTTTTAATCATAATCTTGGTTGTTATAATCATGGTCGTCGGTGTTATGATCATCGTCGTGGTTGTTATAATCATAGTCGTGGTTGTTATAATCATGGTCGTGGTTGTTATAATAATGGTTTTGGTTGTTATAATCATGGTCGTGGTTGTTATACTCATGGTCGTGGGTGATATAATCATAGACGTGGTTATTTATAATCATGGTCGTGGTTTATTATAATCATCGTCGTGAATTTATTTATAATCATGGTCGTGGTTGATATAATCATGGTCGTGGATTTGTTATAATCTATGTGGTCCTGGTTGTTTTAATCATGGTCGTGGCTGATATAATCCTTGATCCTGGTTATTAAAATCATGGTCGTGATTTAACATAATCATAGTCCCTGGTTATTTATAATCATGAATAAGTAGTTGATATAATCATGGTCCTGGTTATTATAATCATGGTCGTGGTTGTTATAATCATTGTCGTGGTTGTTATAATCATGGTTGTGGTTGCTATAATCATGGTCGTGGTTGATATAATCATGGTCCTGGATATTATAATCTTGGTCGTGGTTGTTATAATCATGGTCCTGGATGTTATAATCATAGTCGTGGTTGTTATAATCATGGTCGTGGCTGACATAATCATGGTCCTGGTTGTTATAATCATGGTCGTCGCTATGATCATGGTCGTAGCTTTTATAATCATGGTCGTGGTTGTTATAATGCTGGTCTTGGTTGTTATAATCATGGTCCTGGTTGTTATAATCATGGTCGTCGCTATGATCATGGTCGTGGTTTTTATAATCATGGTCGTGGTTGTTATAATCATGGTCTTGGTTGTTATAATCATGGTCCTGGTTGTTATAATCATGGTCGTCGCTATGATCATGGTCGTGGTTTTTATAATCATGGTCGTGGTTGTTATAATGATGGTCTTGGTTGTTTTAATCATGGTCGTGGTTGTTATAATCATGGTCGTGGTTGTTATGATCATAGTCGTGGTTGTTATGATCATAGTCGTGGTTGATATAATCATGGGCGTGATTGTTATAATTTTGGTCATGGTTGTTATAATCATGGTCGTGGTTGTCATAATCATGATTGTGGTTGTTTTAATCATGATCTTGGTTGTTATAATCATGGATCGTGGGTGTTATGATCATCGTCGTGGTTGTTATAATCATAGTCATGGTTGTTATAATCATGGTCGTGATTGTTATAATTTTGGTCATGGTTGTTATAATCATGGTCGTGGTTGTCATAATCATGATTGTGGTTGTTTTAATCATGATCTTGGTTGTTATAATCATGGATCGTGGGTGTTATGATCATCGTCGTGGTTGTTATAATCACAGTCATGGTTGTTATAATCATGGTCGTGATTGTTATAATCATGGTTTTGGTTGTTATAATCATGGTCGTGGTTGTTATAATCGCCAATTAATGGTTGTTATAATCATGGTCGTGGTTGATATAATCATGGTCGTGGTTGTTATAATCATGGTCCTGGTTTTTATAATCATGGACGTGGCTGATACAATCATGATCCTGGTTATTAAAATCATGGTCGTGGTTGTTATAATCATGGTCCTGGTTGTTATAATCATGGTCGTGGTTGATATATTCATGGTCCTGGTTATTATAATCATGGTCGTGGTTGTTATAATCATGGTCCTGGTTGTTATAATCATGGTCGTCGTTATGATCATGGTCGTGGTTTTAATAATCATGGTCGTGGTTGTTATAATCATGGTCTTGGTTGTTATAATCATGGTCGTGGTTGTTATAATCATGGTCGTGGTTGTTATAAACATGGTCGTGCTTGTTATAATCATGGTCATGGTTGTTATAATCATGGGCGTGGGTGATGTAATCATAGTCGTGGTTGTTATAATCATGGTCGTGCTTGTTATAATCATGGTCGTGGTTGTTATAATCATGGTCCTGGTTGTTATAATCATGGTCGTGCTTGTTATAATCATAGTCGTGGTTGTTATAATCATAGTCGTGGTTGTTAGAATCATGGTCGTGGCTGACATAATCATGGTCCTGGTTGTTATAATCATGGTCGTCGCTATGATCATGGTCGTGGTTTTTATAATCATGGTCGTGGTTGTTATAATGATGGTCTTGGTTGTTATAATCATGGTCCTGGTTGTTATAATCATGGTCGTCGCTATGATCATGGTCGTGGTTTTTATAATCATGGTCGTGGTTGTTATAATGATGGTCTTGGTTGTTATAATCATGATCCTGGTTGTTATAATCATGGTCGTCGCTATGATCATGGTCGTGGTTTTTATAATCATGGTCGTGGTTGTTATAATGATGGTCTTGGTTGTTATAATCATGGTCGTGGTTGTTATAATCGCATCAGTCATTGGTTGTTATGATCATAGTCGTGGTTGTTACCAATCTGGTCGTGGTTGATATAATCCGCTGGGCGTGATTAATATAATTATGGTCATGGTTATTATAATCATGGTCGTGGTTATTATCATGATTGTGGTTGTTTAATCATGATCTTGGATTTATTATAATCATGAGTGTATTAGATTGTTATGATCATCATCGTGGTTATTTATAATCATAGTCATTAATTTGACCTAATCTCATGGTCGTGGTTGTTATAATCATGGTTTTGGTTGTTATAATCATGGTCGTGGTTATTATTATACTCATGGTCGTGGTTGTTATAATCCTTAGTCGTGGTATTATAATCATGGTCGTGGTTGTTATAATCATGGTCGTGGTTGTTATAATCATGGTCGTGGTTGTTATAATCATAAGTCGTAGTTGATATAATCGTAGTCGTAGTTGTATAATCTTATGGTCGTGGTTGTTATAATCGTAGTCGTGGCTGATATAATCATGATCCTGGTTATTATAATCATGGTCGTGGTTGTTATAATCATGGTCCTGGTTGTTATAATCATGGTCGTGGTTGATATAATCATGGTCCTGGTTATTATAATCATGGTCGTGGTTGTTATAATCATGGTCCTGGTTGTTATAATCATGGTCGTCGTTATGATCATGGTCGTGGTTTTTATAATCATGGTCGTGGTTGTTATAATCATGGTCTTGGTTGTTATAATCATGGTCGTGGTTGTTATAATCATGGTCGTGGTTGTTATAAACATGGTCGTAGTTGTTATAATCATGGTCATGGTTGTTATAATCATGGTCGTGGGTGATGTAATCATAGTCGTGGTTGTTATAATCATGGTCGTGCTTATTATAATCATGGTCGTGGTTGTTATAATCATGGTCCTGGTTGTTATAATCATGGTCGTGCTTGTTATAATCATAGTCGTGGCTGTTATAATCATGGTCGTGGTTGCTATAAACATGGTCGTGGTTGTTATAATCATGGTCGTGGTTGTTATGATCATAGTCGTGGTTGTTATGATCATAGTCGTGGGTGATATAATCATGGGCGTGATTGTTATAATCATGGTCATGGTTGTTATAATCATGGTCGTGGTTGTTATAATCATGATTGTGGTTGTTTTAATCATGATCTTGGTTGTTATAATCATGGTCATGGGTGTTATGATCATGACCGTGGTTGTTATAATCATGGTCTTGGTCGTGATACTTACAGTATCTAATATACTATAAGAAGGAATAGAATAGAGGTTAGAATAATTAGTGAAAGAAATATTCGCCATAAGGAGAGGTTAAAATCATAAAATAAAATTATTATGAATCAGCGATGATCATTCCGAGATAAATTATATTATGAAGAGAAGTGACCTTGATTCTGGTTAGATTAGTCACCATCTGCTTAAGTCATCACGTGTGTTAAGTCATCATAGTCATAATCTTTGTAAGTCAGTTTTAGGCCCATCTCATATGACTGACCGGCCATCGATGTTCTTTCCGCGCGAGGGTGTTGAGTCTTATTATTTACGCTGGTGGATGTAAGACCTCCTACCCTCACTGACGCAACTATGGTCAATTTGGTGTTATTCTTGTTTATAAATGCCTTCTAATCTGTCTCAAGTCTATCCGTCCTGTGTATTGCAATCCCAACAGTCTGTTCGTCTGCGTGGCATGTGAATGTAAGCCCGTCTGTACTCTTTGTGTCGTCAAATCTGTCTATCTTATCCGTAGTTGTTGGCGTGTGTCTGCCTGTTTTTGTCTAATGTGAACCAGTCAGTCAGCTGTCTGTCTGTCTTGTTAGTTGCCATATTGTCTATCTGTGCATGGATGAATCTGTCTATTTTTGTCAACCTCCTGTCTGTTTCACTGTCTATATTCACCCTGTGTCTATTGTAGTCGTCTTCTCCATGCATTCCTGTTATTTTCTTTTTATCTCTTGACCTTTTCCATGAGCCACAGGAATAAGTATACACTGTAGCTGTTAAGTCGTCTGATAAAGTTGAAACTGCGCTTCCAGACGCATGAAGAAACTCAGCTCTCCCCACCTGTTATCTCTAACTATTTTCTGTTTCCCCTTCTTTATTTATTCTTCTATTTACTCATCTTCCTTCCTTTACTAATCCAAACAACATTAAAAAAAAGTAGGCTAAGAAAAAAAGTGGGGGAAGGAAGAGGGAGCCGTACGATAACTGCAATCGTGGGCTGACAGCTACAGCGAATGAGGGTGCGCCAAGTACGTAGACTTGCATCGTTTACCAGCGTAAATATAATGGTTATGTAATGGCTTCCTAAAGAAGCCATCGATATGGGACCAGTTTTGTTCCACTCTACGAATTTTTTGCTATTTTCCACCAAGTATGATGAAAAACGATTGTGCCATTTCGGGTACCCAGAGCAGGCACACACACACACACACACCCCTACACACACACGCCTAGTCCTATAGTATATTAGACAAGTGATCGTGGGTCCTTCGTGTCCGGTGGCGAGTCTGGTGGTACAGTTTACCAAGGCGTGAAAGTTCGAACGCTCGTGCTTGCTTGGATAAAGAGCAACTGCCGTCCGGCTGACAGTGTACAGCGACATCGTTTTCCTCATGATCGTGGTTGTTATAATTATGGTCGTGATTGTTATAATTATGGTCATGGTTATTATAATCATGGTCGTGATTATGATCATATTCGTGTTTTTTATAATCATGGTCATGGTTGTTATAATCATTGTCGTGGTTGTTATAATTATAGTCGTGATTGTTATTATCATAGTCGTGATTGTTATAATCATAGTCGTGGTTGTTATAACCATGGTCGTGGTTGTTATATTCATGGTCGTGGCTGTTATAATCATAGTCGAGGTTGTTATGATCATGGTTTTGGTTGTTATAATCATAGTCGTCATTGTTATAATTATATTCGTGGATGTTATAATCATAATCGTGGTTGTTATAATCATGGTCGTGGTTGTTATAATAGTGGTCGTGGTTGTAATAATCATGGTCGTGGTAGTTATTATTTTAATCGTGGTTGTTATAATCATGGTCGTGGTTGTTATAATCATGGTCGTGGTTGCTATAATCATGGTCGTGGTTGTTATAATCATGGTCGTGGTTGTTATAATCATAGTCGTGGTTGTTATGATCGATCATGGTCGTAATCATGGTCGTGGTTGTTATAATCATAGTCGTGGTTGTTATGATCATGGTCGTGCTTGTTATAATCATAGTCGTGGTTGTTATAATCATGTTCGTGGTTGTTATAATCATAGTCGTGGTTGTTATGATCATGGTCGTGGTTGTAATAATCATGGTCGCGGTAGTTATTATTATAATCGTGGTTGTTATAATCATGGTCGTGGTTGTTATAATCATGTTCGTGGTTGTTATAATCACAGTCGTGATTGTTATAATCATGGTCGTGGTTGCTATAATCATGGTCGTGGTTGTTATAATCATGGTCGTGGTTGTTATAATCATGGTCGTGGTTGTTATGATCATGGTCGTGCTTGTTATAATCATAGTCGTGGTTGTTATAATCATGTTTGTGGTTGTTATAATCATAGTCGTGGTTGTTATAATCATGGTCGTGGTTGTTATAATCATAGTCGTGGTTGTTATAATCATGGTCGTGGTTGTTATAATCATGGTCGTGGTTGCTATAATCATGGTCCTGGTTATTTTAATGATGGTCGTGGTTATTAGGTACTGTAAGTATCTAGTATACTATAGGAAGGAATAGAAAAAAGATTAGACTAATTAGTTAAAGAAATATTCGCCATAAGCAGAGGTTAAAATACAAAAAAATATATATAAATCACCGATGATCATTCCGAGATAAATTATATTATGAAGAGAAGTGACTTTGATTCTGGTTAGATTAGTCACCATCTGCTTAAGTCATCGCCTGTGTTAAGTCATCATAATCATCATCTACGTTAGTCAGTTTTAGCTACCCTCACTGACGCAAATATGGTCAATTTGGTGTTATTCTTGTTTATAAATGTGTTCTAATCTGTCTCAAGTCTATCCGTCCTGTGTATTGCCATCCCAACTGTCTGTTCGTCTGCGTGGTGTTTGTCTATAAGCCCGTCCGTTCTCTTTGTGTCGTCAAATCTGTCTGTCTTATCCTTTGTTGGCGTGTGTCTGCCTGTTTATCTAATGTGAACCAGTCAGTCAGCTATCTGTCTGTCTGTCTGTCATGTTAGTTGCCATATTGTCTATTTGTGCATGTATGAATCTGTCTATTTTTGTCAACCACCTATCTGTTTCACTGTCTATAATCACCCTGTGTAGTCATGTCTGTCTGTTTGTATGTATGTGTCTGTTGTCATTGTCTTTCATAAGTCTGTCTGTCTTTCTGTGTGTCCTTGAATCTCTCTGTATTATGTGTTTTGTTTGTCCGTTTCTCTCTCTCTCCATTTTTTCCGTATTATCTCTATTTTTATTTATATATCTCTATGTCTCTCCATTACACTACTCATCATATTTAGCACTTTTTCTTCCTTATTAAATAGGTGATTTTTATATGGCATTCTGGGAACTTTAAAAAACACATCCCTCCATTCATACCTCCATCTCTCACTATCCCTCTCTCCCATCTCCTTTCCTAGCTCGCCTCTTACGGGTAATAATGTTTCTTCTCCTTCTCCTCTCCCTTTCAATCTTCTCCATGCAATCCTGTTATTATCTTTTTATCTCTTCTCCTTTCCCTGTACAGTCAGCCACAGGAATATGTGCACACGGTAGCCTCGTAAGGTCCGAAAATGCACTGGTAAAGTTGAAACTGCGCATCCAGACGCATGATGAAACTCAGCTCCCCCCCCCACCTATTATCTCTAACTATTGTCTGTTTCCCCTTCTTTATTCTTCTATTTATTTATCTTCCTTCCTTTACAAATCCAAACAACATTAAAAAAAATAAAGTAGGCTAAGAGAAAAAATGGGGGGGAGGAGGAGGGAGCCGTACGATAACTGCAATCGTCTGGCCGGCTGACAGCGTGCAGCGACATTTGTTGCCAGCGTAAATAAAATCGTTAATTAATGAGTTCCTAAAGAAACCATCGACATGGGAGCAGGTTTGTTCCACTCTACGAATTTTTGGCGATTTTTCCACCAAGTTTGATGAAAAACGATTGTGCCGTTTCGGCTGCCCAGAACAGATACACACACGGCTAGTCCTATAGTATATTACAAGTGATCGTAGGCACTTCGTGCCTGTTGGCGAGTCCAGTAGTACAGTTGACCGAGGTTGTTATAATCATAGTCCTGGTTGTTATAATCATGGTCGTGGTTGTTATAATCATGGTTGTGGTTGTTATAATCATGTTCGTGGTTATTATAATCATGGTCGTGGAGTTATAATCATGGTCGTGGTTATGATCATAGTCGTGGTTGTTATGATCATAATCGTAGAGGTGTTATAATCATGGTCGTGGTTGTTATAATCATCGTCGTGGTTGTTATAATCATATCGTGGTTGTTATAATCATTGTCGTGGTTGTTATAATCATGGTTTTGGTTGTTATAATCATGGTCGTGGTTGTTATACTCATGGTCGTGGGTGATATAATCATAGACGTGGTTGTTATAATCATGGTCGTGGTTGTTATAATCATCGTAGTGGTTGTTATAATCATGGTCTTGGTTGATATAATCATGGTCGTGGTTGTTATAATCATGGTCCTGGTTGTTATAATCATGGTCGTGGCTGATATAATCATGATCCTGGTTATTATAATCATGGTCGTGGTTGTTATAATCATGGTCTGGTTGTTATAATCATGGTCGTGGTTGATATGATCATGGTCCTGGTTATTATAATCATGGTCGTGGTTGTTATAATCATTGTCGTGGTTGTTATAATCATGGTTGTGATTGCTATAATCATGGTCGTGGTTGTTATAATCATGGTCGTGGTTGTTATAATCATTGTCGTGGTTGTTATAATCATGGTTGTGGTTGCTATAATCATGGTCGTGGTTGTTATAATCATGGTCCTGGTTGTTATAATCATGGTCCTGGTTGTTATAATCATGGTCGTGGTTGTTATAATCATGGTCCTGGTTGTTATAATCTTGGTCCTGGTTGTTATAATCATGGTCCGATATAATCATGGTCTGGTTATAATCATGGTTGTTATAATCATGGTCCTGGTTGTTATAATCATAGTCGTGGTTGTTATAATCATGGTTGGCTGATATAATCATGGTCCTGGTTGTTATAATCATGGTCGTCGCTATGATCATAGTCGTGGTTTTATAATCATGGTCGTGGTTGTTATAATGATGGTCTTGGTTGTTACAATCATGGTCCTGGTTGTTATAATCATGGTCGTCCTATGATCATGGTCGTGGTTTTTATAATCATGGTCGTGGTTGTTATAATGATGGTCTTGGTTGTTATAATCATGGTCCTGGTTGTTATAATCATGGTCGTCGCTATGATCATGGTCGTGGTTTTTATAACAATGGTCGTGGTTGTTATAATGATGGTTTTGGTTGTTATAATCATGGTCCTGGTTGTTATAATCAAGGTCGTCGCTATGATCATGGTCGTCGTTTTTATAATCATGGTCGTGGTTGTTATAATGATTGTCTTGGTTGTTATAATCATGGTCCTGGTTGTTATAATCATGGTCGTCGCTATGATCATGGTCGTGGTTTTTATAATCATGGTCGTGGTTGTTATAATGATGGTCTTGGTTGTTATAATCATGGTCGTGGTTGTTATAATCATGGTCGTGGTTGTTATGATCATAGTCGTGGTTGTTATAATCATAGTCGTGGTTGATATAATCATGGGCGTGATTGTTATAATTATGGTCATGGTTGTTATAATCATGGTCGTGGTTGTTATAATCATGATTGTGGTTGTTTTAATCATGATCTTGGTTGTTATAATCATGGTCGTGGGTGTTATGATCATCGTCGTGGTTGTTATAATCATAGTCGTGGTTGTTATAATCATGGTCGTGGTTGTTATAATCATGGTTTTGGTTGTTATAATCATGGTCGTGGTTGTTATACTCATGGTCGTGGGTGATATAATCATAGACGTGGTTGCTATAATCATGGTCGTGGTTGTTATAATCATCGTCGTGTTGTTATAATCATGGTCGTGGTTGATATAATCATGGTCGTGGTTGTTATAATCATGGTCCTGGTTGTTATAATCATGGTCGTGGCTGATATTATCATGATCCTGGTTATTATAATCATGGTCGTGGTTGTTATAATCAAGTTCCTGGTTGTTATAATCATGGTCGTGGTTGATATAATCATGGTCCTGGTTATTATAATCATGGTCGTGGTTGTTATAATCATTGTCGTGGTTGTTATAATCATGGTTGTGGTTGCTATAATCATGGTCGTGGTTGTTATACTCATGGTCGTGGTTGATATAATCATGGTCCTGGTTATTATAATCATGGTCGTCGTTGTTATAATCATGGTCCTGGTTGTTATAATCATAGTCGTGGTTGTTATAATCATGGTCGTGGCTGATATAATCATGGTCCTGGTTGTTATAATCATGGTCGCTATGATCATGGTCGTGTTTTTATAATCATGGTCGTGGTTGTTATAATGATGGTCTTGGTTGTTATAATCATGGTCCTGGTTGTTATAATCATGGTCGTCGCTATGATCATGGTCGTGGTTTTTATAATCATGGTCGTGGTTGTTATAATGATGGTCTTGGTTGTTATAATCATGGTCCTGGTTGTTATAATCATGGTCGTCGCTATGATCATGGTCGTGGTTTTTATAATCATGGTCGTGGTTGTTATAATGATGGTCTTGGTTGTTATAATCATGGTCGTGGTTGTTATAATCATGGTCGTGGTTGTTATGATCATAGTCGTGGTTGTTATGATCATAGTCGTGGTTGATATAATCATGGGCGTGATTGTTATAATTATGGTCATGGTTGTTATAATCATGGTCGTGGTTGTCATAATCATGATTGTGGTTGTTTTAATCATGATCTTGGTTGTTATAATCATGGTCGTGGGTGTTATGATCATCGTCGTGGTTGTTATAATCATAGTCGTGGTTGTTATAATCATGGTCGTGGTTGTTATAATTGTTATAATCATGGGTGGTTGTTATATCATGGTCGTGGTTGTTATAATCATAGTCGTGGTTGTTATAATCATGGTCGTGGTTGTTATAATCATGGTCGTGGTTGTTATAATCATGGTCGTGGTTGTTATAATCATGGTCGTGGTTGATATAATCATGGTCGTGGTTGTTATAATTGGTCGTGGTTGTTATAATGTCGTTGTTATAATCATGGTCGTGAGTGTTATAATCATGGTCGTGGTTGTTATAATCATATTCGTGGTTGTTATAATCATGGTTGTGGTTGCTATAATCATGGTTGTGGCTATACTCATGGTCATGGTTGTTATAAGCATAGTCGTGGTTGTTATAATCATGGTCGTGGTTGTTATAATCATAGTCGTGATTGTTATAATCATGGTCGTGGTTGTTATAATCATGGTCGTGGTTGTTATAATCATGGTCGTGGTTGTGGTCTGTTATATCATGGTCGTGGTTGTTATAATCATGGTCGTGGTTGTTATAATCATGGTCGTGGTTGTTATAATCATGGTCGTGGTTGTTATAATCATAGTCGTGATTGTTATAATCATGGTCGTGGTTGTTATAATCATAGTCGTGGTTATTATAATCATAGTCGTGGTTGTTATAATCATGGTCGTGGTTGTTATGATCATGGTCGTGGTTGTTATAGTCATGGTCGTGGTTGTTATAATCATGGTCGTGGTTGTTATAATCATGGTCGTGGTTGTTATAATCATGGTCCTGGTTGTTATAATCATGGTCGTCGTTGTTAGGTACTGGAAGTATCTTGAATACTATAGGAAGGAATAGAATAAAGGTTAGAATAATTAGTTAAAAAAATATTCGTCATAAGGAGAGGTTAAAATCCTAAAAAAAAAATTATTATGAATCACCTAAGATCATTCCGAGATAAATTACATTATGAAGAGAAGTGATCTTGATTCTGGTTAGATTAGTCACCATCTGCTTAAGTCAATCTAGTATACTATAAGAAGGAATAGAATAAATGTTAGAATAATTAGTTACAGAAATATTCGCCATAAGGAGAGGTTAAAATCATAAAATAAATTATTATGAATCACCGATGATCATTCCGAAATAAATTACATTATGAAGAGAAGTGACCTTGATTCTGGTTAGAATAGTCACCATCTGCTTAAGTCATCACCTGTGTTAAGTCATCAAAGTCATTATCTACGTTAGTCAGTTTTTGGCCCATCTCACATAACTGACCGACCATCGATGGTCTTTCCGCGCTAGGGTGTTAGTTTTCAATTCGTCTTATTATTTACGCTGGTGAGTGTAAGACCAGCTACACTCACTGACGCAGCTATGGTCAATTTGGTGTTATTCTTGTTTATAAATGACATCTAGTCTCTCTCAAGACTATCCGTCCTGTCTATTGCCATCCCAACTGTCTGTTCGTCTGCGTGGTGTTTGTCTATAAGCCCGTCCGTTCTCTTTGTGTCGTTAAATCTGTCTGTCTTATCCTTTGTTGGCGTGTGTCTGCCTGTTTATCTAATGTGAACCAGTCAGTCTGCTGTCTGTGTGTCTGTCTGTCATGTTAGTGGCCATATTGTCTATTTGTGCATGTATGAATCTGTCTATTTTTGTCAACCACCTATCTGTTTCACTGTCTATATTCACCCTGTGTAGTCATGTCTGTCTGTTTGTATGTATGTGTCTGTTGTCATTGTCTTTCATAAGTCTGTCTGTCTTTCTGTCTTTCTGTGTGTCCTTGAATCTGTCTGTATTATGTGTTTTGTTTGTCCGCTTCTCTCTCTCTCCATTTTTTCCGTATTATCTCTATTTTTATTTATATATCTCTGTCTCTCCATTACACTACTCATCATATTTAGCACTTTTTCTTCCTTATTAAATAGGTGATTTTTATATGGTATTCTGGGAACTTTAAAAAACACATCCCTCCATTCATACCTCCACCTCTCACTATCCCTCTCTCCCATCTTTCCTAGCTCGCCTCTTAAGGATAATAATGTTTCTTCTCCTTCTCTTCTCCTTTTCTATCTTCTCCAGGCATTCCTGTTATTATCTTTTTATCTCTTCTCCTTTTACATGTACAGTCATCCACAGGAATAAATATACACTGTAGCCTAGTAAGGTCCTTAAATGCTCTCGTAACGTAGAAACTGCGCATTCAGACGCATGATGAAACTCAGCTCCCCCC
Source organism: Homarus americanus (assembly GCF_018991925.1). Taxonomy (NCBI): domain Eukaryota; kingdom Metazoa; phylum Arthropoda; class Malacostraca; order Decapoda; family Nephropidae; genus Homarus; species Homarus americanus. Next base: position 8,246,589 of record NW_024730668.1, read on the forward strand.
ATCTGTTATTCTGTGTTTGTCTTTGGTACCCCCAAAATGTTCTACACTACTGAGGGTATACACAAACACTTGTTATCTTGAAAATAGGTTCTTATTCTCGTACGGGAGATGAATACAGATGGACAAAGAAACTCACTTCCACACCTTAAGGACTGGTGATCTCCACTCTCTGTATCACTCTGCGCTGGCATGTACAGATGCCAGCATTCACGAGCTGAATACATAAAATGTAAATAGGATAATTCACATACATAACATGGTGCATAATAAATGGAAATATTACATAGGATTAATACATGTTCTGTAATACTTTACTATACATAATTAATAGAGTAATATAAAAATACACAGCTTAAGGTACTACTTCTTGTCCATATTATACAGTTATCTCTAACTATTTTCTGTTTCCTCTTCTTTATTCTTCTATTTACTCATCTTCCTTCCTTTACTAATCCAAACAACATTAAAAAGAAAGTAGGCTAAGAGAAAAACAGGGGGGAGGAGGAGGGAGCCGAACAATAACTGCAATCGTCCTGCCGGCAGACAGCGTACAGTGACATCTTTTGCCAGCGTATATAAAATCGTTAATTAATGTCTTCCTAAAGAAAGCATCGACATGGGACCAGGTTTGTTCCACTCTACAATTTTTTTGCGATTTTTTCACCAAGTTTGATGAAAAACCATTGCGCCGTTTCAGCTGCCCAGAAGAGATACACGCACGGCTAATCTAGTATATTAGACAAGTGATCGTGGGCCCTTCGTGCCTGGTGGCGAGTCTGGTGGAACAGTTTGCCGAGGTTGTTATAATCATGGTCGTGGTTGTTATAATCATAGTTGTGGTTGTTATAATCATAGTTTTGGTTGTTATAATCATGGTCGTGGTTGTTATAATCATAGTTGTGGTTGCTATAATCATAGTCGTGGTTGTTATAATCATGGTCGTGAGTGTTATAATCATTGTCGTGGTTGTTATAATCATATTCGTGGTTATTATAATCATGGTCGTGGTTGTTATAATCATGGTGGTGGTTGTTATAATCATGGTCGTGGTTGTTAAAATCATGGTCGTGGTTGTTATAATCATAGTCGTGGTTGTTATAATCATGGTCGTGGTTGTTATAATCATGGTCGTGGTTGTTATAATCATAGTTGTGGTTGTTATAATCAAAGTCGTGGTTGGTATAATCATGGTCGTGAGTGTTATAATCATTGTCGTGGTTGTTATAATCATATTCGTGGTTATTATAATCATGGTCGTGGTTGTTAAAATCATGGTCGTGGTTGTTATAATCATGGTCGTGGTTGTTATAATCATGGTCGTGGTTGCTATAATCATAGTCGCAGTTATGATCATAGTCGTGGTTGTTATAATCATAGTCGTGGTTGTTATACTTATGGTCGTGAGTGTTATAATCATGGTCGTGGTTGATATAATCATATTCATGATTGTTATAATCATGGTCGTGGTTGTTATAATCATGGTCGTGGTTGTTATAATCATGGTCGTGGTTGCTATAATCATAGTCGTGGTTGTTATAATCATGGTCGTGCTTGTTATAATCATGGTCGTGGTTCGTGGTTATTATAATCATGGTCGTGGTTGTTATAATCATGGTCATGGTTGTTATAATCATGGTCGTGGTTATTATAATCATAGTCGTGGTTGTTATAATCATAGTCGTGGTTGTTATAATCATGGCCGTGAGTGTTATAAACATTGTTGTGGTTGTTATAATCATATTCGTGGTTGTTATAATCATGGTCGTGGTTGTTATAATCATGGTCGTGGTTGTTATAATCATAGTCGTGGTTGTTTTAATCATGGTAGTGGTTGTTATAATCATCTTCATGGATGTTATAATCATAGTCGTGGCTAGTTATAATCATGGTCGTGGTTGTTATAATCATAGTCTAGGTTGTTTTAATCATAGTCGTGGTTGTTATAATCATGGTCGTGAGTGTTATAATCATAGTCGTGGTTATGATCATAGTCGTGATTGTTATAATCATAGTCGTGGTTGTTATAATCATGGTCGTGACCGTTATAATCATGGTCGTGGTTATTATAATCATATTCGTGTTTTTTATAATCATGGTCGTGGTTGTTATAATCATAGGCGTGGTTGTTATAATCATGGTCGTGGTTTTTATAATCATGGTCGTGGTTGTTATTATCATGGTCGTGGTTGTTATATTCATAGTCGTTGTTGTTATAATCATAGTCTCGGTTGTTATAATCATGGTCGTGGTTGTTATAATTATGGTTGTGGTTGTTATAATCATAGTCGTGGTTGTTATATTCATGGTCATGCTTGTTATAATCATGGTCGTGGTTGTTATAATCATAGTCGTGGTTGTTAAAATCATGGTCATGCTTGTTATAATCATGGTCATGCTTGTTATAATCATGGTCGTGGTTGTTATAATCATGGTCGTGGTTGTTATAATCATGGTTGTGGTTGTTATAGTCATGGTCGTGGTTGTTATAATCATGGTCGTGGTTGTTATAATCATGGTCGTGGTCGTGATACTTATAGTATCTCATATACTATAAGAAGGAATAGAATAAAGGTTAGAATGAGTGCTTAAAGAAATATTCGCCATAAGGAGAGGTTAAAATCATAAAAAAAATTATTATGAATCACTGATGATCATTCCGAGATAAATTATATTATAAAGAGAAGTGACCTTGATTCTGGTTATATTAGTCACCATCTGCTAAAGTCATCACCTGTGTTAAGTCATTATAGTCATCATGTGAACCAGTCAGTCAGCTGTCTGTCTGACCTGTTAGTTGCCATATTGTCTATTTGTGCATGTATGAATCTGTCTATATTTGTCAACCTCCTGTCTGTTTCACTGTCTGTATTCGCCCTGTGTCTATTGTAGTCATCTTCTCCATGCATTCCTGTTATTATCTTTTTATCTCTTCTCCTTTTCCACCCACAGGAATAGGTATACACTGTAGCTGTAAGGTCGTCTGGTAACGTTGAAACTGCGCATCCAGACGCATGATGAAACTCAGCTCCCCCCCCACCTGTTATCTCGAACTATTTTCTGTTTCCCCTTCTTTATTCTTCTATTTACTCATCTTCCTTCCTTTACTAATCCAAACAACATTAAAAAAAACTATACTAAGAAAAAAAGTCGGGAGAGGAGGAGGGAGCCGAACAATAACTGCAATCGTGGGCTAACAGCGTGCAGCGAATGAGGGTGCGCCAAGTCCGTAGACTTGTATCGTTTTCCAGCGTAAATAAAATGGTTATGTAATGGCTTCCTAAAGAAACCATCGATATGGGACCAAGTTTGTTCCACTGTACGAAATTTTTGCGATTTTTCCGCCAAATTTGATGAAAAACGATTGTGCCGTTTCGGCTGCCCAGACCAGACACACACACACACACACACACACACACACACACACACACACACACACACACACACACACACACGCCTATTCCTATAGTATACTAGTATATTAGATGCTACACTTATGTAATTAATTGGGTCATCTTATAAAAAAGACCAATAAATATGTACAGTAGGAGTCTGTTTTAAGCTGTAGGGTACAGAAAGTACACACAGACCCGAAAGATTATTTTCTTTCGCATATATACTTGCTTGTTATATAAGAATATTGTTTACACAGTGTTTGTGTCTAGCCACTAATATATGCATACATCGTGCACAATCTTGTTGAAGAAGTCGATATTCATAGTTTCAGTAAGCCTAACATATGTCCAGCAGCACGTTACTTATACATGTATCATTGTTTGTTGTATAAGTAGCATTTGTATATTATATTAGTGCCAGGCCTTTTAAAACAAAAAAATATATTGACTATATACTTATTAGTAGAGAATGAATATTTAATATTGATTTTATTAGGAAGAATTGTAAACAATAAAATATTCAAAGTGTCTCCTACATTTAATTTAGAATACTATTAATATGCTACAGACAATAATTAAAGAAAGGTTAAAATAGGTTGGCATGTGAGAGTCAAGTCCTTCTATTGCTGACAGAGTAAGAGAACTTGGAGTTCCAAGCTTATATTCAGACTTCGTTGCAGAAGATGGGAATAGTTGGGGAATCTTAGACACTAACCAAAGTATGACAGATGGAAGAAGATTACCTCAGCAGATGACATACAGTACTACTGCTGGCGGTAGACGTTCCCTAATCACAAATGCAGTTGCTTTGAGAGAACGACTGCAACTGGATGTTTCACCTGACGCACTTCGAAACAGGCTGCAAGAAGCAGGGGTTCACCACAGTACTCTGGCAAAAATTGGAAAATTAGAAGATCATCATCGACCGGCAATTCTTGAATTTACACAACAACTTGGGAATGAGAGTCTAGATTACTGGGCCGGTTTATGTTCATGGAGGAAAAAGTATTTGTGTCTACCACCCATGGTCGTCTCCACTGTTGGTGACCAAATAACACACGAGGTGAACGCCAAAACATCTATGAGGTGACACAGTGTCACCAGACGATTTATACTGGTTAATGCCAGATAATTTTATTCTACTTGGGAAGGGCCTCTGCCCCCTAAATGATTAACGCCTTTATTAAGGTTTATCTATATTTCATTTATCTTTTATTGTATAAAAAATATAGGTACTATATACGATTATTAGATATAACGGTAATAAGAGAATATCTGCGTAATGATTTAAAAAGTGGGATACAAATATCAGGCCACGATTTATGTAGATCTGCCTGAGTTATTTAAATCAGTTACCAGATTTATAATGTAACATAAAAGGGTCACACTTCCATTTATGTACACTGCATTGCTACCTTTACTGTATCTACACGGCTAACTTCACACTACCCAAACCACTAGTTAACCCTCAGTCAACTAGTAGGCACACGAGTCATGAGATGGCTCCTGATAGGTGGAAAACCATCGCTGGCTGTTGGGGGCGCCATCTATGACAGGTGACGTTTACCCTAACCCTGGGGATCCAGGACAGTCATACTCACCCCACCTCGGCGACTTGTTCTCCCAGCTTACTCTGTTTTGAAGTTGAGCGACTGTTACCTACACTCTGCCGAGGCACAACGGGATCTACTGGCCAGCTATTTGTAACATGTATTAGTACAGCTGAGTACATTATTTTTCACCATTGTATGTGTGTTTTGTGTTTATTTTGTTTTAAGAATATTATATAAAGATCACTTGCATATTTTTCATGTCCTACTATTTATACTGTGTTGGGTGCTGTCATGTCAACCATTAGTGTGGTTTCAAATATTCAATTAACCCAAGTAATGCTATAATAACAAAACCTACATTGAAATTTAATAACTAGAAGAGTTCACAATACAAACAGATTGTCATTTGTTACATACAAGGTATTATAGTTAAATAATTTCTGCCAAAAAGCCCCTAGACACACACAAGTAATGAAATCATTAAAAAAAAATTTATTAAAATAAAAGCAAAAGTTAAAATAAAGGAACTTAAGATATTTGCCTTATTAGTTGCTCATTTTCTGTAACAGCAAGGATAGCAGAATCATAAACGTGCATAGTAATAATGATACAACACTTCACATCGTTAGGAGCAGGTGGTTTATTTCCCCCAAAACCCATCACCTATGAGATACCCAATAGGTAAGTAATTTAATGAGGTTTAATTGAAGGGGGTCGGGGGTCGACCAGTGTGGGGTGACTAACCCAACTGAACTCGTAGCTCTGTTAAGCCTCCCTCGACCTGTATGTCCATATATTTCACTGTTACGTTGCTTTGTATTATCATAATACATATCATGCATGAATCAATCTCCACGTGAATTTTTAGGGTATTTTGTATATTTTGTAATGTATGTTGGATATTATAAATAATGTTAGCTTCAAGTTTGAGTATGTACTTTTGGAATATACAGTAGAGGCGTTGTGGTTCTTTGTCTGGAATCTTCGAATCCGTGACAACCGGGAAAGCTAGCTATGTGGATCTCATGTATAAGGAGGATTGTGAGTTTGTAGTGTTGCTCATTGCTACTTCACCATAATACATCTAACTTGAGTTGTGAAGTGTCTTGCACATTTTGTTAATGATTATAGGTAAGGTTTACATGGCATGTTCATTGTAAAATTTAGTGTGAGCATTTCCTGCCTCGGGGTTTAGTCAGTCCGCCATTATTCTGTCCTCTCCAGTCATTCTTTTCTTATTGATTGATGATGTATAAATACCTTTGTAAATAATTAGTATGTAGCCGTGACTGGTGCTTGGTTATTTTATCCTCTGAAACAATATGAATCAGTTATGTCCTTTCCATTTGCAGATGTTGCAGAACGGTGCCCTCTTGTGTTGTGTTTCTATCCCGATAAGGGTTATCAATTTATTCCTAAACGTTGGGTAGTCGAGGTTTTCATCATTAAATGCTGTTGTGTACAACATTGTAAGTGCCTTATTACCATTTTTTGCATTGCTCCGGACGTACAAGATTTTATCCCTATATTTAGTAACATCATTGTGAGGAATTACATCTTCGCATTCATGCAGGAATGTCAGAACTCTAAAATTAGCATTTTCCCAGTAAATTCCTGTACCTGAGCATGATTTTGATGTATTGTTACAGTTTGATAGACGGAAGTGATCTGTGTGTTAGACTCGCCTATAGCCTCGCTTGCAATGTTAGTTAAAAAAATTGTTTTATTGACAGGTAGATGTAATGGGTAAGTGGTACCTGACCTTTATTCTCAAATGTTCAATTCTTCTACTTTAGAATCTATGTATTTTTAACAGGTATTAACGGATTCGGTAGGAATTTAACTCTAATTGGCTAATTTGTGGTAATTCTTCGCTAGTTGCTTCTAGCTCTCGTGAGTTCTCATTAATTTCATTATCAGACTGAATTGCATACGACATTCAACGTGAACATAGGCTGTGAGTGAGCGCCCCCTACAATTCCCAATTCTGACGAATCTAGTGAATCGACAACCTCCAGTCTGTGCAGAGAACTACAGTAAGACCCAGTTATCAGTATAGTGTCACTTGTGAAATTTCAAGTTTAAGGACTTAGAAATTTTGATAAAATATCTGGACTTTCTGCTTGGACCCTCTGGTCGGTTGTTTTCGAGTCTGCGCAGCGCGAAGAGTGTGACCAAGGTTAATATAGAGAGGTGGGCCGGGCGGTCTAGTTTTCGCTCGCTCTGCGCAGTGACGTCACGTGAACTATAGCTGGCTGACTCTCTCTCTCTCTCCCCACTAGTTTGTATCTTTACAGTATGATCATCATAACCCTGTTTCCTATATCCTGGTATAGGGAGGTTTAGCTCGGAGAGGAGGAAGATGTAGCTATAGTAAGAGAGGCTATCTAAAAGGGGTTTAATAAAGGTTCTGGCCGCTTTCGTCCCTTCATTGTGGAGGGAAGGACAGCTGGCATTATTTGAATATTCTTACTAATTTCCTGAAATTCCTACGCTTATTTCAGTGCAATTTATCTGTTCACTTTAGTTCATAACTGCCTCTTCTGAAATGTTTCCTTATTAGTGTGTGTGCATCTAAAAGGGGAATAAATATATCATGATAATTTATATTTTATTTACACACACATAGGTTATAAATAAATAACATATATGATTTACATCAACTTTAACCCGAAGCAATTTGTGTTTCCTACTGTCATTTTGATATTTCATAAATTTTCTATTTTCACTTCTGCAATTCTTACTTGTTCTCTTAATACTACTGTTCAATTTAAAGAACACATATTTTAGCACAATTGTTTTGAAACAGTCCTTCCCCTCCTTAAGAATGTCCCCATGTACATCCTTAAATGCGTTTCTCATAATGGTTAATAGTGTCAGGAGGAACATACAGTTCACCTTTGTTTATTTCTTCTGTCCATGTTTTGGTCATGGATGTGCACTCAGTGACTTTCTGGCCTAAGTGAGGATATTTCACGCAAAACCTTCTTACAATATAGCCACCAACGTACCTAAGAGCTTCGTCTTCTATGACTAAATCTATTGCTTTGCCGTCATTTTTGTCAGGGTTTATACACTCTCCTAGGTTTTCATTAAACTCGCCATTTAACTGTTTTTCTACTTCATTGCCAATATTCAAGTCTTTGAAACATTGATTAGTTATATAGAGTTCTACTGCCAGCTCTTTGTCATTGAAAGGTGTACTTATTTATATCATTTGTTTGTCTAAGACCAATGTTTCTTGACAAGCAGTCTAAATTACCATTAGTTGTGTTAGATTTCACAGAAATTGGTGAAACGTCTTTTCCCAGGAGTAACTTCTTGAGACTGAACATAAAATTCACAGCATTTGGATGGTAGTTCATATGGGTAATGTCACTGTTCACTGCCATGCAGGACAGAGGTTCGTACACAAAGAGTTGCATCATATTCATTGACAGTACATATACATATATGTAAATACACACACACATATACATACATATACGTATAATACATACACATATACATGTACACGTACATATACATGCACACACGCACACATACATACATATACGTCGGTCAGATTCATGTGGGTAATGTCACTTTCCACTGCCATACAGGACAGAGGTTCGTACGCAAAGAATGCATCATATTCATTGACACTATATATAGGTCAGATTCATGTGGGTAATGCCACTGTTCACTGCCACGCAGGACAGAGGTTCGTACACAAAGAAGGAAATACATCACATTCACCAGCAGCATATATAGGTCAATGGATCACACACATTGGAGTCATATTCTAATTGAAGACTAATCAGTGTGGGCTAGCAAATTTGGGATAAACAGCAAGAATGTCCTCAAGCACACCTGATTCAATGAGGTAATTACATAGTTCAAGATACAGTAAGTCAGGTGGCCTGAAGTCTTTGACAGTGTCACATTCAATAATATAGTGTTCAAGTGTATGCTTTAAAGGTTTATCACAAAGTTTACATGCTGAATATTCCGGTATGGGTACAGCGTTACTAACTTGCCAGATGTGTCTGTATCCTAGCCTAATTCTGGCCACGACTACATCACATTGTCTGGTTCTGTCCTTATGCTGGCCATACCGGTACCTCTTGTTACAAAATTTGTCATATTTACTAATGCTACAACTGTCAGGTCTCTCTGCATTTCTCACTTCTTCTAGATCAGAGTTCATGATTCTGACTTGAATGTTTTTAATTACAGCATTGGACAGACCAAGGTCGCGGTCAACATTTTCTTTCTTAGATGCCTCATTGGCCAGTCTATCAGCACGGTCATGATACCTGATTCCAACATGGGACGGAAGCCACACAAATTCGACACGAAAGTTGTTCTCATTGGCAGTTATCACATTCCTTTTAATATCACATGCAACTTTAGACATAGAGCCTGACGGGCTGTTCATTGATTTCAAAGCACTTTGAGAGTCACAGAATATCACCCCACCTCCATTTTCTTTGAGGTAGTCTGTGGTTAAGTAGATTCCAGTTAGTTTAGTTTGTGTTGTGCTGGCCCAGTTGTTCAGCCTTTGTTTGCTTGACACTATCATCTCTTTTTCTTTATATATTACAATTGCACAGCCTGTTCTACCTGTGTTTGTCTGCACAGAACCATCAGTAAAAGCATAACATTCACTTGATTTAATACTCTCTATGTGTCTGTTAATAGTTTCTAGTGTGACACATCTCACCACATCGGTGTTTAACATTTGCTTACTGCCAACAGGAGTGTAATTAATAGGAACTGATATGTCCAGCCAAGGAGGAATGGCATTAATAGGTTCGTCTGGGGTGATTGGGACATTCAGTTTCTGGAGATCTGCAACACTTTTATGAAGCCACGCCCCAAAGAGTCTTTTGTGGAAGGTTGGCGAGATGGTCGGGATTACTTAGATAGAACATCAACTCAGTTTGAGTTGTAGTTTGAGAACCATTGTTCTTCAAAACTTTGACACAAAACATGGTATTAAGTAGGGCCATCCTCTCAGTTGTTAATGAATATGATGTATTTCTTTGTGTATGGACCTCTGTCCTGCGTGACAGTGAGAAGTGATACCACCCTCAGTGTCAAGACCTGACTGAATTACTCAGAATAGGCAAACTGTACTACAAGCTCTGCCAATAAATTTGTTAAACTTAAAAAAAACTTGGATGGTAGTAGATCCAATGTATCTGTTTTATGCACCCAAACAAATGCTCCAGACAATCTTGATTTAGTTCTCATGTTAAAATGAATTTAAGATTAAAAGACTTCTGGAGCATTTTGTACAACCCTATAAGTGGCAGAGATGATAATATTATCCCTTTCTGAAACTTGTAAAGGCCTTTCAACAGTGGGTTTTTTTACTCTCATTGTTGACACCACTTCAATCATTCTATGCAGAACATTTACTTGGTTACATAAATTAATTCCAAATACATTAAGTGATTGTTTTTTACCAAACTTATGAGAAGAATTAATAATATCAAACCATTCGTCCACCAGATTTATGAAGTCAGCAGTTTCCTTCCAATTTCTACTCTCCATTCGTCCTCTTTCTCCAAGATATTTCAGTGAGCTAGAACAAGTTTTTGACAATAATTGGACTGCATATTTAACCCGCTGTCGTTGCTGGCTCCATACAGTTAAATGCATTTCACTTTGTTTGTATGCTAAACCATACTCTGTCTTACTTGCTGTCATCATTTCCCGAATAGAGTAATGGCGTATTTACAAACTACCCAACCACCCCCAGCACCTCTACCCTGCTCCACCACTCCTTGTGACGGGGAAGCGACGTTATGGTGACATTTTCGCCAACGCTCTGTGCGCTGACCGTCGCGTCGTAGTGTCCAGGGGCGTTATGGAGTACTCCGGACCCGTCACCTTCATCGGCCAGGCCTCTACCGCCACCAAACTCCATATGGAGTCCAATTCAGACAGGGAATCTCCGTCTCCTGCCTCTAGAACTCACAAGAATACAGAGGTTTCTGCTTCTCATCACGTGGGTCCCTCGTGCATTACAGCGCGGAAAGCCGCCGAACTGGAAACAAGCAACTCACCCGACCACGTACATCTTCCAGCCCACGGGCAACCTAATTCTAGGGCAATTTCCTCTCTGGCCGCTTCCCAGCCCGCTCCTGTACCTCCAGGTATTGCCCCCCGAGCTGACTGCATCAAACTCCTCTTCAAAGGAAACCCCTCGGTTGGTAAAAAAAATATTCTGGCTAGCCTAGGTCTCCGACACCTTTCACCTCGACCGGGCCCTTGCTGAGGTCAAGTTGTCTGCTGTTACCTCTCGCTTCGTCTACATTTCCAGACGACGCACGGACATCATAGATAGGGTTAAGACTGGTGAGTTCCTCTCCCTGCTCCTTGATGTTCAGAATTTACCCGACAGGCCACGCAAATTCCCCAGTTACCACCTCACTCGCTACCCAATATGCATTGACCCTTCCCTTAGCAAAGAAATTTCCAGTATCCACTCTGCTCGTCGTTTCCATCAGAATAAAATACCCATCAACCAGCTTGTTATCGTCTGAAGTCTCTCAGCTATTGCCTTCAGCTTCTTCCCTTGCTTCCCATCAAGTACAGGGGAATCGGTCATGTATCCTGCTACTGCTCTGCTCCAGGAAATGTGCCTAGTGTGCTGAGGCTCATGACTCCCGTTCATGTCCTCACCGAACCTCTTCATCACCCACTACTTCCGATGCCTCTACCTCGAGGCTACCTCCTTCATCTGCATCAGATACCACTCACTGGAAATGTCCTCGCTGTCATGAACAAGGAGTCAATGTCTGGCACAGCTGCACCAGACGCCAGCCCACCGCTCTAGCCTCGCCACCAACGCCTTATGTGTCGCTGGTGGGTCCTAGTGCACCCGCATTTTAACCGCAAGACGCCACACCACCTGTCACTTCTACTAATCCTGATTCTGTCGAAGTTCTTGTCCTTCCGCGATGCTGTCAACTCTCTGGTGTCTTGGTATACCTCACTTAATGCCATTGAAGTTCACATTGATGGTCTGGGAAGCAGGCACACCACTCCTGACCCCCACACGTGGCGCACCACAAACCGACGCCTGTGCCACCTTCTTTTCCACTCTTTGCTCTTGTAAGGGTAAATGTCAAGTTCGACAACCGGATACCGCTTCACATTATCTCATGGAATGCCTGTGGAATCAGAAACGATACGAAACTCGCTGCACCTAAAGGTTATGTTTATCACCATCATCCGGATGTTATAGTCATCCAGGAAGCCTTTGGTAACCGATCTTTATTTCGAGGGAAGGCTTCTCCGCTTACTGGCTACATTCCCTAAGATCATCTTGTCAGGAATGGTCTCATCAGCTACGTCATCTCCTCTATACCACATCGACTTCTTCGCTGCTCCGAGGATGACAATATGACCTTCCAGCTTCTTGAGATAGCAGAAGGGTGACGGCAAGATCCGTCTATGCAACGTCTACTCTACTCCTGTCAGGTTTCATTTTTCTGTCCTCCCTACTCCTTCGATCTCTTGCATAATCTACATGGGAGATTTCGACGCTAGACACCCTGAGCTTGGGGACCCCTCTCCTAATCCTAATCTCAACCAAAATGGGATTCGTCTTCTTGAGTACATCCTTCGTCACCAGCTATCTCGCTGGGATACTGGTGATGCCACGCACTCTCTTGGAGGTATCCATTACTCACTCCCAGCTGGACCTCCCCTTATCCAGAGTCGTACCCTTATTATCATCCCTCCGAAGTACTGTCCTACCCACATCTCGTACATGTCTAACCTTCTCCCCACATTCGATTTAAAGTCACCGGTTTAAAGAAGCCAGGAAACAAGGGAAACACCTGACGTTCAGTCATAAAACCCTTGTTGTGAGGGATTGGGCAAGTGGACACCCGCCCACTCACCCACCCGCTGTACCACCACCCCCAAGCCCCTCGAGAACCCCCCCCCATTGAGGGGGAACCAGCCACTGTCGCTATCACCTGCGGAGTTCCCCCCCTGCCGGCCAACTCAAGTACTACACGTCTACCCTCTGTGGTGGAAACCAGCAGCCCTCAAAACTGAGTGACAGGAGCACCTCCCACTCCATCTGGGAATCACCATCAGCAGTACCGGTCATCCTAATTCTGTTGGTTGTAGCACTTGTGAGTACGTTACCCCCCACTATTATAATGTTCTTAGATCTTCCTTTTTCACACCTCAGTGACCCTGATGCTAGTGTCATTTCCTTAGATGTGCTAGATCGTATGTGTTACACCCCATTTACCCATGGTGTCGACAAAATACTCCATATTACCAGCTAGGACTCGGGGACTCCTTGATGCGAAGTCTGTAGAGAGAAGTAATCGTATTAACTTTATGATGGGCAAACAGCACGATGAGTGTGATGTTCCATCTACTGAGTGGGAGCTTGACGCCGCCCTCGCCAGGGGTAGGTCTACTTTCCCTGGAGAGGACGGAGTCACCTACAACATCGTTAGACTACTAAGCCGTGTGCCGGGCAATCCATTATTGGCATTGTACAATATGAGTCATGCCGAGGGCCAACTACCCACATCATGGACCAGCAGTATTTTTGTACCAATACCGAAACCAGGACAGCCTGAAGCTTTTCGTCCCATATCACTAACCAGCTGTCTGTGTAAAACCTTTGAGAGGATGGTTCTTGGCAGACTCTTATATAGAATCAGAGAACACATGTATCCTAACATAAATGGCTTCACCCATGGTAAAGGTGTACATAATTGCATCACCACATTCCTAACTGTGCATGGGAATGAAAGGCACAGATACACCACATTTCTTGACCTAAAAGCTGCATTTGATATTGCCAATAGGCAACTGATATTGTACGAACTAGCCAAAATGGATATAGGAGGTAGGCTGTTACACTGGATAAGTGGTTACCTAACCAATAGAAGGGCTGCTGCACTGTTTCAGGGTTACAACAGTGAAGTTAAAGATATGCAACTTGGTACCCCTCAAGGTGGAGTACTTAGCCCCACTTTGTTCAATGCTCTTATGAATGCATTATTAAATTTAATACCAGACAACCCCAGCAATATCTCAATCAGCTATGCTGATGATATTCTTATACATACTAAAACTCATCGTGAAATGCAAACCACCCTGAACCATGTATACGCAGCCTGTGAGAACCTCGGTCTTATTATCTCCACTGAGAAAACTAAGGTGTTCAACAAACAAGCTGGTAACCGCAAACGCGGCCCCGCCAAGTTCAAGATAGGTAACAACACTATTGACTATGTTTCTTCTTTTAAATATCTTGGTGTTTCCGTCCCTTGTACCCTACCTGCCATACAACAGCTAACCCGCCAATGTACTGACAGACTGAGACCTCTTAGAAGTGTAGCGGGGTACAGCCCGCACTATGGTGCTAATATTAAGAATTGTTAAAACAATGTACCTAGGCTATATAAGATCTCTGATAGATTACCACGCACCAGCCCTGGTCATTCGTGACGGGAAAGGCGTTGACAAGCTCGAGAAAATGCAAAATAAAGCCCTCAGAATTATCCTAGGATGTCCCATGAGCACTAAAGTACTTAATATGAGGAAAGAACTAGGTATACCCAGTGTTAAAGATAGAATAATTGAAGTCAACCTCATGATAGCCCTGAGGCTTCTGCGTGGTGATCCTGATAACATTGTTTCCTTAAAATTGCTAGAATGTATGAACCATGGGACTGCTGAGTATAAATGGATCCAAACTACAGCTACACATATGAAGATATTTGGACTAGACCACCTGTACAAAGTTGAGACACAACAGCGCTTCCTGCCACCCTGGCGGACAGTTCCCTTCGATATCACAATACCGACATATCCGCCTAAAAAATTAATTATACAAAGCATTTATCTCCAACACACTGTCAAATTGAGAGCTCTTGAACACATACACACTCTACAGACTGATGATAATATCACACAGACCATCTACACTGATGGATCTCTTAACACCGCCTGTGGGAGGGCTGGAAGTGCTATTGTTGTGACTCAACCTGAAGGTAATATAATTGAGAAAGGAGTTTGAATTAACAACTGGGCATCCACTCTACAAACTGAATTAGTTGCCATACTCACAGCTATTAAATTAATTGAAACCACTGTTACTGACAGTCTCATCATCACTGACTCTCTATCCTCACTACTTGCCCTTGACACCCTCGACTCAGGTTGTCACGCTCTTGTCTCTGAAGCCAGACACAAATATGCGTGCCTTGTTGACCGGGGTGTCAAGGTCAAATGATTGTGGATCTACTTTCACATAGGCCTCATAAAACATGACAGAGTTGATACCCTCGCCAAACTCGCGTCTAACAAAGACACCGTTGAATAAAATTTGCGTCTGTCAAAAAGAACCCCTAAAACTGTAATTAGGAAAGAACTTATTGATGAGTTTGAAGCAAGTAGACTAGTGCAAACAGGCACTAGTCGATCCATAGTTTACCATGATGAGATGTATCAAGTGAAACATGCATATGGAGCAAGTAACAAGATCACTAGATTACAAGATGTTGTAACCGCTAGATTAAGGTTAGGATATAAGTACCTTTGGCAGTATGTTCCTCAAGCAGATGTAAACAAAACTAAATGTAAAGTGTGTGCCAGACATATGGCCACACACTTGAACACTACGTCCTCGACTGTGTGATGATAGAACCTTTTAGGGACAGGTCCAAGCACACTGTGTGTGAAATGGCACAACACTTCATCTCTAATGGCAAGATAGCCGACATATTAAGATTGTATCCCCTTTTTAGCACTTCGTAACTATATCAGTTCTCATGTACAGAACCAAATACGCAATGTGCTTGAATACTTCTCACGTAAATGTGAATAACAAAGTGTGAGGCCAGACATACTGCCTCACACGCCTGTACTCACGCATTTGTGAATAAGTTACCCTTTATGTATAGAACTAAACAAATAATGTAATTGATATACTGTGTAACATTCAGTGCCATAATATCCTGACAACGGGGGTTAATTATTATGACTCGTTGTAAACTCTACTCTGTAATCCTTTTGCGCTACCGCTCACAGGATGAGTGTGGGGTGCACAATAAAGTAGCCGCTGTAAGCGGCAAAATCAAAATCAAATCAATACTCCCTCATATCGATCCTGATATCTTTCTACAAAACTCACTGGGTTACACCAACCCAAACTGTACCTATTACTTTCCTGACTCCCCCGAGTTTAATTCTAGTCTCCTACTACCTCATTCCTTCTCCTTGATTAGCCATAGCATCAGCAGTATTCCCCTTCATCTAGATACCTTTTTAGATCAGAGTTTATCTTCTATTGCCCACAAATTTGATGTACTTGGAATCTGTGAGACCAAACTCACTAACGATATTGACCATTTGTATAACATTCCTAATTATAATAGACACTGCGTCAACACGTCACGACACAGTGGTGGTGTCGCCCTATATGTTGATATCAAGTATAACATTTCTGTAAGATATGATTTAAAGGTTCAGGAGGAGTACATGGAGAGTGTTTTCATTGAATTACGTAACGACACACGAAATAACCTAGTGGGAATAATCTACAGAAGACCCCACACTAATGTAAGGAATTTTCTTGATAAATTTTCGGAGCTTATCACTATCATAAGTTCAGAGAGGAAAGACTGCTACATCACAGGAGATTTCAACCTTGATCTATTAAAATCAGAAACCGACACCTCAGTATTAGACCTTCTTGCTACCTGTTAATCTAAACTCTTCTTCAACACTATAACCAAACCCACTAGAGTAACTGCCACCTCTGCCACTGTGATACATCATATCTGGACTAACAACCTAACAACCTTGCAAGTGGAATTATTTATAACAATATCTCAGATCACTTCCCAGTTTTTGTCATGTATAAAACAGCCACAAGACCTGAAAGGTCTAGTAGAGTCTCAATTCAATACAGAGACTACTGCACCGACAACATGCTCCTTTTTGAAAACAACTTAATGAATGCTAACTGGGATCTTGTCTATGCCTCCAACAACCCTAACGTGAACAGCTGTAACTTCTCTTGCACCTTCAATGCTTGCTTTGATAAATGCTTCCCGCTCAAGACTAAGTCAGTGAAAACTTTATCCATTTCCAAACCCAATATCATAAGCGAAATTAACATAATGATAAAGGAAAAACACAAACTCCAAAGGAAATTTGCAAAAAGACCCATAACTTTCGGTGATGTTTACCGATGTATCAAAAATAGAGTAACTCAAGCAGTTAGAAATGCCAGACGTAACTATTATACAAATAAGCTCCAGTCAGCATCAGGCGACAGTAAGAAAACCTGGAATGTCATAAATTCTATACAGAACAGGAACACTCAGCCTTCGGCCTCCCACTCAGCTTTTTCGATAAATGATTCAGTTGTAACGGCACCCTCCCCCATTGCCAACCTCTTCAATTAATATTTTATTAATGTTGGCAAAAATCTTGAAGAGAGCATCCCTGATCACCATGAGGAATTTAGAGCCTACCTGCAAAACAGAGAGCAAAATGAGCTGTTCTCATCCCCTGTTACAGCAGATGAATTACTGGCCATCATAAAAATGTCCAAAGATGCAGCAGCAGGCCAAGACAATATACCAATGAGCATCATTAAGAAGGTAGCCCACTTATTACTACCTGTTCTCCTCCACATTTGTAACTCCTCCTTCACTAGTGGTGTCTTTCCTGATAAACTGAAAATTGCTTAAGTCCACCCGGCATATAAAAAATCTGGGGGCAAAGGTCTCTTCAAGTATTACCGACCCATATCAGTCCTCCCAGCCTTGAGTAAGATACTGGAAAAGCTAGCATGTAATAGACTAAATTCCTTCTGCAATGCCAATAACATCTTTACAGACGTCCAGTTTGGATTTAGAGCTAGAAGGTCGACTGAGAGTGCTCTGCTATCCTTTACTAATGACATCTTAAATTCCTTTAATGACAGTCAGTTCACCGTCGGTATATTCTTGGACCTCTCTAAAGCCTTCGATACTGTCGACCATACCATCCTCCTTTCAAAGCTTGAACATTACTGCTTTAGGGGCGAGTCCCACAATTGGTTTACTTCATATCTGTCCAACAGGATGCAGTATGTCTGCTATAATAACCACCACTCTGACTCCTCGCCAATCTTGTATGGAGTCCCCCAAGGTTTCATTCTCGGTCCTGTAGGTTATGTATCTAAGCTACTGTGCCGAGTAGCAACCTTGTATATAAGCTACTGTGCCGAGTAGCACTTATGTATATAATTACGTGGCACCACTGCACGTGTTATGTGGCACCATTGCCCCGAGGCTGCCATATGGCAAGGCAGCCTCAGTCTGACTGTGTGAGCCGTGCATGACACACGCTAGTCACCACTTGTATTTCTCCTGTCCTTTAATAAACGGACTTCAGTGTTACCCGGTGTTTCCCTACCCATCACTGCATTCTTCAGGGAACACATGTAACCATCAGGTCCAGTAACATTTTTGTTGTACATAAACGACATAGTCCACGCCAGCTCACTCATAAAATACAACTTATTTTCAGACGATAGTAATCTCTATGCCAGCAACTCAGACCTCCATTCCTTGATGAGAACTATGAACACTGAATTAACTAAAGACGGGAACTGGGTAATACGTAATAAACTGACCTTAAACCTTGAGAAAACCCACTACACGATCTTTCACAGAAGGAAAAACTTACCCCCAGACTTGGACCCCCTGTACCTTGGTAATATAGTCCTCAAACGCGAACAATATACTAAATTCCTCGGAGTTATTGTTGATGAGAAACTTAACTGGAGAAACCACATACATGCCATTCACAGTAAAATCAATATGCAGTGTCGTATCATGTATCACACTCGACAGTCACTCGCTCTGGCAGCAGTGTATCAGGTGTTTACCAACACCTGATACACTGTCACACACTATGGGGGCCTTTGGCTCTTCAAAAACACTATCTCTGGTTACTGCACAAAAGAGAGTTGTACGGACAATGACCTACTTGAAAAAAAACAGATCACACAAACGAAAAATTTGCTATATTGAAATTTTTAAAATTCGAAGATATTAACACCTACTGCTGTGCCCTCTTTGTTGACAAATCTATCAATCACTTGCTTGATAATAATTATTTCCAGTTCCGGAATAATCAGAGATACAACTTAAGGCACCCAGAGTTACTAAGACCACCCCCCATGCGCTCCTCTCAGTCCCAGACCTCCATAAAATATCATGGTGTGAAGGTGGGGAACAACTTACCCCCCACACACCCGAGCAAAGACTACGCTCCCTTCCTTTAAATCATCTCTTAAAAAATATCTATTGTCGAAGTATTAATATTTCTTGTAACACTTACTATATTTACAGTACCTGCTTTTATTGTATCATCAATACCTTGCTATCGGAAATTATCATGTAAATAAATAAGTAATAACCATTGCAATAAACATAATTGCCAACTAGACATAATCCTGACAGCTCTGTCCTCTTGTTCAACCTTATTACTGTACAACCCATGTTGTACTGCTCCCCCATTATACTTACGTTTTTCAATTCCACTGTAATTTATATGTATATGTGTATGTCTATGTATGTGTGCATATATATATATATATATATATATATATATATATATATATATATATATATATATATATATATATATATATATATATATATATATATATATATGCTGATAACCACAAGGAAAGAAGAAAACACGAATTCCCAAGCGCTTTCGTGTAATTCACATCTTCAGGGGTGAGTACAGACTAGAGAGAGTAATACAAATCAAGGTGTATATATACAGAGGAGGGTGAGACCAGGTCCACAATGGTCAGGTATTAGGTAATGACTAGGGCCCGGATAGTTATGCACTAAAAAACCATGAAATATGCATGCAAATATGCACTAAAAATGTCACTTATAAAGCCAAGAATGCAGGTTATACGGAAACAAAATAGTTAATATAAACTAATGTTAATGTTTATTAAGCAATATACGTAATGTATTTAACATATATATGTGAAAGTGCTTCAAAAAATATATATGAACATGTATTTTTTAAGGTGTTGTTGGACTTGAAATTTCTTGCTCGCTGTTACTGGTGCTTCACAATATTTACAAAACAGTACACTTCCATAAGAACATAAGAACATAAGAACATAAGAATGGAGGAAACTGCAGCGGGCCTATTGGCCCATACTGGAACAGTCCCGTTTACACCCAACCCCTATTGCTCATATGAGCATCCAACCTATGTTTAAACAATTCAAGCGTATTCAGTTAATGATGATGTTTGGCTCTTGTTCCATTCATCCACTACTCTGTTTCAAACCAGTGTTTACCTATTTCGCCTAAATCGGTGTCTAATTTAAGCCCATTGTTACGAGTTTCACCTGGTTGGATAATTTGAGTACCTTTGTAATGTCCTTTGTTTAGCCCTGCCTTCCCACTTATACACCTCTATCTGGTCGCCCCTCGCTCTACGTCTCTCGAGAGTGCAAATTAAGATACTTTAACCTGTCTCTATACTCAAGGTTCCTAATGCCCGGGATTAGTCTTGTCATTCTCCTCTGAATTCTTTCCAATGATTCTATATCCATCCTGTAATACGGTGACCAGAACTGAACTGCGTAATCCAGGTGTGGTCTCACAAGCGCAAGATACAGTTTTAGGATGACCTCGCTAGTCTTGTAACTAACACTCCTTTGTATGAACCCAAGTACTTTATTAGCCTTGTTACGAGCAAAACACATTGTTTACTTGGCTTAGGTTCCCTACTTATCATTACTCCTAAATCTCTCTACTTGATCAGTTTCTCTATGGCATCGTTGTTCATCTGGTATCTGGTTTTCCTGTTTACATCTCCTATACTGAGTACTTTACATTTGTCCACGTTGAATTTCATCTGCCATTTTTCAGACCATTCGAAAAATTTGTTTAGATCTTCCTGTAGTTTTGCCGAGTCTTCGTCAGATTTAATAACACGTCCTATTTTAGTGTCATCAGCAAATTTACTTATATTGCTGTCTATGCCGATATCTATGTCGTTTATGTATATAATAAATAATAATGGTTCAAGTACTGACCCTTGGAGAACTCCACTTGTGACGTTGCTCCAATGGGACTTAGAGCCGTTAATGCTCACTCGCTGTTTCCTGTCCTGTAACCACGCCCTAATCCATTTAAGGATGTTACCTTTGATGCCATGTGCTTCTACCTTTCTAATTAGTCTTTCGTGGGGACTCTGTCGAAGGCTTTGCTAAAGTCGAGATATACCACATCATAATTGTGCCCCTCGTCCACCGATTCGAAAACTGATGAAAAGAATGTTAATAGATTAGTTAGGCAAGAGCGTCCGCTTGTGAAGCCATGCTGGGAATCATTGATCAATCTGTGCTTCTCCAGGTGATTTCGAATAGAGTTTGAAATGATTGCTTCCAGTAATTTGCCTACTATTGATGTTGAACTGATTGGGCGGTAGTTAGAGGATAGTGATCTATCCCCCTTCTTGAAAATCGGTATTACATTCCTATCCTCCAGGATTCTGGTACTACACCTGTTTTTAAGGACATGTTAAACAACTTTGCTAAGGGCATACTAAGCTCTTCCTTACATTCCTTTAATACTCTGGCAAATATCTCATCGGGACCAGGTGACTTATTAGGCTTTAGTTTGTCTATTTGCTTACTAACATCGTTACTAGTCACTACTATCTCACTTAATTTGTTTTCTTCACTATCTCTGAATAGAGTCGGTGCCTCGGGTATCATGTTTAGATTTTCGGTAGAAAACTGTTGAAAATATTTATTCAAATTATTGCTCATTTCTCCGCTGCGTCAAGGAGCTCGCCGAGTCTGACCATATTGTCCAATTTTTCTATTTTTAGTTTGATACATTTGGTAGAATCCTTGGGGTTTGTCTTCGCCTCCCTTGCTATCCTTACCTCTTTATTATTCCTCTTTGCTTTCCTTATCTCGGTTTTAACTTACTCGCCATCACCCTATAATAGTCCCGGAGGTGAATTTCGCCACATTTATCCTTCTACCCAGCCTTCTTGGGCTGCACGATGTTCTTTAAATAATATTTATCCATTTAGGTCATTGTTGTCTGATCTGGAGTTTTTTGTATGGTATGTTCTGGCTCAGTATTAAGTAACCCACTATTTAAATTATCGTAAATTTCGCAATCTCAGATCTCGTGAATCAGGTCGGGTGCGTCATCTGTCAGGTTCACGTGCCGCGCGATATCCCCCTCTCAGCGCCAGCTCTTTAAACTGTCAAAGCTTTGCCCTCTGAAATCTGGTACTTAGTGAATTTTCTCATGTCTGCCCTGAAAATCTAACTGAATTTTACCAGATCGCTGTTTGCAAGTTCGTTCCTACCTCTCGACATTGCTAACGAGGTTTTCTGTTCGTCAGAACTAAATCCAGTATATGTATATTCCTGTGGTTCGGTTATGTTGACTTAGAAACAGTCCTGGATCGTCTCGAGAAAATCCTCTGATTCTGAGCATCTGGTATAGTCCAATCTATTTGGCCAAGGTTAAAGCCGCCTACTATACAGAGACTTTGTTGTGTGGCGGGAAGACCTGCGCATTTCATCCCAGGTCGCCTTCATTGACGCTATCAAGATTAGGGTCTATATTACCCTGTGATTAATTCTTTCCCGACCGTCGCCATTCTATCCAAATTGTTTTGTATTCCTTCTCAGTTTTTATTTCCTTATTTATTTCACATCAGATTATCTCAACATAGATTGCCACTTCCGCCTCCTCTTTCCTGGTCTCGCCTATCGGTATGGAACAGTTTGTAACCCGCAATTTGGTATCTGACTGGTAATTCACGTGTGTCTAGGTTGATCCATGTTTCAGTGAATGCAATTATATCGATTTCTTCGGTACATACCAAGGCCTTAATATCATCCATTTTGTTTCTCATACTTACCGTTCGCTGTAGTAGCGTCAGCACATTTAAGTTAGTCGTTCTGATCCTTCCCTTACCGCTGCTTTAGTTTAAACTCCCTGTCTAATTTAGCTTTGTCATCATTCCTAACACTATTTCCCCAGTAATCTTTCGGGGCCTTGTTTACCCCGCCTCCCACTGCAGTCTCCTCCACCCCTGTGCTCCTAAGGGTGTTCCCCTTAGCAGTTTAAAGACTTATATCTTTTGAACTGCCCTCTAGAGCCCAGCCAGTAGTAAATGCATCAAATTCTTTTACATATGATCTCAGCACTTCATTTTGGTTTCTTTTAGGCCTTTATTCACTACAGCAGAAGAGAGTAGTTCACACAGCAGCACTGCCCTGACTGACTAACTCACTAGTCCAATGAGTCATGACCAGTGTGGAAACGACAGATTAAAGCGACGTGACTTACCTCACCTCCCAGTACCACGTGTGTGCTCATTCAGTGGCAACAAAGAGTACTGCCAGGAATATTTTACCAAAATATGCATTTATATGCAGTTATCTAGGTAATGTGCACTTATCATAGAAATCACGTAAATATGCATTTGCATATGAAATATGCAATGCATAACTATCCGGGCCCTAGTAATGACCCTACTAATCTTTAAATAGCACACAACGGTTGGTGTCAGGTCAGATGGTCAGGTGACCCGCCTTTTCACCTGGTCACAAATCTTCTTAATTACAAAATTGTCCAGCTTACATGCTGTTACTCAAATTCATGTTGAATGCTTCGGTATGTTTAATAAGACTAGACTTATGATGTTCCTACTATCAATTGAATTACATGGTAATATTGGAGGAGGCATTATCTCTAGTCAATGCAATGCTTGGTTATCCCTCAAATGAACAAACAGAGCATGGATACTGTACTCACCCCTGAAGATGTGAATTACACGAAAGCGCTTGGAACCGTGCTTTTCTTTCCTTGTGGTTATCAGCATACTCAGATCACGTAATTTATAGATTATATATATATATATATATATATATATATATATATATATATATATATATATATATATATATATATATATATATATATATATATATATATATATATATATATATATATATATATATATATATATATATATATATATATATATATATCAAATAAATAAAAATAATAAATAAATAAAATTTATAAATATTGAAGTGATAACCGTGATAACATTATGAGGTGTTCTTATTACCACCATGCTATTGAACTATTCCAGATGATCCTAAATGTTACATAATACTTCCTTGAGATAAATGTATAGTATATATCAGGTGCCTCAAAGAGAGTTCAGCTTCTCAACTGGCTCAGCCATGTTAATATTGCTATTATTATCCACTCTGTATTTGTGTTTTTCAGGCTAAATAAACTGTTTCAATTCAATTCAATTCAAGTTATACTCATCCTTGGTGAACAACACAAATAACTTCCACAGTCACTACGTCTCTCGGACACACCTCAAACTTCACTCCGAAGCCTACACCTGGACCCTTCATGAATGTATCCTCCAAGCGGAAAAGAAGGCAGTGAAGGATTGAATTGAATTGAATTGAATTGAAACAGTTTATTTAGCCTGAAAAACACAAATACAGAGTGGATAATAATAACAATATTAACATGGCTGAGCCAGTTGAGAACCTGAGCTCTCTTTTAGGCGCCTGATATATACTATACATTTATCTCAAGGAAGTATTATGTAACATTTAGTTACATCTGGAATAGTACAATGGCATGGTGGTAATAAGTACATCTCAGAATGTTTCCACGGTATCACTTCAATATTTTTTATTTATTTTTGTTATTTAAATTATAAGTATGTACATAAATTACAGTGGAATTGAAAAACTTAAGTATAATAGGGGAGCAGTACAACATGGGTTGTACAGTAATAAGGTTGAACAAGAGGACAGAGCTGCCAGGATTATGTCTAGTTAGCAAATATGTTTATTGCAATGGTAATTTCTTATCTATTTACATGATAATTCCCGATAGAAAGGTTGTGATGGTACAATAAAAGCAGGTACTGTAAATATACTTCGACAATAGATATCTTTTAAGACATGATTTAAAGGAAGGGGCCGTAGTCTTTGCTCGGATGGGTGGGGGTAAGTTGTTCCACACCTTCACACTGTGACATTTTATGGAGGTCTGGGACTGAGAGAAGCGCATGGGGGGTGGTCTTAGTAGTTCTGGGTGCCTTAAGTTGTATCTCTGATTATTCCGGAACTGGAAAATAGTTATTGTCAAGCAAGTGATTGATAGATTTGTAAACAAAGAGGGCACAGCAGTAGGTGTTAATATCTTCGAATTTGAACATTTTCAATTTAGCAAATTTTTCGTTTGTGTGATCTATTTTTTCAAGTAGGTCATTGGCCGTACAACTCTCTTTTGTGCAGTAACGAGGGATTGTGTTTTTGAAGAGCCAGAGGCCCCCCATAGTGTGTGACAGTGTATCAAGTGTTGGTAAACAAGATCATGATAGATTTCTTTCATTGCTGTGAGAATAAGTGACTGTTGAGTGTGATACATGGTACAGCACTGTTCATTGACTTTACTGTGAATGGCTTGTATGTGGTTTCTCCAGTTAAGTTTCTCATCAACAATAACTCCGAGGAATTTAGTATTTTGTTAGCATTTGAGGACTGTATTACCAAGGTACTGGGGGTCCACTCCTTGAGGTAAGTTTTTCCTTCTGTGAAAGATCGTGTAGTGGGTTTTCTCAAGGTTTAAGTTCAGTTTATTACGTATTACCCAGGTCCTGACTTGGGTCAATTCAGTGTTCATAGTTCTCATCAAGGAATGGAGGTCTGAGTTGCTGGCATAGAGATTACTATCGTCTGCAATTAACTTGTATTTTATGAGTGATGGTGTGGACTATATCGTTTATGATATGGTCATCTCCCCTTTCCTTCAACATTTGTTTCCGTTACTCGTTGTATTTAGTTTCTATTGCGTCCCGTTTTCTGTAAAATTCCAAGCTTATCGTAAAGACTTCTAAAAATATCTTGATTATTGAATATTAGTATCTATATTAGTATTTGTTTCATTATGTAAACTTTATATAATGTATTTTTAATTTTTCACAGTTATGAAAGACTATAACAAGCATTTGTGAAGTATAAAAAGAATAATAAATTATATGTTGATGAAACAAGAAAGTATTGAAACATTTTGTTTTGGAGGTTCTCTGTAGCTAGGTCGAAGAGGATAGGAGGGTCAAGCTTGTGTGAACTGGCCCTTTAACCGTTGATTCCTTCTGGGTTAATGAGGCTGGAACATGTAAAATTATATAGGGTTTTAGTAGCGAAACCGAGAAGGCCCCGCTTTAATATTATTGTCCCCTGACACCACAAGGGAGTAGAAGAATAGAAAAATAAAACAGATCAAGAGTGGGACAAAATATATATGTTGTTTTGTCTAAGTAAGAGAATAAATTGAGACCCTGCAATTGTGTGTAAATGAGGCAAAAAGTAAAATCAGTAACTTGGGGCTTGGTCACAGTTTTCGCGATGCCATATGGCAGCAGGGTCTACCATTAGACAACACATTATGCTTCCAATATCTTCCCAGATGGTAATACCACCCTGTTTGATAGATGCCTACTACCTACTACCTACTACCTGTAAAGGTTGTCCTTTAAAAGTACGTTGCTTGTTCTCTTTACCCTACCTTTGGACCTTTTGGCGTATTCAGTGCTTTATTCATCATGCCTGCCTGGATGTTTATCCGTTATTTACAACCTAAGTTCTTGGAGTACCATTCTCCAGTCTTATAATTTAATCTATTGGCTTCTATGGAAAATATTTATGATCTACTTGGCCTTAAATACCATAAATCCACCTCGCTACAGAAATGCTTGATACTAAGAATCAGTACTTTGGTGTTAGGGAGTAGTTATTGCAGTAGTCTTACGTTTATTCCTTTTATCATTCTCTGCCCTGTAGTAAGTTTACCTCCCTGGGACTAAGGGATAGTTGGGATCACGACAACTTATGGAAGTAAACCATCATTACAATTCATAGATTCTATCGTGGAATAATATTACACAGAACATTAGTCTTTCCGTCAAGTGGTAAGACACGGATAATTGTGCTTCACAGGGAAGGTATCAAATGAAAATATAATAAAAGTATGATCTTTAGTTGGACCTCACCCCGAAAACTGGTTGACTTAACTTGCTACACAATCAACAAAAATATTAGGTCATATCTACATTTGGATCAAAAGTGACTATGCGTCGGTGTAATCCAAAATTCTTTATGTAGTGTACAGGCTCCCTTCTCCCTAGCACCCTCAAGGCTAATCCGATATGAGGGGAGATGACGGGGTTAGGCAAGAGGGGATTTGATAGGGACTCCCAGGCGCCCAAGTTAACACAAATGTTTATATTTGTATAAAGATTAAATCAAATTCACTCAATCTTCTGACAACAATCCCCATTCAGCAACTTCCGTTCTATAACTTTTTGTCATCTTTTCCCTGAATAACAGGAAAGTAATAAATGTAAAAGTAATCCTCGCTGGCGGGATCTGGAGTCCCTTGCCAAGGATATTACGTTAGCTGCTGGGGTGTGGCCAACACAGGCAGTGAGGGAGGAAGGGAGGAGGAACAGACAAGGGAAACAAGAAAGTAAAAGGGGAAAAGAAACAAGAGTGAAAGAAGCGAGATGAAAAAAGATGCACACTCACACACAGACCTGTTGATACGGAACATGTGAAATTATTGTTAATTGGCTTACGGTAGACTGAATATTTCACACTCTGCTCTGTTCTCCAAATTATCGTGTCTGGAAATGGTAATTTATTTTCTTTCTCTTCCTCCACTGTGAATTAGATGTCACTGCTCACATTGTTCAACATTCTAAGCTTGTTACTAATGTTTATTCCTCTTGGTACAATCATCAATATATCTATCATCCACGTATATATATATATATATATATATATATATATATATATATATATATATATATATATATATATATATATATATATATAATCCTTCTTCTAAACCTTGTCAGTATAAAATAAAAGGGGGAGCAATCTGAGAAGTTATTATGTGATGGTATGAGGGAGGTGAGGACAGGGAGGAAGGAATGATCCCTGGATCAGGCCAGGGCGGGAAGCGGGATAGCTGGTGAGCCCTCCATCACAACAACTCAAAAACAACACCAAGATTTAATCACGATGCCACAGGTAATTTATTCATTCCACCAATCCCGAGTGACGTCAACTGTTGAAGTCTATTTAAATGGAGGTTTTACTGTCGGATGTCGTTGAAGAGATAAGTTGTATAAAACTTACATGCGACTTCTGACAGTACAGTTCAACTGTAGGTAATTTAATTCCTATTATATATATATATATATATATATATATATATATATATATATATATATATATATATATATATATATATATATCATTATATAAAGCACGCGGACTTCTATATAATAAAGCACCTCACAGTCATAGGATCGTGGGCTGAATCCTGGCGGGTGAGGTGTTGATATATATATATATATATATATATATATATATATATATATATATATATATATATATATATATATATATATATATATATATATATATATATGTGTATATATATATATATATATATATATATATATATATATATATATATATATATATATATATATATATATATATATATATATATATATATATATATATATATATATATATATATATATATATATATATATATATATATGTGTGTTTATGGTTATTAATAATAATCTTACAGGAAAGCTACTTACACTGGGGTGATTAAAAAAACTGCATCCCCTATACCAATTTATTAAAAACGTTACCACGGTCGTACCCTCACCCACACAGCTTATACGTTCTAACTATTCCCAAATTGGCACTGAGCTTTAATTCAACAAGGAATTACTCTTTAATATTAGTTTTCCCAAGAGATTTACTGATACTTACATTAGTAAAACGCTGAAGGGTGTAATGTACTAATTGTACTTCAACATTTTGTACAGAGGACACCTTAGTTTCTCCCAAGAAACCTAAGAATCTCATTTGTGAATTATTCCATAAATTTCACTGATAATGATATTTAGTATTCAAAACTCTATTAAGATCATTATTCCAAACAAAAGATTTGATTATGACACACCCAACATCATCAGTTTAACAGTTAATGTGTGCAAGCTGTAGGGCAACATATAATGGTTGCTGATACTTTACGGAAAGACTGTCTAAACCGTCTAATAAAATCATGTATGAATAACAAAGGGCAAACCTTCATCGATATCCCAGAACCCCAATCATTCACAACCCCAGAAATAACACCTGAAGTTATTTATCTTTTGGCCATAAACGAATTTCATCGCATGTATCCGGAATGTATTATAGATATAGGATATACGGGTTTCACCACTGATAACCAAGAAGAATTGCGAGCTGTTGAAAACGTTTTGTCCGAAATGGAGGTTAATAGTTTAGGACAGCGAATTGATCGTATATACCCCGCCTGAGAGGAGGTTATTGAAGAAAATAAACTTAAACAGCAAGAATCGGCTGATCGGATTTTACACGAAGCCGAACACTTTCATTATCTCTATCCCACACCGAGAGCCGATATGGATATAGTGGCTGCAGAAAAAATTATTACCGAATCTAAGCTCGATATTATTCCTTTCTTCATTGCTATTTTATTTTTAATTATAAATTTAATCTTTACGAATATATTATCCAACACATTTATACAAAAAAATATTATTTTAAATATTATATCGATAATATTTTTCAGTTATTGGACAATGATTACACCATAGTTAGATAATTTTTAAATTATTATATATATTTACTAATTTATAAAATGATCCTTCTATATTATATATATCTTATGTATCCACTTCCTGTTGTTTTTGAAGGAGGGGCTTCGGGTTATCATAGCTGTAATCATAGACCAAGTGCAGCATAAAATACAGTATTCAATGGAGGTTAGTGTAGATCAGACCTGTACACACATTATTTTATCAAAGCAGTTGTATTAATATATTTTATTATTACATTAATGCATTACTATTTTCTTTCGAGTTTTCGATAATGAGAAAGATCTGTCGATATTTTTCAAAGGGAGATGTACATTCGAATAATTTGCTTTATGAAAAACAAGATTGCAAGAATACTTTTACCGATTCCACTTTAATAAAAGTGGATGCTGAGATCCTTTCAAAAGCTGGATTTTTTTTTCCAAAATGGAGTATAAAGTAAAATGTTTTCAGTGTAATTTAGAATGTGATACTAGTACCGTTATTGATAGTGAAGCTTTTCATGGGGAGAAACAGTCCCAGTGTATATTTTTACGAACTTTAAATCGGTCCAAGACATTCTTTAATCGTGACAAGTTCAGATTTGAAAAGGAACGGTTGGATACATTCGTAGACTGGCCCCTGTGGTCATGGATATCTCCTGAAGATTTAGCCGCAGCCGGGTTTTATTACCTTGTAGTGGACGTCTCCCCCACAACTGCGTATCCGCATTCCAATGCGACAGTATCCTAGCAACCAAACGAGCGGCCCAGGGGGGCGTCACCAGATGCCACAGTATCCTAGCAACCAGCCACGTCTTCCCTAGCAACGGAGTCAAGAAACCGGCGACTTCCCACGGTTTACTTCCGGCGGCTGTGTATATAAGCTCGGTCTCTCCATTGAGATTCATTCTGGCCTCTCTTCTTGAACACGCAACACCTCCTCCTCCGCCGCTGCCTGGCGGTCCTCGCTCCCCCCGGCGAGCATGGCGACCCACCAGCTGTCCTTCTCTGAGCGTCCTTACCAACCAGCTCTCTTATTCTACTCTACGTTCCTGAACACGCAACACCTCCTCCAAGCAAGCTCCTCGCTGTCCCGCTCTCATTCAACCTGGAGGCCAGCAACAGGCAACATCTTCTCTAACGAAGCTCCTGCACATCTACCTCCTTCAACACGCTACTCACCGAACGTCTCTACTGAGCAGCTCCTCACCACACGGCCCCTCCAGCACCAGACTGTCTATCATATAACTTATATTATACAAGAAAACCACCTTAGAGTTTCCATCCATCCTGAGTGCTAGACAACTAATATCTCGGAACCCTACAACCTCACAACAGGAGACTTCTGTGCTTGTTA
Source organism: Homarus americanus (assembly GCF_018991925.1). Taxonomy (NCBI): domain Eukaryota; kingdom Metazoa; phylum Arthropoda; class Malacostraca; order Decapoda; family Nephropidae; genus Homarus; species Homarus americanus. The sequence continues at coordinate 8,277,673 of NW_024730668.1, forward strand.
TTTCTGCCGGGGTATTGGGGTATTGTATGTAATTGGGAAGAGAATGATACACCCATCGAAGAACATAGGCGACATTTTTCTCATTGTCCCTTCATTAGAAATCAACCAACGGGAAACATCAGCCTGGGTCAGAGTTGCATTTGAGACAAGATGATTCCAATTCAAGAAACGGAGGATCATCATTATCATTATCATCATCATGGTAAGTAATTTATACTGGTATGTATAATGATAAATGATAATGTAGGGGTATCGAAATATTAATGTTGTCTAGCACTCAGGATGGAAGGAAACTCTAATGTGGTTTTCTTATATAATATAAGTTATATGATAGACAGTCTGGTGCTGGAGGTGCTTGTTCAGGAAGATGGGCAGAATGAGAGTTGGTTGGTGAGGAAGCTCAGAGAGGGACAGCTGGTGGGTCGCCATGCTCGCTGGCGGGAGCGAGGACCGCCAGGCAGGCGAGGAGAAGCGAAGGGAGCCAGGCAGCGGCGGAGGAGGAGGTGTTGCTTGTTCAAGAAGAATGGTCAGAATGAATCTCAATGGAGAGACGGAGCTTATATACCCAGCAGCAGCCGCCAGTCCTCTATGAATCATGTTGGGAAAACCCAGAAAGTCGCCGGTGACTAGTTCCATTGCTAAGATACGGTAACATCTGGTTGGTTGCTAGGGAAGGCGATAGCAGGTGGTGGTATGGCTACGCAGTTGTAGGCAGTTGTAGGGGAGACGTCCACTACAATAATAATAAATAAATAGATAAATACTTAATAATAAATAATAATAAGTTCAATTTGTTAGTTGCAGGATACATCCAAAATAATGATGATAGGAATTGGTCAAGATTGGGAATTTGTCCACATTATCGTCCTACACATGAACGGTTTAAGACGTATGAAGCCAGACTGAAAAGTTTTAAAACTATGTGGAATAGGTGGCCACAAGAACGACGACCGACAATCCATGATTTAGCAGAAACATGTTTTATTTACTGGAGCTTATCAGACATGGTACGATGCTTTTTTTGTGGTATCGGTCTTCACAATTGGGAAGAAAATGACACACCACGGAAAGTACATGCCCGTTGGTCCCCAACGTGTGAGTTTGTTGAACTGAACAAAGGGTTGGATTTTATTAGAGAGGTAAAAATTATTGTATATATACATATATATATATATATATATATATATATATATATATATATATATATATATATATATATATATATATATATATATATATATATATATATATATATATGTAGCAAATGTAATTGTAATTATGTAGGTCAGACAGGAAAAACACTGCAGCTCAGAATCAAACAACATAAGTATAATATCAGAACTGCATCTGAAAGCAGTGCCTTGTTTGTTCATGTTAGGAATAATAATCACCCCATTGCTTGGGAAAAAAGCTTAGAAGTATTCAAATCATCTTGTGTCACAGAAAGACTTCTTGTTGAAGCTAGTTTGATTAAGGAATTAAAATCAATAAACCTTAGTGATGGTCAGTTCAAAACTGATAATATGTTACATAAATTTATTTGTCAGTGGCCCAAGGTTAAAAATGCTTTGAAAACCTTTGATCTTGATGTATGATAGTTATTTTGTGGGTCCCTTTTTTCTGACCTGACCTGTCTAGTCACGTCATCACCCTTCTCTTAAGCTCCTCTACGTGTGTGTTGGTGTGGGGATTAGTGGATGTCATCATTATGACCTGACCTCATGTTTTTAGGTCACCCTGTATATTTAAGCCTCTCTCTGTCCATGTAATCCAGTTGCCTCTGAAGATGTCTTGAATAAAGACGAAAGCTAAGGTACTCCGTTGTTTCCATTTTCCCGTGTGATTTTATCAAGATATATATATATATATATATATATATATATATATATATATATATATATATATATATATATATATATATATATATATATATATATATATATATATATATATATATATATATATATATATATATATATATATATATATATATATATATATATGTATATAATTTATTTCTTTATTGAATATTAACAGTATTATTATTGTTACGATAATAACAATTAATTTCTTTCTTTTCCTTTTTAAAGGTTCAAGACAAAACTCCTCCTTACCAACAAAGTAATTCTGCAGTTGATCCCAAGATTAATTATCGAGTAAATATATCAGATGATGATATGACCTGTTTAATGAAACAAACTATAATTAAGGCGGCCATCGCCATGGGATTTCCCACAGATAATGTAAGGCGCAGTCTTTATAAAAGACTCGAAAAGAGAGGCGTCCCCTTTGATAATATCGAAGAGTGTATTGAGGCCCTTCCTAATACCAACAGAAAAGGGAGAGCTGTTGCTGTTGTTTCCCCTCCACATCATACCTTTCTTCCTTCCATCTCTTTCCTCCTCCCTTCTATTAATAAGACTCCTCCATTTAAACTTCCTCCTTCCCTTCCTTATCTCCCTCCCCTCTTCCTTCTTCTTCTTCTTCTTGTTCTTGTTCTTCTTCTTCTTTTTCGTCTTTTCCTCTTCCTTTTCCTCCTCTTCCTTCTTCTTTTCCTCCTCCTGTTACTTCTTCTTTTCCTCCTCCTCCTCCTCCTCCTCCTTCTTCTTTTCCTACTCTTCCTCCTTCTCCTCCTGCTCTTCCTTCTTCTCCTCCTCCTCCTCTTTTTTCTCCTCCTCCTCCTCCTCATCCTTATTCTTTTCCTCTTCCTTATTCTTCTCCTTATCCTTATTCTTCTCCTTATTCTTTTCCTCTCCCTCCTCCTTATTCTTCTCCTTATTCTTTTTCTCTCCCTCCTCATTATTCTCCTTATTATTATTATTATTATTCTCCTCTTCCTTCTTCTCCTCCTCCTCCTCTTCCTTCTTCTCCTCCTCGTCCTCTTTCTTCTCCTCCTCCTCCTTCCTTTTCTCCTCCTCCTCCTCCTCTTCTCCTCCTCGTCCTCTTCCTTCTTCTCCTCCTTCCTTTTTCTCCTCCTCCTTCCTTTTCTCCTCCTCCTCCTCCTCCCTCTTCCTTTTTCTCCTCCTCCTCTCTCCTTCTTCTCCTCCTCGTCCTCTTCCTTCTTCTCCTCCTCCTCCTCCTCCTTTTTCTCCTCCTCCTCCTCCTTCTTCTTCTCCTCCTCCTCCTCCTCTTCCTTCCTCTCCTCTTCCCCCTCATCCTTTTCCTATTTTTCTTTTCCCCCCTCCTCCTCTTCATACCAGATACACTTCCTAATTTCTTAGATTGCGCTATGGAACGAGATAGAGATAGTTTATTATGTAAACATGCCCTGTAAAACATATTATTATTTCATATACTTCTACAATTATTTCCTAAATGTTACTATAAAATATATTATAGCATCAATAAATAGTGTAGAAAATACTTATTGGTACCTGTCCCAAAGTATCTAATTATGTGTCATAGTATATTACACTGAGCTGAGCTACAGGAAAAGGGTATTTATGAGCACTACAGTACTACTACATTCTCAGTTTAAGCGTTGGTCACTGACAGGCACAAGGCAGCCGCTCCTACATCACCCGTTCCGTTGCTGCTTTGTGAAGAGACAAAAATGTCAATAATTGATTATAATACTGCTTGCTTTAAAGTATTTTCTGCAGCTGCTGAAGATGATGAAGAAGATAATATAGTTCTTGATTGTTCTACTGTTATAGGGACACTAAGTTACTTTATTCACGGCATTTTACAATCATCCCAGGAGGAGAAGAGAATGACAACTATCGGTAATATACTCCACCATGTGCGTAGACTAATACCTCATCGAAAAGGATTACCTTGTGGAATAGGAGTATTAACTGATGTGTCAACTGTGTTGAATGATAAAAAAACTTGTAAAAACGTTTACTGACATTGACAGCATCACCGATTCGACAATGTACTTTTTCCTGGATAAGTTCAATATCTCCGATGCTGATGATATGACACGCTCCATTCAAAGGGTCAATGAACAAGTAGCATTACAGTCGAGGGGAGTCATTTCCGACCCTTTAATTTTCGTGGATACATCTAAAATAGATGCTGGCATAAATAGTGCAACAAGTTCTGTTCGATGCTGGAAAGTGGGGTTTAGAGAAAGATTACACTAAAATGGTAAATGTTGGATTTTACATAGCTCAAGACATATTTGCCAATACATGTATGATGTGTTTCAAAGCTGATTTTGTAGAACTGGGAGCTAACATTGACGGTAGGGATATATTGTAAGAGAGGGTAATGGTGTTATTCCGGATGTAACACACGTATGTGTAGACAAAGATCAAGATCTCACTATCAAGTTTCCCTATACTACCGACGACAATGAGGGGAATGGAAAGTCTCTATACATCTACATGCCATATGAACCAGCAATAAAAAAACAGTTGGTAAAAGTGGCGAGGAAGTTTGCTGACGACCGTAGAGCCCTTGAGAAGAGTTTAGCAACCTTCAAGAAAGTGTATTCAAATATTCAACATATTCCCCTGTTTAATATAAAAAGTTGCTACTGCAATGTGATTGAAACAATTAGAAAAGTTCCTTTTATCGCCGAAAGCTTAGACGACGCAAAGAATAATAATAATACTATAACTATTACTAATTCCACAAATGTAAATAATATTTTTTTACTGTAATTAACACTTCAATGTTAATTAATGGAGGAGATAGAAAGATGTGGACTACTACCACTTCAGATAATAAAATTAATGTACAAGATGCTCAATGTGGAGTGAACATCTTTATTGATAGATCATTTGTTTTTGTAATCTAGATAAGAATGATAAAATCATTAATATAGGTATTGTTGTTAAACCAATTAATTTCAGCAATCACTAAATAAATTAATGGAATACGCATTCGTTTCTTTTTTTAATGATATTTTGTGAGTAGAATTATAGAATATAATAATAGGTACTAACCACAAAAACATCAACAGTGGCCTTGTTAATCCTTAAAAAAAAACAATTGTCTTCATATAATTTTCCGTATTTCCCTTCCACCACTCTTCTACCCCCTCCTCCTTCTCCTCCTCTTCCTCGTCTACCTTCTTCTTCTTCTCATCTTCTACCTCCTTCTTCTCCTCATCTTCTACCTTCTTCTCTTCTACAGTCTTATCCTTCTCCACCCCATTTTTCTTCTGATGAAGGGAAGACTGGAGATTTTGTTCAGTGGGAAAACTAGTCCTAGTTTTCCGATTCTGAGATTTAGCGAGACGTTCCTCTTGCATTTTCTTGGTTGGAACAGGTTTCCTACTATGCTGCTCAGCTAGTTAATCATGCTATATATACACCTTTATGCTATCTTTTCTTCTCCCTCCTATTATATATATATATATATTTTCTTCACGGTATAACTTACGTTCGGCTGAGTGTCTGTTCCACATAAAATGTCATTTCTGAATGAAGAAAGTACTGGAGTGTTCAGAAGGATAATTTCATTAATATAGTATTTTTTAATTCAAATCTTATTTTTACCTTTTAACTTCTAAGGATATTCACTGTATTTTTCACTATTTCTTTGTTTTATTTGACCCAGAGAATAATGTGCTGCGTGGTATCTTAAATTAATAATTTTCATAAAGTCTGGTATATATATATATATATATATATATTATAAATGAGCAGAATTATGCAATATCACAGGAGAATAATGGGCACTAACCAACCTTTTTATTTTTCATATTGTGTGATAAGTCGAGAACCATATCCACATATATCAAGAGAGCTATTTATTTTAAAGAAAATATCAACAGTGGCCTCTTTTTGTGGGTTATATATTATGTAACTATTGTATTTTAAAGAATTTTTTTAAAAACCCAGCCAATTGGAAAAACTACAGTTTGAAATACAATTCCTTCATTAGTACCAAAATCCCTCTCATTTATATATATATATATATATATATATATATATATATATATATATATATATATATATATATATATATATATATATATATATATATATATATAAACCATTCTCCTCGAGAAATTTAAAAACTCTTGTGTCGTCAATAACAAAAGTTTTTTGTTTTATTTAAAGATTAATATGTTTCTTATTTCTTTGTCTTTTTAATATATCCCATATAGCTCATTCGATACCAGACGAAGAACTTGTATTCTCTAAACAAATTGAACATTCTTTCCACGATGAAAGTTCATGAGGGTGTATTGAATAAAGAGAAGAAAATTCAATAGAAGAAATTCAAGTTCTCTCTCCAACGTCATATCTTCTAATCCCTTGTAAATAATGGGAGGTATATTTTGTAGACTGTTTTTGTCGTTTTTGTGTGAGATAATTGTGGATTTACAAAGAATTTCTAACATAAGTAGTAGTAAACTAGTAGTAATATTTATCTCGGTAACGGTCTTATAAATTTCTTGGTCCTTATTTATAGAATATTCGGGCGGGGGGGGGGCGAGTATGGATGATTTTCCGTAACGACAATCTTCTCTGAACGAATAACAATCAAACACTAATCTCCCTAAATGAATACTTATTTGGGGATATCTGATGGGTCGCAAATTATATAATTACCACAATTAAATAGTGGAAAAAAAGAATTTTCCTTGACTCTCCAGTTACGGGGAAAACTGAGTTTATAGTATGTTATATAAAATATATCTTTAAAGAAAAATTCTTCCCCGAAACCATTGGAGCACAGATAATTATCTTTTACCTTCTCATTATTTATGGGGAATAGCCGGTTCTGGACCCGTTTTAATGTGTTTCTTTTTTCATATTTCTGAAAAAGTATTTGGGTCTCATGATTCATCCAGTCCTCAAATACTTGTTTCAAATGTAAATAATCGTGCCCTTCGGTTTTTAACAATCTAGTTTCTGTAAAGATAATCTTGAAAATGCTTTCTCTCTCTAACTTTTCCCTTTTTCTCTTTGCACATGTTAGTTAGAGAAATGAATTTATCCCGACCGTCTATAATCAATATAGAAGGTAACATAGGAAGTGGAAAATCAACTTTGATTTCCTATTTAAAGGAAAGACTTTATCCTACATATTTTGAATTTGTTTCTAAACCTCTTGGAATTTGGGGAAATCTTTTAAATTTAATGTATGAAGATCCCAAAAAGTGAACGTCCATTTTTCAATTTACAGTTTTGATTTCATTTATGCCAACGTATTTTAATGTGCATATGAAAAATGTGAAACGTATTATCATAATGGAAAGATCAGCACACAGTGGAATGTGTTTTGTCGACTCGTTAAATCGAGAGGGAAAAATATCAGATACCGAAAAGACCATTTATGAGCACGCGTACAAACTCCTAAAACCATATTGCGATTCAAGCTTGAATCTTTATTTGAAATGTCAACCCAAAATTTTTTTACAACGAATAATGAAAAGACAACCAAAGAGCAAGCAAAATATATCGTTATTATATTTAAATACTGTGCACGAGTGTCATGAAAAATGGTTATCTTCAAATTCGACTACAGTGGAAATACAAAATCCCGATAATGTAGATAATGTGGGTATGAAACTGGTTAATGTCTTAAGAAAACACCAAGAATATCCTAACATAAATAATATTTTGGCAGATACCAGAAAAATATTTTTTTAAAGTGTGTGTGGTTGTGGTGGTGATTGTTGTTGTGGGGGTGGTTGTTGTTGTGGTGGTTGTTGTTGCGGTGGTTGTTGTTGTGGTGGTAGTTGTTGTAGTGGTGGATACATCATATTATTATAATACAGATAGGAATGACATTGAAAAGGAACATCGGATGAGGATGAAGATGAACTATGAGGAGGGTAGGGTAGAGGAAGGAAGGTAAGGTAGTTGGGGATGAGGGGTAGGATACTGATATAATGATTGGGCGGTAATCATAAATGGTTTCGGCTGCGATGGTTGTGGTGGTTGAGGTTGGTTGTGATTTTGCAAAGTGTACCAGCGATAATATGATAAATAATTATTATTGGCATCTAGTATTTTTCTTTGTATAGTGAATAGATTACGGAAGCCATCTCAGGAGTATCTTGGAGTTTATTATTCTTATCTGTCCTTTCCTGACACTTTTTCTCGTCTGATTCATCATTATAATTTTTAATATAGTCTTGTATATTTTTTTTTAATCTGGGTATCTTTTATATCCTCAGTTAGATCCATAGTTGGACGTAAAGGAAATCGCGGCAGATTTTTAATTAAATCGGCCAACTGTTTTTTAACAAGACTCAAATTGTCCAAATGTACAGTGCTTAAATCTTCTACATCAATTTGGGGTAATTTTATGGCAGGTTCTATAATATTAGTATAAAACTCTCCTAAATTTACAGGATTTATTGTTTGTTCCTCCCCTATCTTTTGAAAATGAAAAACTTGATCCATTTTTATAAATGTATTTTTTTTCTTAACATTAGAAGAATGAGTTACAGAAGAGCCATAACTTGTAAACAATGATAAGATAACCCTCAGTGCTCTACGGTTATATTACCAAAGCTGTACAACCACCACTCCTTAATAAATGCTCTATTTCTGTTAAACCACTTCTGGGGTAATTTTATGGGAGGTTAATATTAGTATAAAACACTTGTAACTCCTTAACAAATGCCTTATTTTTTCTTAAACCACTCCAAATCCCCCTTCATCTTATCCTCCTCATCATCATCTTTTATACTACTTTTATCCTCTTCGCCACTGATCGGCTTGTTACCCGCTTGGGCGATCGGTCACGTCTCTGATTACTTTTCCTTTTCATTTATCTTCTTCACCAAACGATCGGCTCGCTATCCGCCCGGGCAATCGGTCACGTCTCTGTCACGCACTGTTGGCAAATACTGGGCATGCACCGGCTCCTGAATGTACCTGAACCCGCTCCAGTGTTGGTCAAGTCTGGTCTTGAAAGAGCTCATACTCGGTGCCGTCACAACACTCTCTGGTAGATTGTTCCAAGAGTTTACAACCCTCACTCCGAAAAAGTTTGCCCTTACAGTTTTCTGGACTTGCGGCTTCTTCAATCTTGAGCTGTGACCCCCTGTGGGGCGAGCGTCCGCCAGCTCCAAGCAAGGACACTCAACTGAGTAGTGCCCCTGATATGCTTATACACCTCAACTAGGTCCCCCCTTGCCCGTCTGTAGTATAAGCTAGGCAAGTTCAGGCGCTCCAATCTCTCAGGGTAGCTGAGGTGCCGAAGTGCAGGCACCAGTCTGGTGGCTTTCCTCTAAACATTTTCAACCAACTGACAGTCCCTAGCATATCTCGGGGACCAGATGGGGTGACAGTACTCCAGATGGGGAAGCACTTCACTCCTGAAGATCGTCACGAGGGACGGACCGTCTAGATATCTGAACGACCTTCTTATAAGACCCAATAATATATTTGCCTGATTTACCTTCTTCTCACAATGGCCCGAGAACTTCAGCTCATTGTCAACATACACACATAGGTCCTTCTCACACACAGTCTCAACTAGTGCAGTTTCTTCATCCCGTTGGAACATATGATACGCCTCCTTACCGTTGGTACGCCCCAGGTGCATCCTCTTACACTTCGTGACATTGAATCTCAGCAGCCATTTCTTCGACCATTCCTGGAGCCCACAGAGGTCCTTCTGCAGCTCTTCACAGTCCGCTTGGTTCTTAATTTCCCGAAATAACATGGCGTCATCGGCAAACATTTGTATGGAGGAGTGTACAACGTCAGGCATGTCATTTATGAAACAAACAAACAAACAACAGCGGGCCCAATACACTGCCCCGTGGTACCCCACTTGTGAAAGGTACAGATGACGATTTCGCACCATTAATCACCACACACTGCTTGCGGTCATGTAGAAAGTCTTCTATCCACGCTAGGACATTTCCCCGAATTCCGTACCCTTCCAGTTTGATTTTCAGCCTTTCGTGGGATACACTGTCGAAAGCTTTGGCAAAATCTAGGTATTGTCGATATTACCACCCCGTTCTAGAATATGGGTCCAAATATCCAATACCTTGAGCAATTGTGTCAAGCAAGAGCGCCCCGGCATAAAACCGTGTTGGCAATCTTTTACAAGGTTGTTTCGTAGTAGATGTTCCATCGCGGCATCTCTGATAATACTCTCAAGTACTTTACATATTATGCTGGTCAGGCTCACCGGTCTATAGTTGTTCGTGGAGTGACGATCGCCCATCTTGAAGGAAGGACTCACATAAGCAACTTTCCATTCACTGGGGACCATTTGTTCATCCATGCATCCATGCATCCATTTACAAAACAGGATCTTCAGGGGCTCTGCAAGCTCGTTGCATAACTCTCTTAGCATTCTAGGATGCACCATGTCAGGTCCGGGACTCTTATGGACCTTTAGCCTGGACAGTTTATTTCTAATACCCTCTTCTGTGAACACAATGTGGGTCAGTGCTGTGTCGAACCGTCTGTCCTCAAACGCAGGAAGGTTAGTTGCATCCTCTCTTGTGAACACTGAGGAAAAGAAGTTGTTCAATGCCTCAGCTTTATCCTGGTCAGAATCTGCGTAACTACCATCCACCATCCTCAGGTCTGATACTCCTACTCGCGTTTTCAATTTCGACTTTGCATAGCGGTAAAACGCCTTAGGGTTTGACTTGACCTCGCTTGCAACCAGCCTCTGGAACTCCTTTTCAGCCCTCCTACACTCTGTCTTTGCTTGGTTTCTGACTCTTGCATACATCCTCCTGTCTTGCTCATCGTTTGACCTAACCCACGTCTTGAATTTCTGGGTTTTCTTCTTAATTTTGTCGACCGCCGCATGGTTCATGTGTAGGGATCCCCTCGTATTCCTAGAAGCACTGGGTTTGGTCTTGGGTATATATTTATCGATCAATGGGTCATTTTACTATTTATGATATTCAGCATAGTGTCTGCGTTCTTGTACCTTAATAAGTCAGGCCAGTTGAGACCCCTCATCTCTTCCCTCATCCCATTGTAATTTCCCTTGTAATATTTGCACCTTGGCCTGGCCTTATCCTGAACTAGGTAACAGTTAAATCTGAATGACAACACTATATGGTGACTGGTGCCAACTGGGGCAAGGTGTTCCAGTTTGGCCACCATACCCTCCTCGTTTGTTATGAGGAGGTCAAGTGGTTTGGGTGTTTGCTCCCCTCTGTAATGTGTCGGGTCTCTAACATGTTGGAACAGAAAATTATCTCTCAGAGTTTCTACAAAAAGGGTAGCAGGGTCATTCAAGTCATTCGGGGTGGACTCGTTAAGTCATTCGGGGTGGACTCGTTTATCCAGTCGATGTCGCCATAGTTAAAGTCCCCCATGATAAGGTGGCGGCTAGGGTTGAGCATCGCCGCGTTGTTTATTAAGGTTCTTAAGTTCCTTTGATTTAGTGGGCAACAGTTTGGGGATCTGTAGATACACCCGACGATAAGTAAGTCCCCTCCCTTTAATTTAATTTTACACCACTTGGACTCTTCAAAAACATCCTCTCCCTGTACCCTCGCCTGGCTGGCTCTAAGGTCTTGCCTAGCGTAGATAACCACACCCCGCTTGCAAGTTTCTTGAGAAAGGTTCGTAAATGAGTCATATCCAGCAATACTGAACTCACATTCCTCTGGGTCGATTCTCCTGTTCTTGTACAACAGTTCTACAACACATACAATATCTGGTTGGTGTACTCTTAGTAGTGTTTCAAACTCCTCTCTCTTATCAAGGAACTTGTCAGTATTAGTGTACATGACATTCAAGCCAGAATTTGTTCTCGGTAACGTCTCTGCTCTTAGTAATAAACCCGCTTCCCCCACATTCTCAGAAGCTGCAGCATTTGCTAAGTACACTATATTTTGCAGGGTGTGGTTAGAAATGTCATTGTTTACACGGCGCTCGCCTCCTCCTGTCCGATAGGCTGAGCTGATGCCGCCTCCCGGGTGGGGGGTTGAGTAGGTGGAGGGTGCACTGCTGCCCCCTGGCCCTGTGACGGCACATTTGTTTCCACTACCCTCCCCCTTAGTATAACCCATGTACACCTGTCCCCGTTCCTCCTCGACTCCTCCCTCTTCTGCTTCAAGTCCTGCAGGAGCTTCTTGTGCTGTTCCCTCTGCAATACCGTGCAGTCTGGGTGAATGAATACATCCCGCATTGCCTCGCTCCTTGCTAAGTTTTTTGCCTGCCGAATAACCTGCCATTTCTCCTCCTCACTCACTAGTGTGATCCTGAGGGGGCGAGGCTTAGCCCCTGCTTTTGTCCCAGTCTCCTCACATCCTGAGGGGTTGATGGACTCTTCAGAACCTCTTTACAAATATTTTGAAACAGCACCTTGTCGTGTGTTTCCTTACTCACAGTTCCCTCCGCCTGGCTCTCTGGGACTCCAAAAACTATTACATTGTTCCTGCGCTGGAGACGTTCCTGGTGTTCCTCCTCTCCCCTAACAGTAGGTCCGTTAATTTTCATTTCTTCGACACACTTCTTCAAAGTCCCAAGCTGTTGTAGAACCTGTACTGATCCTGCATTACTCTCCGCCCCCTCCCGTATGCACCCCCATTTTTATGCTTTTTCTTTATTATTAAATTATTCTCCTATGTATGTTTAATTACTTGTATTTTGTTTCCCTATGCCATGTGTCAATGATAATAGATTGGGGTTTTTTTTAGCAACCGTTTATTCCATGTATGTAACCATTGTGTTTTTACTTTGTATGCTTTTGTACCCGATGCCTGTAATAGTCCTGATGTGTTGTTACAAGTGTATGTAGTGTGAAACCGTGACGAAAGGTAACAGTTGCTTTATGAATCTGTGTAATTACTGTACATGTTTAGCGAACGTTACCGCTTAATAAGAATCTTGGGAAACGAGGGAGCTTTGTCATGGTCACGTTGACTGCTAGTCTGTTTAACTAATGATTCTTATTAAACTCCACGACCGCAAAACTTGAGTGGGTTACCAACCCCTGAGAAGAAGACGTGTTTTTCCCCATAGACGCTTACACTTGTTCCGCCTTTGTGAAGACGACAGTTGTCGATCAGTTGTTATTCCACTTTCTCCTGGGAAGCTCAATCTTGATTAGTCTGTGTAAATCAACTCGAGTAATTCGCCAGACCTTTGTCAACTGAGGGTCATCCTTGAATGAGTAACAGTTGAGTTGTTTGTAATCTCTGTCATTGCGTGAGTAGCGATCACTGGCAACTCAGGGAATATATAGCCTATACCAAGGGATGAGGCAGGGCGAGCATCCCCTGACGCTCTTCAACATCTGTCCCCAGGTATGTTTATGTGTAGCCATTCAGTTTGATTCAGTCAATTGTAGTGAATATCAGTGTTCATCAGTGTTCATGCTTTAACAGTTGAATTGTCATTCACCCAGTGTAAGAAGTTTGTGTTGTTCATGCTTCCCAGTCTTCCCCTGACGCTCTCCAACATCTGTCTCCAGATCCAGTTGTGACTCGTGGATCATTCAACAACTGCCCCGGATGTAGTAGCTACTCAGCAGGGATCAATATATGAAACGATGGCACCGATGCGGCCTGATTAATATGCTCCACTGCCTCGTAGTGCCAGACCCCAGACTCACCATGTGTCTGGCTACCACCGACCATAACAACGGTCGTGAATCTCAGTGTTCTACCCTGGGACGCACCCTGGAAGTATATGTCCACAGAGAGTGTTGTAACATGTATGTTAGGGATAATTAGTTGAAAATAATTATCCCATGTTGGGTAGTGGACCCATGTATCTGCTGGCTTCAGTATTAACGTGTATGTTGAGTTAAGTAATTTGTAATGTTTGAGAAGCGAAGTTGTCCACTTGGGAGTAGGAGTAAGGTCTTGTAACTGTACTGAGAAGTACCACTTGGAGTGGCAGTAAAGTAATGTACAAGGAGTGCCATGTACTATGTATTGTGAGTAGGGCCAAGGAACTGATCCTGCTATGTAATGTAATGTCACACCAGTAAGGTTGTGTGCAGTAAGAGTGTAAGATCTGAGTAATTACTGTTGAGTAAGGAAATGAGAAAATAAGTAACGAAGAAAGTGTAGTGGATTTCTCCCCTACAAACGCTTGTCACTGAGTAGCCGACCCCGCGAATTCCCCAGTGTATGCCTCGTGGTCTAGGTCAACCAGCGCCACCTTACATGACGGAGGTCAACTACTAAGCCACGCCTACCTCCGCTATTTAAGACCTGACCTCGTGGTGACCTGTCTCTTCTTCTAGCTACAGCCGCAGCAAGCAACACCACCTCCTCCGCCGCTGCCTGGCGGCCCTCGCTCCCGCCGGCGAGCATGGCGACCCACAAGCTGTCCTCCTCTGAGCACCCTCACAAACCAGCTCTCTCTACTCAACGCTTGTAACCATGCTGCCTTCCCAGCACCAAGCTGCATTGTACATCCATTACAACATGTATACAGAGAGCACATTGTGAGTTTCCTTTCTCCATCCCATCCTGAGTGTGAACCCCAACAACACGTACCCCACAAATGGTGACCCCGGAGTGACAGGTCACCACGAGGTCAGGTCTTAAATAGCGGAGGTAGGCGTGGCTTAGTAGTTGACCTCCGTCATGTAAGGCGGCGCTGGCTGACCTAGACCACGAGGCATACACTGGGGAATTCGCGGGGTCGGCTACTCAGCGACAAGCGTTTGTAGGGGAGAAATCCACTACAAAAGTACTGAGTCTGCAATAAGTCCATGAGTTGAGCCTGGTAGTTATGTGAATAATATTTTTTTCCCTTTGATTTCATATTAATAAATTTGTTCTTAGAGTATTATAGTTATATTCATTTCTCCCACAGTATTTTACCTTTATTTCCGTCCAAGTGACTTGATACCAGAATTACCATACCCATGTGCCAAGACCCTCGTCCATGCTACCAAAAGAATGTCCATGCTACCAAAAGAATATGTGACGGAACTGAGTAGGAGTAAGAAAAGAACAAGAGAAGTAAGTAAGATAAGGGTGCTGTAGGTGTTGGAAAACACGCGCCCTTACATTGGTGGGTTAGCCCAGCTCGCATTCAAATGTCAAATTTCACTATTAAAGTTTTCAACCTTTCAATCTCTCTAAAGGAACTTGAATGTTTCATCTGCCCAAACAAATAATAATCTGTTCTCTCATAATTTCAGATCTCCAGGAAATGAAATAGTCTACAAGACAATAGGAATTTGAAAGAGAAAACGAAGGACCCAGGCGTTCAGAATTAATGAGAAAACTAATGTTTTAGATGGGAGACTATACCAAGAAGGCACAGTTACTTATAATTATGTTTTATGGGCTGTGGAGCATAATATACGTTAACTAACTTACATGACCATGGTCATGACAATATAATGATAAGGTGTAAGGGTGGGGGTAACACGCAAGCTGCCACCATTGTAAGGGCGGGGCACACTACTACTGAACCACCGAGGCCACCCTTGTCTTACTTCTCTCTGTCTTAGTTCCTTCAATTGTTCTGTCTACATATTTCAGTTTATGGTTACTACATAACCTTAGTTCTTTGGTAGCATGGCGAGGGTCAGGCACATTGGTACTGTAATTCTGGTATCAAGGTCACTTGGACAGAATAAAGGTAAATGCCGAGGTGAAATGAATACCCCTAATACTCTAAGAAAATGTTTATTAATATGAAATCAAAGTAGGGAAAAAGATGGCATTAACATACAACTCCAAGGTGCAACTCCTCGTGTGAGGGCGCGGGTTCCCTCTTTATGTCTACACCACCCTCATCTTACTTACTTCTCTTAGTCTTACTCTTACTCAGTTCCATCACCTATTCTTTTGGTAGCATGGACATTCTTTTGGTAGCATGGTCGAGGGTCTAGGCACGTGGGTATGGTAATTCTGGTATCAAGTCACTTGGATGGAAATAAAGGTAAAATACTGTGGGAGAAAGGAATACACCTAAAGTACTCTAAAAACAAGTTTATTAATATGCAATCAATGGGGAAAGATATTGTATTAATCATATAACTACCAGGCTCAACTCCTGGGCTTATTGCAGACTCAGTTCCTACATTCTTACTCAACATACTCGTTAATAATTAAACTAGCATATACAGGGGTCCACTACCCAACATGGGATAATTATTTCCATCTAATTATCCCTAACATACATGTCACAACCCTCTCTGTGGACATACACTTCCAAGGAGCAACCCAGGGTAGAACACTAGGGCTCACGACTGTTGTTATTGTGGGGTAGCCAGACACATGGCGGGTCTGGGGTCTGGCCCAACGAAGCCGTGGGGCACATTAATCAGGCTGCATCGGTGCCATCGTTTCGTATATGATCCCTGTTGGTCATCTACTACATCCGAGGCCGTTGTTGAATGGTTGCAAGAATCACAATGGGATCTGGAGAAACATTGGAGCAGCGTCAAGGAGCCGGGAAACATGACAACACAAACAAACTCTCTTGTCTAGACGACAGACGTATTTACGTTATATTACTTCTACACTGGGTGAATGACAATTCAATTGTTAAATCATGAACACTGGTGAACACTGATATTCACTACAATTGACTGAATTAACTGAATGGCTACACAAAACATACCTGGAAAAACATTGGAGCAGCGTCAAGGAGCACTCTCCCTGGCTTGTCTTGGGGTATATCTACCCCTGAGTTGCCAGTGATCGCTACTCACGCAATGACAATAATTACAAACAAACTAACTGTTACTCATTCAAAGATGACCCTCAGTTGACAAAGGTCTGGCGAATTACTTGAGTTGATTTACCCAGACTAATTCAAGATTGAGCTTCCCAGGAGAAATTGCAATAACAACGCATTGACAACTGTCTTCACAAAGGCGGGACTCTGGGAGAGACCACAAGTGTAGCCTGTATGGGGAAAAAACACGTCTTCTCAGGGGTCGCTAACTCACTCATGTTTTGCGGGCGTGGAGTTTAATAAGAATCATTAGTTAAATAGATCAGCAGTCAACGTGACCATGACACTCGGCTTAACTGCAATTTACTTAGATACTGTACTCTTATTTCTCACAACCTTACTCTTGTTACATTACATTACATACAGCTCCAAGGATCAACCCCTGGCTTCTCTTAACTGCCAATCCAAGTGGACACTTTTACTTCTCACACATTACTGGTGGTACATGACATTACCTTACATTACAAGACAAACTTGCATCTCATACTTTTCTAGACTGTTGTTAGTACATATGAGATGCACTCACAACACACAACACGTTATAACTGAGACCAACAAGTTACACATGGGTTCACTACCCAACATGGGATAATTAGATTCCAGAATTATCCCCAAACATATACAACAAACACTGAACCATATATCTTCCAGGAGTGTCCCAGGATAGGACACTGGTGTCTCACAACTGGCGACCGTTGTTGTGGTCGGTTTTAGG
>NW_024730668.1:8295046-8312684 GCF_018991925.1 Homarus americanus
CCTAACTTATTCTGGAGGCGGAATCCACTGTTTTACTGTGTTAGAATCCCACAGAGTTTGGGCGGAATCCACCTTGTTCTGGGCGGAGTCTCACCCCATTCCCAGGCGGAACTCACTGTTACTTTTTGAACTTTAGATCAGAAAGTACTCTCGCATTTTCGGGAAATACTTCTCTGAAATGCAGATTTCACCTGAAAAGTAGATAATCAGCCTTGCATTTCACACGCCGTTAGTCTGAGCGATCCTGGGCTCCCACTGCAATCGGCAGTCCTGACCTGCTCGAGATCTGACCATGCCTCACCTTGTCCTGGTCGGGGAGTCGGGTCTCGAACAGGCCATGTCAACACCAACTCATGAATTTCAGGACTTTCATCGGTCAAGGAACAGCAAGTTCCGCCACTACTTCCGTGACATGGGCGTTCCTGTGCGCCTGCGAACCGACGGAGGGCCCCAGTTCACAAGCCGGGACTTTGCTGTGTTCCTTGACCGATGGGGAGTCCGGCATGTGTTGTCATCGCCTCATTACCCGCAGTCCAATGGCCACGCTGAGGCTGCTGTCAAATCCCTGAAGCACCTCACCCTTAAGGTGGCCCCTTCTGGGAATATTGACTGCGAGGCCTTCGACCGGGGTCTCCTTGAACTTCGCAACACACCTAACTACACCGGACGCTCCGCTGCCCAGGTCTTGTATGGACGCCCCCTTCGTTCTTGTGTCCCTGCTTACCCTCAATCCTTCTCCAAGGAGTGGCAGGCCAAGACAGAGGATTGTGATCGCCGAGCCGCAGAACGTGTTCATGATGTCGTCGCCCGCTACAACGACCACGCCCGTCCTCTTCCCAAGTTGAGTGTTGGCACCCAAGTCCGTGTTCAGGACCCGACCTCCCTACGTTAGGACAAAGTGGGCATAGTCATGGGTCTCGGTAGGTCACGGGACTACCAGGTGCGGTTACCCAGTGGTCGTGTGTGGTGGAGGAACCGCCGATTTCTCCGCCCCGTAACAACGCCTTCTGCTGACCCCGCCACCAGTGTTGAGTCCCATACCCTTCCCAGTGATCAAGTCCCTCAACGCTCAGAACGGATCCAAAAGAAAAGGTCCGCTCAAGACTTTGCTATGAGCGTATTGGGGGGAGGGAGGTGTATGTATATTATGTATGCTGTATGTATATTATGTATGTATATTATGTATGTGCTCCATTTATATACACTATTTGTTCAGCCTAGCTAGCAGCGTGTGGCAAAGTATTTACCATGTCCCACACGCTTAATTAATGTGCCTGGCGACATATGGGAGCTGTTAATGTATCACTTGCCACATGTCGCCTAGAGGCCAGTTGACCCCCAGACTGAGTAAGGAGCGCCACCTCGCTTGTGTATCTCTGTTTATCCAGGAAATAGAACCTACGAAAACTCTACAGATGTTTGTGTTCGCTCCTGTAGATAGAACTTGATACCCAGAACAGTTGCAAGTATCTACTTTTCGGGTAAGTAGATTATCTACATTTCAGGAAAGTATATTTCCCGAAAATTAGATAATCTACTTTCACGAAAATTATATAATCTACTTTCCCGAAAAGTATATAATCTACTTTTCCGAAAAGTAGAAACTTACGATCTTTTGAGAATTCGAGTTTACAATCTTTCTAATTCTAAAAAGATCGTAAGTTCGAACTTAAGATAAAAAAGTAACTTACGAGTAGGATTCCGCCCTAGAATAGGGTAGGACTCCGCCCCAGAATAAGGTTGGATTCCGCCCAAAATACGGTAGGATTCTGCCCCAGTAAACGGTAGGATTCCGCCTCAGAATAAGTTAGGATTCCACCCCAGAAGACGGTTGGATTCTGCGCCAGAAAACGGTAGGATTATGCGCCAGAATAATATAGGATTTCGCCCTAGAAGATGTTATGATTTCGCCCTAAGCAACCGCAGGATTCCACCCCCTAAAATGGTAGGATTTCGCCCCAGACGACAGTAGGATTCCGCCCCAGAAGACGGTAGGATTTCGTCCCGAATGACAGTAGAATTCCGCCCGAGAAAACGGTAAAAATCCCCAGGAAGAAGACAGTAGGATTCCGCCCCTGAGAACATTAGTAGTTCGCTTCAGAAGACAGTAGGATTATGCCACAGAAGATGGTAGGATTGCGCCCCAGAATACGGTAGAATTCCGCTCTAGAAGACTGTAGGATTCTGAGCCAGAATACGGTAGGATTCCGCCCTAGAAGACGGTAGGCTTCATTCCCCAGAAGACAGTAGGATTCTGCCCCAGAAGACGGTAGGATTCTGCCCCAGATGAGGATTAGGATTCTCCCCGAGAATAAGGTCGGGTTCCGGCCCGAACACGGTAGGATTCTGTCCTAAAATAAGATAGGATTCTGCGCCAGAATACGGTATGATTCTGCGCCAAAATACGGTAGGATTTCGCCCTAGAAGATGATAGGATTTTGCCCTAAACATCGGTAGGAGTCCACCCCCTTAAAACGGTAGGATTTCGCCCCAGAAGACGGTAGGATTCCGCCCCAGAAAAAGGTAGGATTTCGTTTCCAAAGTAGGGTATAGTTCTGCTGAAAAAACGATTAGAATCCGCCCCAGAAGACAGGATTCCGCCCCAGAAAACGGTAGTATTTCGCTCGAGAAGATAGTATGATTATTCCATAGCGCAGAATCCTACCGTATTCTGGGTGGAATCCGACCGTCTTCTCTGGCAGAATCCTAACCCTCATCTGGGACAGAATCCTACCGTCTTGTGGGATAGAATCCTACCGTATTCTGGGGCAGAACCCTACCATCTTCTGGGGCGGGATCCTACCCTATTCTGGGGCAGAATCCTACAGTCTTCTGGGGGGAATCCTACTATATTCTAGAGCGGAATCCTACCGTATTGTGGCACAGAATCCTCCCGCGTTCTGGGGAAGAATCCTGCCGTATTCTAGAGCGGAAACCTACCGTATTCTAGGCGGAATCCGACCGTTTTCTGGGGCAGAATCCTACCGTCTTCTGGGGAGGAATCCTAATATCTTCTGGGGCGGGAAGCTACCGAATTCTGGGGCAGAATCCTACCGTCTTCTGTGGCGTAATCCTACCGTCTATTGGGGCAGAATCCTACAATTTTCTATAGCGTAATCCTATTGTCTTCTGGGGCGAAATACTAAAATCTTCTTTGGCGGAATTATACTGTTTTCAAGGGTGAAATCCTTCCTTCTTGTTGGGAGAAATCCTCCTGTCTTCTGGGTCAGAATTCTACCGTTTTCTAGGGCTGAATCCTACTGCATACTAAAGCCAGATCCTACCGTCTCCTTGGCCGAATCCTAGCGTATTCTAGGTCGGAATCGTACTCTATTCTTGGGCGTAATCCTACCGTCTTTTTGGAGCGAAATCGTACCGTCTTCTGGGTCGGAATCCTACCGTCTTCTGGGTCGGAATCCTACCGTTTTCTTGGACGGAATCCTATTGTTTTCTAGGGCGAAATCCTACCTTCATCTAGGGCAGAACCCTAACGTTTTCTAGGGCGAAGTTCTACCATCTTCTAGGGGAGAATCCTACTGTCTCCTGGGGCAGAATCCTAGTGTATTCTGGGGCGGAATCCTACCGTATTCTGGGGCACAATCCTATCGTATTGTGGTGAAATCCTACCGTCTTCTGGGTTGGAATCCTACCGTCTACTGGGGCAGAATCCTACCATCTTCTATGGCATAATCCTACCGTTTTCTGGGAGGAATCCTACCGTTATTTAGAGCGAAATCCTACCGTCTACTGGGGCAGAATTTTACCGTCTTCTGGAGAGTCTGCCGGGGCACAATACCAACGTATTCTGGGGCAAAATCCTACCGTCTTCTTAGCCAGAATACTATCGTATTCTGGGGTGGAATACTACTGTCTTCTGGGGGAGAATCCTACCATATGTGGGGGTAGCATTCTACCATATTCTGGGGCAGAATCCTACCATATTCTGGGGTCAAATCCTACCGTCTTCTGGGTAAGATTCCTACTGGTATTCTGGGGCAGAATCCTATTGTATTCTGGGGCAGAATCTAACCGTCTTCTGGGGTAAAATCCTACAGGTATTCTGGGACAGAATCCTACCGTCTTCTGCGGTAGAATCCTGCTGCATTCTGCGGCAGAACCCTACCGTTTTTTTCGGCTGAATCCTTACGTATTTTGGGGCGAAATGCGGCCATGTTCTGGACAGGAATCCTACCGTTTTCTCTGGCGGAATCTTACTGTTTTCCAGGGCGAAATCCTAACGCCTTCCAGGGCGGAATCCTACCATATTCTGGCGCAGAATCCTTCCGTATTCTGGGGAAGAATCCTACCGTATTCTGGGGCAAAATTCTACCGTATTCTGGGGCAGAATCCTATCGTATTCTGGGGCAGAATCCTATCGTATTCTGGGCGGAGTCCTACCGTATTCTGGGGCAGAATCCTACCATCTTCTATGGCGTAATCCTACTGTCTTCTATGGTGTAATCGTACCATCTTCTGGGGCGGAATCATACTGTCTTCTAAGACGGAATTTTACCGTATACTGGGGCAGAATCCTATCGTATTCTGGGGCGAATCGTACCGTCTTCTGGAGCGGAATCCTACAGTCTTCTGGGGTGGAATCCTACCGTCTTCTGGGGCGGAATCCTACCGTCTTCTGGAGCCGAATCCTACCGTCTTCTGGAGCCGAATCCTACCGTCTTCTTTGATGGAATCCTACCCTCTTCTGGGTCGGAATCTTACCGTCTTCTGGGGCGGAATGCTACTGTTTTCTGGGGCGGAATCCTACCGTCTTCTGGGCCGAAATGCTACTGTCTTCTGGCACAGAATCCTGCCGCCTTCTAGGGCAGAATCCCACCGTATTCTGGCGCAGAATCCCACCGTCACCCATTTAATTTTTCAAAAGTCTTTAAACTTCGTAATAAAATAAACGTATTCAACAAATGTCTAGCTGGGTTCCTTCCATGCATACCTAAATCTACTATAGAATTCATTGGCCTCTGTAACAGTGTAAGCAACGGCCATTACTTTTATCCTCTTCACCACTGATCGGCTCGTTAGCCGCTTGGGCGATCGGCTACATCTCTGTTACGCACTGTTGGCAAGTACTGGGCATGCACCGGCTCCTGTATATACCTGTACCTGCTCCAGTGTAGGTCAAGCCTTGTCTTGAAAGAGCTCACACTCGGTGCCGCCACAACACTTTCTGGTAGATTGTTCCAAGAGTTCACAACTCTCACACCAAAAAAGTTTGCCCTCACAGTTTTCTGGACTTGCGGTTTCTTCAATCTTGAGCTGTGACCCCTTGTGGGGCGAGCGTCCGCCATCTCCAAGTAAGGACACTCAACTGAGTAGTGCCCCTTGAGATACATATACACCTCAATTAGGTCACCTCTTGCCCGTCTGTAGTATAAGTTAGGCAATTTCAGGCGCTCCAATCTGTCCGGGTATCTGAGGTGCCGAAGTGCAGGCACCAGTCTGGTGGCCCTCCTTTGAACATTTTCAACCAAGTGACAGTCCCTAGCATATCTCGGGGACCAGACGGGGTGACATTACTCCAGATGGGGAAGCACTTTACTCTTGAAGATCGTTACGAGGGACGGACTGTCTAGATATCTGAACGACCTTCTTTTAAGACCTAATAATTTATTTGCCTGATTTACCTTTTTCTCACAATGGCCCGAGAACTTCAGCTCATTGTCAACATACACACCTAGGTCCTTCTCACATTCAGTCTCAAATAGTAGTTTCTTCATCCCGTTGGGACACGGATAAATGAGCAATAATCTGAATAAATATTTTTCAACAGTTTTCGCCACCGAAAATTTAAACATGATACCCGAGGCACCGACTCTACTCAGAGATAGTGAAGAAAACAAATTAAGCGAGATAGTAGTGACTAGTAACAATGTTAGTAAGCAAATAGACAAACTAAAGCCTAATAAGTCACCTGGTCCCGTTGAGATATTTGCCAGAGTATTGAAGGAATGTAAGGAAGAGCGTAGTATGCCCTTAGCAAAGTTGTTTAACATGTCTTTAAAAACAGGTGTAGTACCAGAATCCTGGAGGATAGCGAATGTAATACCGTTTTTCAAGAAGGGGGATAGATCACTATCCTCTAACTACCGTCCAATTAGTCTAACATCAATAGTAGGCAAATTACTAGAATCAATCATTTCAAACTCTATTCGAAACCACCTGGAGAAGCACAAGTTTATCAATGATTCCCAACATGGCTTCACAAGCGGGCGTTCATGTCTAAGTAATCTATTAACATTCTTTTCATCAGTTTTCGAATCGGTGGACGAGGGGGCACAATTATGATGTGGTATATCTCGACTTTAGTAAAGCCTTCGACAGAATCCCCCACGAAAGACTAATTAGAAAGGTAGAAGCGCATGGCATCAAAGGTAATATCCTTAAATGGATTAGGGCGTGGTTACGGGACAGAAAACAGCGAGTGAGCATAAACGGCACTGAATCGCATTGGAGCATCGTCACGAGTGGAGTTCCCCAAGGCTCAGTACTTGGACCATTATTATTTATTATATACATAAACAACATAGATATCGGCATAGACAGCAACATAAGTAAATTTGCTGATGACACTAAAATAGGACGTGTAAATAAATCTGACGAGGACTCTGCAAAACTACAGGAAGATCTAAACAAATTTTTCGAATGGTCGAAAAAATGGCAGACGAAATTCAATGTGGGCAAATGTAAAGTACTCAGTATAGGAGATGTAAACAGGGAAACCAGTTACCAGCTGAACAACGATGCCATTGTGGAATCCAACTGCGAGAGAGATTTAGGAGTAATGATAAGCCAAGTAATCAATGTGTTTTTGCTCGTAACAAGGCTAACAAAGTACTCGGGTTCATACAAAGGAGTGTTAGTTACAAGACTAGCGAGGTCATCTTAAAATTATATTTAGTGCTTGTGAGACCTCACCTGGATTTCGCAGTTCAGTTCTGGTCACCATATTACAGAATGGATATAGAATCCTCGGAAAGAATCCAGAGGAGAATGACAAGACTAATCCCGGGCATTAGGAACCTTGAGTACAGAGACAGGTTAAAGCATCTTAATTTGCACTCCCTCGAGAGATGTAGAGTGAGGGGCGACATGATAGAGGTGTATAAATGGAAGTCAGGGTTAAACAAAGGGGACATTACAAAGGTACTCAAACTATCCAACCAGGAACGAACTCCTAACAATGGTTTTAAATTAGACAAATTTAGATTTCGGCGTGAAATAGGTAAACACTGGTTTGGAAACAGAGTAGTGGATGAATGGAACAAGTTACCAAATATCATCATTAACTCGAATACGCTGGATTGCTTCAAACATAAGTTGGATGCTTATATGAGCAATAGGGGTTGGGTATAAATGGGATTGCCCAGTATGGGTCAATAGGTCCGCTGCAGTTTCCTTCATTCTTATGTTCTGATGTTCTTATATGATACGCCTCCTTACCGTTGGTACGCCCCAGGTGCATCCTCTTACACTTCGTGACATTGAATCTCAGCAGCCATTTCCTCGACCATTCCTGGAGCCCACAGAGGTCCTTCTGCAGCTTTTAACAGTCCGCTTGGTTCTTGATTTTCCGAAATAACTTGGCGTCATCGGCAAACATTTGTATGGAGGAGTGTACAAAGCCAGGCATGTCATTTATGAAACAAGCAAACAACAGCGGGCCCAATGCACTACCTTGTGGTACCCCGCTTGTGAAAGATACGGATGATGATTTCGTACCATTAATCACCACACACTGCTTGCGGTCATGTAGAAAGTCCTCTATCCACGCTAGGACATTTCCCCGAATTTCGTATCCTTCTAGTATGATTTCAGCCTTTCGTGGGGTACACTCTCGAAATCATTGGCAAATTATAGGTAAATATTGTCGATATTACCACCCCGTTCCAGAATATGGGTCCAAATATCCAATGCCTTTAGCAATTGTATTAAGCAGGAGCGCCCCGGCATAAAACCGTGTGAGCAATCCTTTTTAAGGTTGTTTCTTAGTAGATGTTCCATTGCAGCATCTCTGATAATACTCTCAAGTACTTTACATATTATGCTGGTCAGGCTCACCGTTCTATAGTTGTTCGTGGAGTGACGATCGCCCTTCTTGAAGATAGGACTCACATAAGCCACTTTCCATTCACTGGGGTCCTTTTGTTTATCCAGGCATTTACAAAACAGGATCTTCAGGGGCTCGGCAAGTTCGTTGCACAACTCTCTTTGCACTCTAGGCTGCACCATGTCAGGGCCGGGACTCTTATGGACCTTTAGCTTTGACAGTTTATTTCTAATACCCTCTTCTGTGAACACAATGTGGGTCAGTGCTTTGTCGAACCGTCTGTCCTCTCTTATGAACACCGAGAAAAAGAAGCTGTTCATTGCCTCAGCTTCATCCTGGTCAGAATCTGCGTAACTACCATCTTCAAGCCTCAGGTCCGATACTCCTACTCGCGTTTTTAATTTCGACTTTGCATAGCGGTAAAACGCCTTTGGGTATGACTTGACTTCGCTTGCAACCAGCCTCTGGAACTCCTTTTCAGCCCTTCTACACTCTACCTTTGCTTGGTTTCTGGCACTTCCATACATCCTCCTGTCTTGCTCATCGTTTGACCCAACCCACGTCTTGAATTTCTGGGTTTTCGTCTTAACTTTGTCGACTGCCGCGTGGTTCATGTATAGGGATCCCCTCGTATTCCTAGAAGCACTGGGTTTGGTCTTGGATATATATTTATCGATTAATTGGGTCACTTTACTAGTTATGATATTCAGCGTAGTGTCCGCGTTCTTGTACCTTAATGAGTCAGGCCAGTTGATACCACTCATCTCTTCCCTCATCCCATTGTAATTTCCCTTGTAATATTTGCACCTTGGCCTGGCCTTATCCTGAACTAGGTAACAGTAAAATCTGAATGACAACACTATATGGTGACTGGTGCCAACTGGGGCAAGGTGTTCCAGTTTGGCCACCATACCCTCCTCGTTTGTTATGATGAGGTCTAGTGGCTTGGGTGTTTGCTCCCCTCTGCAGGGAATTCCTAATTGAATATGTGCAGCAGATTCATTTGAGGTTCAATGATCTTGAAAAGTTTGACTTCCTTGAATGTGTCTCCTTCCACCGCATGCAACATGAAAGTGCCTTATTTGCTGCATTTATTAAAATAAATGCCATATCTTAATGACATTGTTGATGTGCAAACTTTGGACAATGAATGGCGGCAGCATGCTATGTGCCCTAATATTGCTAGTGATATGAGCATTCAAGATTATTGGCTCCTCATGTTCAGACAAAACATGCTGTAGGAAACCAGATGTATCCTAACTTGTCTAAAGGGGTCCGACTAATTACCCAAATGTACCCAAATGTAGCCGCAATGAAGTCAAATAATGGTCCTACATGAATAAATCGGACTGCCAATCACTTCTCAACTAGTATTTGGTGTCACAAAGTCACAAAAAATTGGAAAACTTAATTTAATATGAGTTAATAGATCGCGTGCATGTACCGAGGGAGCGAGTAATTACCCAAATGAACCCAAATGTAGCCACAATGAAGTCAAATGATGGTCATACAAGCGTAAATCGGGCTGTGAATCACTTCTCGATTAGTATTTGGTGTCATAGTCACAAAAAATTGGTAAACTTAATTTAATCTCAGTTAATAGATCGAGTGCATGTACCTAACCTAACCTAACCTATCCTAAGGCATGGGGTAAATACTGCTATTTACTGTGGCTGGAAGCATTTGTCATCTTTATCCTAAGCTATTTTGTCGTCAGTATTGAAGCATTATTTTATTCATATATTTGCCTGTACATAAGATATGTAAAATATATATGTGTATACTGTATACAACAAAACAAATCTAAGGAATTTTCATGGAATCTCAGAAATTTTTTAAGCTCATCTGAGGAATTTATAATATTGAGGGTGGGAGATGCCTAGCTAGGTAGTCTGGGACGAGCAGTAGTCCACTAAGCAAAACAATTGTGTTATTAATAATATTACTCATAATAAAATACTGAAAAACAAGCCAAATTATCACAATCTATTATCACAAACTTACAGCAAATTTGCTGAAGACGTAGACAATGGCTTACATTGGATTAATGGTGGAGGGAATCTCACCGTACTTCCTTCCCCAGCATATGCAACCCACACCAGATACATGTCTTACATTATTTAAGGACAGTATTACCTTTAAGAAACATTTGTTTATTATCTAAATGAAAAATAACCATAGAAAGAATTAAGAAATGTTATCAGAAAGTTCAGCCGCCAGTCAGCCATTTGCAATGAGTGGGTGATGCCAAAACAATAGCGATGATGCTACACCCTGGTGGCCGATCGCGGCAGCACAAAACATCACAGCCAAAAATACGAGTTTCACATCCTGTTCATAATTCTTTGACCAAAATATAAACAAGCCAGACAGCTGCTCTGGTCAGAGGTCGAGTTGGGTTAGGATAGTGTTACTATATATGATTAACTAGTTGATTCCAGTATATATTGTATTTACATGCACAAAATTATATGTTTTCCCCCACAAAACAACTTTAAAATCACTTTCAATAATTGTATGACGAAACTTACTAAAAATAAATCCACAAAATATCCTTGTAAAATAAGGGTGCGTCTTATATGCCGGTTCCAATGAAAGTAACTTTGTTGAAGCGACACTGTGTAATTTGTATTTTTGTGGACGTGAGAGTATGCTCGTACTCAGCGGAGAAGTTTTTACGGCAAATAAGTAACTATTCGCACACAAAGCACGGAGATACATCATTTTAGTGTCGCGTGTTTTTCCCGTGTTTTCTCCCAATTTCCCTCATTCTTCATGCACCTGCCCACTACAGGTGATGTATGATCATAGAGAAAAAAAGAATAGAAAGTAAAGTAGTAATAATTAAAATAAAAAATTGTGGCCTCTTTTAAAATACTGTACTATAATGATGAGAATGTCTATGGAAAATATGAACAATATCGAACAACTCTTTTTGGTGGTAGTGGTGTTCTGAGAAAAAAAATTATACCTGACCTAACCTAACCTTTTCTAACCCAGAAAACTTCAAATAACATATAAAGGTTACTGTATTTAACCAATGATAACAGAAAAAGTTATTTCATTAGTTTTTTTTGTGTTCAATGTTTTGGCAGTGAGTCAGTTGTTGTCTTCAGCATTTATAGGTCATGAGGGAGGCCCGAATACGTTAAGAAAAAATGTTTGCACTTACGTAAATCTCCCAATAGATTTGAACTTTTTCTCTGATTGGTCACAGCAGATCATGTGAAATATATATAAATATTAAATCCCGCAAAATTGTGTATCCCTAGGTTGTGAAATAAAAATCTGTCAATATTGTCGTAGCTTCGTTTTGTTTTGGTCCCGTCGACGAAATGTAAACGCTATTGGATGCGTATGAAACCAAGTTTACCGAATCGGTTTTTGCGCGTCCATCACAGAGGTTAGGTTAGATTTTCAATCTTTATTTTTTATCTTTTTAACCTCTTATGTTCAAAGTCTAACTCACTTTGGAAGATTCATCGTGTTTGGTAGAGTAAAAGGAAATAAAGGTCATATTTATTTATTAGAAAAATTATAAAATAAAAATAGGTAAAATTATCGTTTCGGCGAAGCACTCATTTTCCGCAGGTCAGAATAGTTTCAACCTAACTTAACCTAACCTAATTCGCTGTATTACCAAAACGATAATAATACCGAAAAACCTATTCGAGTAATCAATTAATCCACGTATACAAAGTTATTTGACTTGGATCCAGGCCAAATAACCATCGACTATTTGACCGGGACCTGCGGTAATTGTATAATATTTTAATGGGATTGTAGTCGGGATAGTTGTGGGCATTAAACTAGTAATTTCACTACGGTATTATTTAATTGTATAATTTTCTGCGGTCAAAAGTATTTTCTGTACAATAGTTTGATTTTAGATCCCGGTCAAATAACCAGTGGTTATTCTGGCAGATACTGATCTAATAACCCCTGCCTATAATATAATGCAGTAGTTTTACAGTGTTTTCCAGGATGCTTCAAGGACCAACAACGCATATCTGTGTGACAAGTTCAGACTTAACTATACAGACCGTCCGGGCTCCTATATGACACCGTATATGACACCGTTAACGTCAACTGGTGAAACACTGCTGACGTGTGGGAGGTAAGACTCACTTTCTGTTACTTCACATCATGTTGTTGTCATTAGGTGTACAAGCTGAGTCTAATACATATAAAAGTGTAAACATATTTATGTAAATGTTTGTGTGTCTAAAGTCATGTCCCAATGTGTCGGTGGTACTAACGTGCACAAACGTCGTGTCCACTACCCAGTCAGTGAGGTTTCGAATAGCCTTGAGTCTGAAGTTTCGAAACAGCTGGGAGAAATGCTGTGGTCGGCCAACATATGTCGCCCACTGTAGTGTGTGTGGGAGGGGGGGAATAGAGGAGGTGGGGGTTAGTCTAGTAACAGGCTGTGTGTAGGTGGAGCATAACATCGTGAATTCCACAAACACTGATAACAATAAGAATGTCATGAAGATAGTTAATATTATTAAGCATGGTGAGACATGTGTAACGGGTAAATAAAAGCCGTTCATGGCTACGACGGTGAGACTGATGGGCACACCAGTAATAAATTCTCCGTGACTACCAGTAATGGTAGTACTGTAATGGAGAATACACATGTTGTTACCAAGGTTGGCGCCATCAACACCAGGGGAAGGAGGTGATATCGAACACTGAAACATGCCGAGGTCTCATTCCTACCATCGTCGTCACCAACAGGTAAGTCACATTAATTTGTCAGCATACCTCATGTCGTCCTTATACTATTGCAGGGTGTCCCATGAGTGACAGCAGATATTTGTAGAGGTGAAAGAATATGTGATATTCAGTTGAAAATCTTCTATACACATAAGCATTTTTCGGTTAACTTTAGGCGTGAGGTGGGTTGTAAAAATTACGTAGGGCAAAAATTTTGCCATGTTATATTTTATTTTTCTTACTGTGTGCTGTTGTAATCCTTATTGGTGGATTACATAAGGCCTATTAATAGCATGAAAACCCATTTGAAGATACTGTAATGTTCCATAACTTGCATTAAACAACATCATACGTTCACGATTTCCAACTTCACGCCTAGCCTCCCCCCTGGCCTCTACCCACCCAACTATTAAACCTCATAATTTGAGCATCGTGGGTTACCACACCTAAACACACTCCCCCTCCATCTCCCCCCACTCCCAATATATCTACACTTCATTCGACCACTGTCAATAGCAAAGTGAATTATTACCACCACTCCAAATGTTGCACAAAAAATGGTAAGGTATCTCTCTCTCTCGAGTCACTAAGGGAATTAAAAAACATCAACAACATTAATTTGTCACTAAATTTATCTTCTAAGTAGCAAATTGTGGTTAAATTGATACACAAATGAAACATGCCTGGCACTGGTTACTTGGCATATATTAAAATATAAAATTTAGGCTAGTATTCAAACTAATGTAATATTTATTTTGGTAGTGTTGGACGATTAGTAATTGCGTTCTTTACGAAAATTGTGTCGAGATTATTTCTGATAAGGGACGTCATTTACCATCCCAGATGTAGCAGTTCTCATCACTCTTCAACTAGACCATTTACTACTTTTTTTTGCTGAATTTGTTTTCCATACATTCCTACACATAAATTATTTGGATTAGTTATCCTAAAGGCTTACCTTTTTGATGGCTCGGAGAATTTGGAGGACATAAGCGGTGATGAGGCAGGTAGAGGCTGGCGGATGTTCCTACACAAACTTGGAATTCTTTTAAAAAGAACCATACAATTCTTCATGTGCTGTTCTATATGGAGGATATCTTATAAAAAATATTATTCCTTTGCAGATTTATACAATTTATATGCATCCAATTCTATTTCTTTTCGTTTGATTTCAAAATATAGTTCCATCGTAGTGGTCATCGGGCGGGTGTGAGAGTACCACGTAAATCGCCCACGTTCCAGTAAAGAATCGTCCATATTTTTTTTTTTTTGCCCAGAGTGCTTCTTGCATACCGACCATGGGGCTACCACAGCATGGTGTACACCATAGAGGTTCTTGCAATTGGCCCTAATTACTGTGAGCAAGGAAAAAAATTAATTTCATATTTTCCATTTCCTTTCATTTAACTGTTGCTGACCTTGTTTTTCTACTCTACCAGGCCTTTGAATTGCAAATTCAAAACTTTGGGCAGACTTGGTCTCAGCTACTGATGGAGCCTCACCCACCTTGCTCTTCAGCTATACATAGGTGAGTATTTTCTGCACAGTACCTCTCCAATTTGGTAATGTACAAAACATTTTTTTATAATTTTTTTTCTGCCCCAGTGAACCGAGTCAGTTTGGTGTGTTTTTCCTTTATGTTACTGACATGCTTTGGCTTCACAGGTTATTCAGTATAGTAATGTGAATGAAAAAGTGGTGTTATTTATTGTTAATGTATGCAATTCTTTGTCACATCCCGTGCGATATATTTTGCTTTTCGTTTTATCTGAATTTGTTTTTGCTGTCGCCATCGACGTTTTCTGGCGAGGACGCGAGTATGGCGATGAAGTTTGTGAACAACTTCCCCCCAGCTGCCTCTCCCTTCTGTCGTTACCCTCACAAATAATCGACCCCTGGAACACCAATCACTCAGGTACTCCTTATCTGTTTTATAATTTTCATAATGTATTGTTGACATTTACACTTTCTTTATGGTATTTACAGTTATAAAAGCTTGAAAAGAATGTAGGTATATGCAGTAGCAACTGTTACATACATTGGACTGATAACAATTTTATGTTAACATGTTGACAATGAAGAAAGATGAATTATAATATCCAATAATGCTGTTATGTTGCTAATATTTTTTTACTATTTCTACATTTGACAAATAGTTGTGCTAAGTTTTATCATATTTGTTTGTCATCGTAGAGAGTCCCAGGTATGCCGAAGGTGGCCCGTCACCGACCACTCTCGTCTCCGTCCGTGGATCTAGACCCACATAAGGTTCGGCCATTTTTCTCCATTTGTATGGTTCATCATTGTGTATAGATACGTAAGAACTACTTGTTTACTTAAAGTCTCATGTGCAGTATATTCCATTTTCTATCAATAGACTAGTAGTTCCACCATGTGGAGTATCCTCTCACTGCTGGCCCAGGACACACTCACCACACGTGCATCAAGACACACCTGTGCCTACTCAACACTCTGCTTACCAATACACCGTACAAGTAAAATTTGATCATGTTCTTGCATAAGGGCATTATGATTGATTGTTAATACCCTATACAATGGTTGTAAAGATGTAATGCAGTATAATTATTAGATGCAGGCAGCATTCACATTACAAACTTAACCCACAGAACCAGCTGCCTAAGGCAACGGCAGTAGACGGCAGCAGAAGCGCGACCGGGAGACAGTCGGAAGGTTCACACGAGGAGCAACTGTAGACTGTCGCTCTATCACTGCCCGCCATGGCTTGCGGCACGACATGTTCCGTGCGTTCACTGAAGAGACGGGTCGGTACTTACTATATATTGCTCTCTGATTGAGATAATTGTTAAGAATAACCTACATCTAAATACTTTTTTTTTATGATATTTTAAGGATCACTAAAGGTCAGTCAATAATTATTTTAACTGATGGTCATATAATACGAGTATTTGTACCGTACAGTATTTCATTAAGTAAGAATCATAAAACTTGCCTGATGGCTGACTGACAAAACAATGGTGGTGATCAGTATGTATTCGAGCACTTGAGAAGATAGAAATTCTCAGTACACTATCTTGAAGATTAACATTCTTTGATGACTA
Source organism: Homarus americanus (assembly GCF_018991925.1). Lineage (NCBI taxonomy): Eukaryota > Metazoa > Arthropoda > Malacostraca > Decapoda > Nephropidae > Homarus > Homarus americanus. Next base: position 8,310,908 of record NW_024730668.1, read on the forward strand.
TACTCCACTGTATCTACAAGTATTATTTTTTCTTTAATTGCTTTATAAAGGACAAGATATCCATGGCAGTTGTGGTGGTTCATATGAAAAGTAATCCAGACCTTGTATAGTATCTTTGTATTACTCTTGTGGATATTTTTTAAGTACAGTATGGTAATGGTTGATTGTGTTTACAGACGATCGTGAGCGAGGGAGATTCCCCAACACCCGGGACGACACTCTCGAGTCACGAAACCGAGACCTAGGCAGTTGTCAGTTTTGGGCCTCGGTGTCTAACACTAGACACATATCAAGTACATTACTTGAAATAATTTTAATATTAGTAATGTTCACCTACCACCAACTACCTCTTCAGGGTATCGACCGGTCCGGAAAAGCCGGGGAATTTGACAAATAAACTTAGAATTTTATCCGAATTAAGTTTAACTTCAAAATAATAGTTTGACAGCAATCTTAGCATAAATTAATGATTTTGTATGTAATAGGTAAATAATTAAACTTTTAAGAATAAATTCCAGTAAATAGTGGACTCCAATGACCGAATTGTTTATGTACCAACAGTATCATATTTCATATTTGTGATCAAATAACCAAATATTACAGGATATATTTATTAATTCTGTAATTATTGTTCTTATAATTAATTCACTTTATTTAAGTGGATTATTCCACATATTTATCACGAGTCATATAGGTGGATCACGAGTGAGATTTTTTTTTTGTCGGATTTATGACCTTTTTGGGGACGTCCGGGTCGACCCACAAGAATTGCGCAAGTCTGAGGAGAAAAATTGGGATGGGTGGGTCAAGGTTTTTGCCGACATTCATCACTAGGCCTAATAGTCATCTTGATAGTAACTAGTTCAATAAAATATTTCCCAATAGTATACACTATACATTTTAGTGAAAACTTATTGTAAAGTCCTGAGAATTAGGGATAGAAATCCCTTACCAGACTAATCAGGTTCTTAATTAAGGAAAGTCAAGGACCATGGTTTTCTGAGGAATAACAAACAACCGTTTGAGATTGACATCTCTTTACAATAAAAAAATAAAAAATAAAACTCTGACACCACTCGACAAACATCAAATAATTACGGGAGTCAAACAATTAATGCAGTCAATAGTTAATGGAGTTAATCAATTAAGGGAAGCAAACAATTAAAGGAATCAAGCAATTAATGGGAGTCAGCAATTAATGGATTCAAACAATTAAATGGAGTCAACAATTGATGGAAACGAACAATAAAGGGGAGTCAGCAATTAATGGAATCAAACAACCAAAGAATTAAACAATGAACAGATATTTCCTACAGCAGTGGCCCTGGGGGAAGGTTCTGGAACACGGTGATCCACACTCGAGCAACGTCTTGAAATGGCAGGAGAACACCGGGGCACAGACGGAATGAGATGAACTGACGGTCGTGGTAGATGTCCAGAGAATTTACAGTCGATAGGTGAAGGTCTGGGGACACAGCCCATGAGTCCAGGACCTATGATGAGATCACAGCCAGAATTTGACGAACAGCGGGGTAGCTAGATAGTGACTGTATGGCGGCTGGGTTGAATCTGCTGGTGACCCAGATAGTCGCTGCGGTTCTCACCTCTGTCCAACCGCCCCAAGTGTCGTCCACACCAGCAAACGAGCGAGTAAGCAGCGGTAACGAGCAGGAAGATAGTTTCCCCCCTTACACAGCTACCAACAAAAATCTACTGTAAGGTAGATTAAAACTTAAGATTAGTACACAAAGCATAATCATCTTACAACAAATGCTTA
>NW_024730668.1:8312784-8365495 GCF_018991925.1 Homarus americanus
TACTTACGAGCTTTCTAATTCTCAAAAGATCGTAAGTTAGAACTTAAGAGAAACAATTGACTTACGAGTAGATACTTACGATCTTTTCTGACTTATAAAAATCGTAAGTTCGAACTTAAGATAAAAAATATATTACGATCTTTTGAGAATTCGAACAAACGATCTTTCTAATTCTCAAAAGATCGTAACTTACGGTCTTTGTAAATCTCTAAAGCTCGTAAGTTCGAATTATCAAACTATCGTAACTTATTTTTTCATCTGAAGTTCGAACTTAAGATCTTTCTAATTCTCAAAAGATCGTAAGTATCTACTCATAAGTCATTTGTTTCTCTTAAGTGCGAAGTTACGATCTTTGGAAAATTAGAAAAAATGTAAGTTCGAACTTAAGATAAAGACATAACTTACGCTCTTTTGAGAATTCGAGCTTACGATCCTTCTAATTCTCAAAAGATCGTAAGTATCTACTTCTAAGTGATTTTTCTTTTCTTAAATTCGAACTTATGATCTTTCTAATTCTCAAAAGATCGTAAGTATCTACTCGTAAGTTATTTTTTATCTTAAGTCCAAACTTATGATCTTTTGAGAATTAGGAAGATCATAAGTTCGAATTCTCAAAAGATCGTAAGTTCGAAATTAAGAGAAAAAATAACTTACGAGTAGATACTTGCGATCTTTTGAGAATTATAAAGATCGTAAGTTCGAACTTAAGATAAAAATAACTTACGATCTTTTGAGAATTCGAACTTACGATCCTTCTAATTCTCAAAAGATCGTAAGTATCTACTTCTAAGTGATTTTTCTCTTAAGTTCGAATTTACGATCTCTTGAGAATTAGAAAGATCGTAAGTTCGAATTCTCAAAAGATCGTAAGTATCTACTTTTCGGGAAAGTATATTATCTACTTTTCAAGAAAATAGATTTCCCGAAAATTAGATAATCTACTTTTCCGAAAAGTAGATACTTACGATCTTTTGAGAATTCGAACTTAGGATCTTTCTAATTTTCAAAAGATCGTAAGTTTGAACCTAAGAGAAAAAATAACTTACGAGTAGATACTTACGATCTTTTGAGAATTAGAAAGATCGTAATTCGAACTTAAGATAAAAAAATAACTTACGATCTTTTGAGAATTAGAACTTACGATCTTTCTAATTCTCAAAAGATCGTAAGTTATTTTTTTCTCCTAGGTTCGAACTTACGATCTTTTGAGAATTCGAAAGATCGAAAGTTCGAATTCTCAAAAGATCGTAAGTATCTACTTTTCAGGAAAGTAGATTTCCCGAAAATTAGATAATCTACTTTCATGAAAATTAGATAATCTAATTTCCCTAAGAGTAGAAAATCTACTTTTCTCGAAAGGTAGATACTTACGATCTTTTGAGAATTCGATCTTACGATCTTTCTAATTCTCAAAAGAGCGTAAGAATCTACTCGTAAGTTATTTTTTCTCTTAAGTTCGAACCTACGATCTTTTGAGAATTCGAAAGATCGTAAGTTCGAACTTAAGAAAAAAAATAACTTACAAGTAGATACTTACGATCCGTCCAATTCTCAAGAGATCGTAATTAGATTTTCTAATTTTCGGGAAGTAGAAAAATTGGTCTCTATCATTTTTGCCTTTAGAACCCTTTTGGTTTCAACTTTTCTCTTAGGATTAATATAAACAACGAAAAATGTTTTTTTTTTATTTATACGCCACATTAAGTTATTATACAAATAGTTGCAATATTTATTGTAATGATTGACACCAGAGGCTACTGCTAGGTTAGGTTGCCCTTATGGTTCTACTACTACCTGTGTACACAGGGCTCCATAAGGGTAACCCAACTACCTCTATAGTAGGGGGCTCAGACAAGCCTCAGCACCCAGCCCTTGGCAGCCTCACAGTCCCTAGCAGTGACAGACAGCCTTTGGTGTCATCACATTGCCCTTACTAACTGTACACAACTAGCAACTTATGAGCACCCCTAGAAGATTCACGTAGACCTTATGGGAGATCATTCAACCTCCTCAGAGACAAATAGCTCTTAAGAGCATCACACATCCCCAAGTTGCCACAAACATCATATATCCCGTTGAAGTTACACTGAATTGAAAATAATTTTTAACATATACAACATTTGAAAAAAAAAACAATTACAAAAGTTTATCCAGAAGAAAAATTCATTGGTTACAAAGCAAGTTGTGAACACATAAAATATAAATTATTGAGAATTAAGGTAAATTGTTAAACTATTGCTATACAAAGCTCTCAAATTACAGCTACTGTATTACACCACTAGCATGATGCAGACCTAATACAGCTTCATCAACATAATTTTCATTAGCATGTGGTCAGTCTCTTTCTACTTATTGTGAGAAGCAAAGTTTTTTTTTTTCACTAAGGGTAATGGTACTATTATGATCATATAATAGCACAGCATGAGTGTATATTATGTAACGGTTAGAATCTATACTTTCATGAAAATTTATCACATCGAAAAATGGTAATTTCAGCTGGCTACAGGAACATATTGTAATGGATAATTCTAAATACTCAATAATCACATGTTTTGAACTATAAAAAACTACCAGGTAACATTACGTACAGAATGAACACCAGAGGGAAAACTGCCTTGATTAGGCCAAGAGGTGCCCATAGACATTGATTACTTGTATAAGGGAGAACAGAGGTACAGGGTACATATCCCTTCACTTCGATTGAGTGAGGGACAGCATTTTTTCATGACACTAAATTTTCAGCTGTTTCATGCCTTTTTCCTCTTCACCACTGATCAGTTATCATTATGCACGGTCATGAAAAATCATATGTACATTTGGCCACAGTTCCATCTGGTACAGTGGCATGCGCATTTTGTGAAATCTAGCAACTCGTTTTGTTTAAACTGTAGTAAAGCTACCAGAATGGCCTAAATGAACCTTGCAATAGTAGCTAGACTAAGGATGCAAAACAGGCAGTCCTCTACTATCTCTGAATGCAAGCATTTCTTACATTTTTATAGTTTTATTACTCAAGTGTCAAATAAAATGCTCTTGACTCCAATCTGCAGAATGGTGAGGTGATGTGATGGGAAAAGGATAGGGAACAGGTGCACCTACATATCATCTCAGCATCATAAAACTAAAATCTGTTATTACTGCCCAGTATATGTATTTACTTACTAACAGTGTTATGAGCAACTACCCTTTCAATTATGAATGTGAATAAAGCTGCAATTATCCCAGGGACTAGAATAAAGAAGGAACTCAGCAGGTCAGTCAGGGACAGGGCTCGTTGTGATGTGTCCTTTGACTTCTTTGTCCAGGGGGACTTGCCTCGGGAAAGCCGGAAATTTTTCACCACATCTTGACGCCATTTATCACTCAAACCCGATTCCTTAATTCTCGTCAGATACCTGGAAGAGTTTTACAGAAACTTTAATTTTAAAGAAGCTCCGGTACAGTATATGAATGTTACATTTTAGTGTGTAAACTTTGTACTTGCATGCAAAGGCACCTGATGTGTGCGCCACTGGGTCTTGAGGTGAAGGTGAGAAATTAATCAGTAGAGATATGGTCAGAGGAGACAAAGAGCAGGGGATGAAGAAAGAACATGTAAGGTAAAGGGAAAGGATGTACTGTACTGTAGTTGTATGTATACATTAAGGATAGAAACAGTTCAGAAGTAAGCTTTAACTTCTTTCTATACTTTGTTCTTTTTTCTATGAATTCATATTCTTTAACTAGCAAAACCATACTTTTACTGCATAAACACTGCATATTTTTTCCAAGCCTGTACACACACATGTTTCCTTCTTTCCTTAATTTATTATAATTCTTTCATTCTTATTGCTGTAGAGGGTGAGGAATGCTATGGTACTCCCCTTCCACAACAAGGACCTAAATCTTGCTTGCCCATCACTTTGTACATGCTGGCATCACCCATGTTCTCCACTTATTTATAATGTGTACACTACTGCTTCCTGGATGTCCATCAATGTTACTTGTAGTGCAGCCTTCACCTAATTATTCCATCATCTTTGCCTCTCTTTTCCCCTTACCTTCCATTTACGATTTACACATATTCTTTCACTAATATTTCACCTCTCATTACAGTACTGTATGTCCATACCACCTGAGCAGACCCAGCTCACACTTCTTTCACTTCCCGATCTCATTACTGTACTTTTGTATTTCTTATTTTCAACATTTTATAAATCTCATATACGTACTGTACTGCCCAACAAATTTAATTTCTATAGCGCCTATTGTCTTCCATCTTACATCCAGACTTCATATCTGTCCAATGATTTCCCTGAAGGGATATTTATCTGAATGGTATAATGATAAATGTGAGCATAAAATTAAAAGATTGGAGAGGGACATTCTGGGATTAAGTAAAGTAAGATGGACAGGTTCAAACAGCATTAGCAGTGAAGATTCTTACTTCATATATTCAGGTGGTGAAAATCATATGAGAGAAAGAGAGTGTGTGTGTGAAGGGATATTGGGCAGTGTCAAATTAGAGTTTTGTAAGTCAAGTTTAATGCTAAACCCATGGACTTGGGAATACAGATGAAGCCTTAGAAAAAATTATGAAGATTTAAAGAAAGCAAAAGACACTGACATTTATTGAATGTCTGATTATAATGGGTGATTTAAATGCAAAAGTTGGGAAAGGGAAAGTAGCACCAGAAGTAGGACCACATTGGTGGGGTAACAGAAATGAGAGAGGGGATTTATTAATTGACTTTTGTAAGGAAAACTAGATGATAATCGCAAATACTGTACTGTAAATGGTTTGAACAACACCCCAGGCATCTCTATACCCTGTATAATACATGGGTTCTCACCCCAGGACAATGTAAACAACATACAGTAGTCAGCAATCAAATAAATTACATTTAAATTCAGGACAATTCAGAAATTCAATAACCCAAACCAAGACCTATTCAGAGGCGGATTGTGGGTCAGATCACGTCCCAGTTATGAGTTTAGTAAGGCTGAAACTTCAAAAATTAAATCTTTGAAAAAAATCAAATGGAATTTATATACAGTAAACCCTTGTTATTCGTGGGGGTTAGCTTCCAAGGAATGGTGCAAATAGGCAAAACTGTGAATAGCAACTTCTACTAACTTTAGTGAACTACTGTATACCTATGCCAAACAACCGACCAGCTGTGGCAGCACTCTTCCCCTCTTTCTTTGTCAGGGTCATCACTGACGTCTGCTTTTTACGTTTCACTCCACTAGCATCACTTGCACTGACACAAGGCACTCTTTTAGGGGCCATTTTCACACAGAAAGTTGCAACAGCACAGGCAATGGTTGAGCGCGAACAGAGGGAGAGGAGATGCTGCAGGCACATGGGGTGACTCATTGCGCTGCGGGAAAAGGCTCACAAGTTAGCCACCGCGAATCGCAAATGGCAAGGGTCTACTGTACTGTAAGCTCAAAACAGGGCCAGGGGTAGAATATGAAATTGATATAAAAAAAAGATTTTAAGTACTGCTAGAGGTTGACTTTGATGAACAAAACCAGAACAACAATTTAATAATCACAAAGAAGTAATGTTAGAGAATGGGGAAAATTTATAGGACATAGGAGGAACAAGGCTAAAAGTAAGTGGATGACAAATGGAAGTTTAAAGAAAGCGTAGAGACAAAGAAAAATGGGAAAATGAAGTGAGGCTTACAAAAAAATATATTATAGAAATTCAAAGGGAATGCAGACAGGCCAAAAAAAGGTGACCAGAAAAGAAATGCAAGGTGACTGAAAATGAAGACAGAATACATAATTATAGCAAATGTACAGAAAGAATAAACAAAAGAACCAGAAAAAAAGGGGTGGGACTATTAAAAGCAAAGAAAATAAGATCCTGTTTGAGGCAGAGGTAGTAAAAGAGAGATGGGCAGAGTATGCAGAAGAACAATAAGGATAGAGTAGAGGTAAGAAACTTAATGGAAATAACGATCGAAATGTCAATTCTGGAAACAAACTGAGGAAGCTGTAAACAAAGTGAAAAATGATAAAGCTTGTGGAGTTGGTCGGCTTGCAGCAGACTTTATAAAACAAATGGGCAAGAATGGGATAAACTGTTCGACTAAATACAATGTACAGTACTGAATGTACAGTAACTATATTTACTTCAAAGAAGACCTTCCTATAGATTTAAAAAATAAATATTTGCATTATTACCTAATAAGCCAGGATCCTTGGAGTGTACCCAGTTTAGAACAATAAGCTTAACACACTCGGGATCGCCTGATATTTATTTAATAAACTTGTCGCTCGCTCTGTTTAGAGCCCTGCAGAATGACGAGAAATCGCAAAGAAGATAATATTTTCCCAGGGCGCTACTCGTAGCTAAGATATTGTCAAATATTTAAGCAAATGATGCTTTCCAATATAAAAAAAGGGCTGAAAATCACATGAAGCCCTAAAAAAAAAAATTAGGTAGAAGTGAAAAGTGAGAGTTTACTGTTGATTCCTCTTCCTGCTGTACCCACATGCATTAGTCAGTATAAAATGCACATGGTAAGAAAGAATGAGAGTTGTGAACTCTTGGAACAACCGGAGTGTGTTGTGATGGCACCGAGTGCGAGCTGTTTCAAGACCAAACTTGACCAGCACTGTAGCAGGTTAAGATACATTCACGAGACAGTGCATGCCCAGTAACAGTGCGTAACAGAGACGTGACCGGCCGCCCAAGCAGCTAACGAGCCGATCAGTGGTGTAGAGGATAAAAATAAAGTAAAAGTAAAATGAGAAAGGTGGTGTAATCAGAAAAAAAGATAATGTAAAAAGTAATGGAGTTACAGAATAAAAAATAAAAATAAGTGGTGGTTAAGCGAGCAGTTGCCAAAATGTTTGTACGCATACTTTTTCCTTGCTTGTTTTTTAGTCAAAATCTTGCTAAAGTATTTTTTTATGGATTATTACTGTACACATACTAAGGATGTGAAATAGACCAGTTAGAAGTTTCTGTGACAAAAAATGAAAATTTGGCAATATGTCCACTTATCACTCAGACGAGGTAAGCCTTGGCAAATGCATGACAATGGTGATGGCATTACGAATACATATCAAATATGCACAATATATTCATTATAATTCACCATATGCAAGCCTCTACTGCACTACATTTTACTATCACTTATTATTTTCCCAAGCTAGGCCTATATACTGTATTACAAAAGGCTTTTGTGTGGTATGTGCGACTGTATTGTGAGTAGGCATTTCACCATCGTCTCATAAATTAAAAAATATTTCACTCCAGGGTATTTCATTATAAATATTTCAATACACACCACTTTATCACTTCATCAGAATAAATAGTGAGGTTGTAAAAAATATACAGTATATTTTGACAGCGGCGCAAATGCCATGGTGGCCATTTTTAAATAGAATCTGGGACTGACACACTCACTGCTTACTGAGGCAGAACCATATACTGCCATTTGTTCTCTGGTTACTGGTACCACACATAAACGTTTTGCCACCTAGCCTTAAGACTTATGAGTGTATGATCCCGGATGTTAATAAGTCATGCCTGTAAAGTTTTATTAAACATAATTTTAAGTAGACTAAAGTTCAGAATTGAAAGTGAGTTATCTGAAAAGAAAATTGGATTTAGAAAGGGAAAAAGCAACTACAAAAGCTATTTTTGGATCGAGAATTTTGAGTGAAAGGGCGTTAGAGGTCCAAAGATATATGTTGATAAAAAAAAAGAAATCTTGGAAAAATAAGCATTATTGAAGATGTTAGAATTTAAAAGAATTTTTACTGGCAACAGGAGGCTGCAGTGATAGTAAATAATGAATTTATTAAATGGTTCACAATTAGACAGGGAGTAAGACAAAGCTGTGTTCTAGCTCCAACATTGTATAATATATATTCAGAATTCTTAATGACAGAAGTTGTGAGTGATAATTACGGACAAAAAGTTAATGGTAAAGTAATATAATAAATACGCTATGCAGTTGATACTACTGCCCATATCATAGATAGTGAGGAGGTATTACTAAAACTTGTTAACAGATGAGTGGGAAAAGGTGAAAAATATGGTTTTAGAGTCAATGCTGTAAAGACGAAAATAATAGTTGTTTCCAAGTTGGAAATAAGTCCTAAAATAAAAATTATGTTAGGGAACAGGAACTTAAACAAGTGGAAAATTTTGTGTACAATATTTGGGAAGTAACATCAGCTGTGATGGTAGATGTATAGAAGAAATGAAAAAAATAATATGGTAAGTCCTAATGAAGAGAGACAGTAACTTCATTTTGAGAAAACTGCTGCTGAAAAGCTTTATATGGTAAGCACTATTGTATGGCTCAGAAGCATAGACACTTACAGGCCCTTGAAATGTGGTGTTATAGGCAATTGCTAAGAATAAGCTACACTGACAGGAAAACAAATGAAGTAGTACTAAGATTAGCAAAAACTTCAAGCCAAATGCTCTACTTGAAATGTGTGAAAAAGAAAAATTAGATACTTTTGTCATATACTGTACTGTAATTAAGGATGAGGGGAAATAACAGAAATATTAATGGGCACAGTTAAGGGATGGAGGGCCCTGGGAAGGAGAGACTGGGATGGATGCATGAAATTAAAAACTGAGTCCCAGAGAGATACAAGACCTTGGACGATTGGTAAAACACACCCGAGGGTACTCTGAATCATTGATACTGAAGATTACCAAAGTATTGTTGAAAGGGAGCCTGGGGTACTGAGGTGTGTGAGTGTGTGTCGATGGAGGGGGGCATCACTGAGAGTAAACAATAACTGAAAGAAAGTTATTCTCATAACTAACACTTTTCCTATCCAATGGTAGTACACATACATGATAAAGGTCCTGGTGATCTAATCTTTCATCCAAAAACCCTTTCAATTTAGCCTCTTTTTTCTTCTTCTCAAACCCAGACACTCAGTTATATAATTATGTACATACTGCACTGAATTGTTCCACTGCATATAATTATGCTCTCTTTGTCAACTAGATTATAAATGTCCCCAAAATTTACAGTATTAAAGAAACCATACCTGTTAAACACATATACCCATGGTGTTCCTTTCTGGAAAGCCCAGGCTACGTGAACTGGGCATATTACTTCTCTCACATAGTAATATTCAAAAGGAATATTTAAGAATTCTATGTAATTAGTGCCCTCGAGGAAGGCAGCTTCACTCTGGTAGACCTGGTCAATGATATCAGAGTACTCCAGCAGATAATTGAGCTTCTGTGACATCTTTAAGTACAGAGGATCATTTGAAGTCGCCATGTAACTAGGAATAAAGGACCCGTAATCTGCAATGTACAACCTGAAACATACAACTTGAATCATACATGCAATGTTCTGTAAAAGTATTTTGGGAAATTATAACACTATCTCGGAACTGGAAATTAACAGGTTTAATTAATCCAAAAGTTTCAGACAAAAAAAATGCACATGCATGAGCGTGCCCACACACACACATACACACACTACTACTACTTTGCTGTCACTCGGAATCGACTATGACGATCATCCAGCTATGATACAATGACACGAGTTCTCAAGATGTCACCTACGTTGGTGAGCTCTGAGGTGACTCGAGAGGCCGATACGGGACCAGCAGAATCGTCCACAGATGTTACACGTGTGGAGGGCTACATAAGTGCGGCAGCTTCTTTGCAGAGTTGGCTCTTGTCTACCTCGGTATATAGCCGGGATAATATGAAAGTATTGACACCTTCTCGTATGGTGCTCCTCCAAACATTACGGTGTGGAGTAATCATCTCCCAGGTGATGGGGTCAATTTGGCGCTTTTTCAGGTTTGTTATAAAACTATTCTTACCTTGCCCGCCAACGTTACGTTTACTAATCGCAATGTGACTGTAAAGTAGCTGCTTTGGCAGTCTACTGTCGTCCATGCGGGTAGCATAGCTAATCCAACGTAGTTGTTCATGGGTATTGGTAGCCTCGATGCTCTTACAGTTGGTGTCATTGAGAATACTGGCATTTGTTCCCTTGTCTTCTAAGCAAACTCGGAGGACGGTGAAAGTTTTCAAGCTCATTGAGGCTCCTCCCGTATGTGACCCATGTCTCACTGCCATATAGCAGGGTGGGGAGGAACATTGCTCAATATATGTGCAACTTTGTATATAATTTCAGCTCCCTACAACTGAAGAGTACGGAGTCTGCCAAAGACTTGAGATGCACATCTGATCCAATGTTGAATCTCTTTATCGATATCTGCGGTGGTAGACAGGTGGGAGCCTTGATACTGAAAGTAGGTAACAAGAGAGAGGGTAGTACCGTTAACTGGATGGATGGGGGGAGGTGTGGTTGAACCTGAGAGAGGCTGAAAAAGAATCCGAGTCTTACGTAAATTCACCTCAAGGCCGAAGTGTGCATACGCATCTGCTTAGGTGCTTAGGATCTCCTGTAGGTCGCGTTCAGAGTGAGCGACGAGGGTGAGGTCGTCTACATACTGAAGTTCAGTATAATGGAAGCTGCAGATACCTTTGTTCCTGTTTGGAGTCGTCTTGTGTTGAAAAGACCCCCTTTCACCCGGTACTGGAAGTCCACCCCATCGGCTAAATTGGCACTAGCACGAATAAGGAAAGCAGCCATGAAAATGGAAAAGAGAGTTAGTGCCAGTACACACCCTTGTTTTACACCCATTTGGGTGGGGAAGAACTCAGACTGGGTGCCATTGTACAAAACACTGCCATTCATGCCATCGTTGAGTCGCCTCACAACGGCGATGTATTTTGGAGGGCAGCCAAAACAGTTGAGGGTCCGCCAGAGGGCTTCACTGTTAACTGAGTCGAAGGCCTTGGTTAGGTCGATGAAGGCCTTCAGTTGAGCAGTGAATGGTAGTGCTCTTTCCAGTGCTGAAGGATGCCTTCTTCATCTTTAATTAGGAAGTTGCCATCAGATGAGCAGAGGGGAGCTGTGCCATGGGTGATTACCCACAAAATGTTTTAGTGGAATTGACAAATCCATGCATCTTGTGTCGATCTGAAAGTTTTTGTTTCACATACTTTATTTTTCAACCATTCGTTCTTTAGATTACAAAGTTCCTACTGAGGGTTGTTCTGCCAGTCAGTTAAAGCAGCACGTTTATCATCAACGAGTACGTTCATTTCCGAGTAATTTTCATCAATCCAGTACTGGTGTATTCTTTCGATCTGACCAAGGGTCTCTCTGCAGGTTTTTGTTATGACACTGTCGAGAATACCCCATTTGGCACTGGGATTTGGGTTGTTTGTTGTCGGATTGTCTATCAGCCCATGTTCGAGCTGCTCTCTGAAATCATGTGCTTCTGCTGGATCCTCCAGACGCTTAGTATTAAAACTTCTTCTGGAGGTCTGTTACCTTCGCGGTTTTGGGGCAACATAAAGTGAGAGATTGGCTCTGACGAGCCGATGACCAATGTCACAGTGATCTGAGCCACGCATGGCTCAGGTGATGAGGACAGCTCGAGGATCTTCTTCTCTGAAAATGATGTAGTCAATGAGATGCCAGTGTTTGGATTGTGGATGTTGCCATGAACCCTTGAACTTGTCGGCCTACCTAAACAAGGTATTGGTGATAGTGAGGTTGTGCTGAGTAGGAGTAGGCCGCTGGGATTACACTTGCCTAGTCCATTTCTTTCTGTGATTCCCTGCCATATGTTAGCATCTCTGCCAACTCTGGCATTGAAGTCACCAGGGAGCACAACCTTATATTCTCTGGAACAAAGGTCAGCATATAGGCTTCCTTGATGTCATCCTCTGCATCCAGTGTTGGGGCGTATGTACTGATGAAAAGGGCCTGACGTGTGTGATTCAGTGAGACCGGGAGCGTCATGGGGCACTAGATGATCGCAAAATACATTTCAGTTAGCCTGTGGTTTCTCTCTGCAGCAGGCTTACCCTTCCAGAAGAAAGTATAGCCAGACCCCTGTTCTGTGAGTTGACCCTCGTCTGCGACCCGGGACTCACTAATGGCTGTTATGTCAATGTAATACCCAGACAGCTCTTTTGCCAATAGGGTAGTTCTGACATTCCATGCAGTGACCATAAGAGGTTGTATAGTTTGTTTTTGTTTTGATCTGTGACTATAATTGTGTTTTCGACCACATAAAAGTGATCTTACTGCAGACAGGCAGGCAGAGAGACAGACAGACAGACAGACACACAGACACACAGTATCCAAAACTTTTAGAAAACAAAGGGCTTAAAATTGGGTAAAAGAGCTTCAAAGGTTGCAATTTACCTAAATTTATAACTTTGAACTCCATATCCCTGGTCAGCAAGTTAGGGAATATTTATGCAGGGGCGGATCCAGAAATATCAAAAGGGGGGATCCAAGAAGTTGTGGGTGGGGGAACATGGCGAACGCAGCGAGCCCACCCATTACAGGAGGGGGCGCCCCCGAGATTATTAGTTTTTAAATCTGACCAATATCATGGGCATTTTGAGGCTGTTTTGAAGCCATGCGCACCTGATATTAGGAGATATTCTGAAGTCAATAGTAAATACTTTTTACTATACAAAAATACCCGAGTACAATACTGCATAAAAGAAAAGTATTGAAATTTTCTGGTGAAAAGGGGGGTCCCGAACTCAGGACCCCCCCTGGATCCTCCCTTGTTTTATGGTATTGAAACTGTGAACAATGTTAAGCAATTTTTGAAGGTGGGGGGTGGGGGGGGGCAGCCTTGGCACTGTAAATTAATGTGTTTATTTAGTTTATAACCTTGAGGTGTGGGTGGAAAATGTTGTATAAGGAATGTTAAAGCTACTGCACCTCTTAATCACCCCAAGATTGGGTTTATGAATGTTAAAACTACCTCTTTATAACCCTGAAGTGTTGGTATGGAATGCTTTAAAGCAACCCCCTCATCATCCTAATGTGTGGGTTAGTTGTGGAGTGCAACCTAAGTACTGTTGTGAGTAATACCAAGGTCAATCGAAGAGGTCAACCTGCGCGCAGGTGGATGGAGCTTTGCTGACGTCAGAGGGTAGACTACTGCACCGACCCCAATGAACTTTAAGGACATTAAATAACTTATAAAGTTAAATTATTTCTTAAAATAATGTGTTATCAAATGTTAATAACTGTTCCTAAGGTAAATTGTTAAAAGATATCATATAAATTTTTTTTGAGTGTCATGTAGAATGTCATGGTCCCAATTTGACCTGTCTCCATTATTTCTTATGGGATTAATTCCCCGCTTTAAGTGGATACGTTATTAGAGGCAATTTTCCAGCCCCAATTAACAGCGGAAAACGAGGACCCCCAGTACTTGCCAATAGTGGGTAACAGAGACGTGACCGACTGCCCAAGCGGCTAATGAGCCGATCAGTGATTAAGAGGATAAAAGTAAAAAGTAAAAGAAAACAATACATTTCAGTTCTACCTATGTATTTAAGTAAGTGCTCTATATATATTTATAATATAGGCATTAGGTGACAGGAGGCGAGGTGACCTCACCTGACAGGTGTTACTGCCACTAACACCAGATTATAAGGGAGTGGTAATTAGAGCAGGTGATCACAGGTGCTGCCTCCACCTACAGGTGTAAGGTGAGGTGACAGGAGTTATGACATCACAAGACAAGGGTTACCTTCACTGAGACTTGTTTCATCAAAAGATAAAACACATAGATGTTCACTGTCATCCATAGACTCACATTTATGGTATAGCAGTGGCAGAACTGCATGCAACACCCCTGCTTCTACTTTGAGCTTAGAAATCCAATGATGCAGTTTACTGACAGACGGGAAAGGAAATTTACTTTTATCACACAAGTAGCGATAAGCTTTCGAGCTTAATCTGTGAATGGTCTTTGCTCGACTGATATCCTCATCAGACCAGGGCCCATATTACAGGATTACCAGTCAAGAAAAAATTCACTTGAGATGAGGAAAAAATAACTACTAAGAATATATTTTAATAGCAGCAGTAGCCTTAATAACAGCATTTTCTATCTGCTAATGCAAATAAATCCTCTCCTTCTCTCATCCTCTTTTATTTTTCAATGAGAAGATCATCTCTCGCCCTCATAACATCATCCAACTGATGTTGTAGATCCTCAGTGATCAGAACTGGTCTCTTCCTCAGGTTCTTTCTCTTACAGTACATCAGGTAACCGGTACTCAATTTCTTGCACAATTCTCTTTTGGCCTCTTCTCTCAACACATATGTCTCTGATGACAGCCTTGAAAGCATTTTGATAGTCCAGTTATTTAACATTATTTTAGATAATAACAGTTCTGCTTTCCAACTGTGAACATATTTAGTTTGAATAAATGGAGAGCTCCACGAACACTTTCTATGAACCAATCGCCTATTTGTAGCTCTAAACGAGGGGCGTGGCTTGCGGGCGAGGTCCGTGTGGAAATACGATAGCAAATATACAATTGCCTACATGATATCCTTTCCTCCCTGTTGTGTTCATTATATTAATAATGTAGCCATGAGGTGACAGGAGTTATGACCTCACATGACAAGTGACAGGTATGGGTTGGGTGTAAATGGGGCTGCCTAGTATGGGCCAATAGACCCACTGAAGTTTCTTCCATTCTTATGATCTTAGAGAGAAGAGGAGATGGAGTGCTAAATTTATTGTAAACTTATAAAAAATATATAAGATTCATATTCAATAGTTATCAAACTATCTTTACAATGGACTGCAGATTCTGTCAGCTTCTGGCAACACTGTTCAATATCCACCGATCACAGCCGAGCATTAGCAGTACTGTATTTATGTTGGCTTTTCTCATACTGTATCTTAGTTCTTCTTCTTTAGGAAATGTATGGAAGTGTATATTTCCCTCTCGTTTGAACAAAGAGCTGCACACAAACATTATATACTTAGGGGGCATTATGTAACAGAGGACACCAGTTTTCACAGAAGTGGCTGCAGCCATCTGAGGGGGCGGTCTCTCAACCTCTCCACCCAGTGACGTCATGCGCAAGCTGGGTCGCATTTTGGGTCAAGTGTGGGATGAGCTCCTCTCTATAGACCTCGAGTAATACAGTATAACATACAGTGTTTACATATTTTATTCTGAGCTTGTCATACTTACGGGTGGTGTGACTCAACCAGCTCCTTCAGTGTGCGTATCTTGTTTGGCTGTCCAGGGACAGTGATAAACGCAATGAGGTTGCTGACATAGGATGTGGAGAGGACTAGGGTGGCCAACCACCAGCAAATGAGGAAGGGGCGACAGCCAGAGATGTTGGGGATGCTGGAGAAACCCTGCTTCACAATACTCCTCATCAGCCACACCATCGTTGACAACACATCTGCCCCTGTCAGTACAGTTGTTGCTGCATTACTATCACTATCAATTCGCTTGCAATCTTCTATGTCCCTTATAATCGTACCCAAATTAAAAAATTCTAAATGCAAAACAGTACAGAATCTGAGTGCTTTAATGACTTATTAATTTATGGTTATAGTTTATGCAGCCATTAATTTTCTGAACTGTACTGATTACATAAATTCAAATAAAGTATGAAAGTGGAAATACTGTACACACACATAATCATATGCCCAGGGGCAAGGGTGTTAAAAATTACACTAGGAGTATAAGAAAACAAGGGCTGTAATTAAAAAGAAAAAAAAAGAAAAAAAGAACTTACTGTGGGTATAAACTGATGTGGGTGAGTTGGTGATGAATAGGTGAAAGAAGAGTGTGATGAGGGCTAGGGAGATGACCAGTGCCACCCACATTTTCTCTGTGAAAGGGTACACCACAGCCGCCCATCGAGCCTCAGGCTTCGGCATCTGTACACCAGCACCAATAGTTTACTTTATCACTCAAATTGAAAATATACTGTTATTTGAATATTAATAAACAATTACTGATGAAGTTTAATACCTGTGAAACAAGACTGTGTGGTTGTAGGCAATCACACATTTTTCCCTTCTAGCAAACTTGAAAGACAATTACCTTAAAATCTAAATCTCTCTTTTTAAGTCTGAATTAAATTTGACTGTAATTTACAGTATAATGTTATTTTTATGCTTCAGTTTAAGTTAACCCATTGTTTCTTTAAATCTTCACTTATGAGGAGTGTTTTTCATGCAAACCTTTGAATTTATGGACCCTGTCTTTCTATGAAGCATAATCCTGCAAATTCTCCCACTGAAAGCTTGCCTTCTACTGATATAATTCTTTAATGATACTCATTAAGATTTGAATCCTAAATGTCTGACACACACACACACACACACACACACACACACACACACACACACACACAAAACACACACACAAAACACACACACATAACACACACACAAAACACGCACACACAAAACAAACACACACACAAAACACACACACACAAAACAAACACACACACACACACACACACACACACACACACACACACACAAACACACACACAAACAAAACACACACACACACACACACAAAACACACACACACACAAAACACACACACACACACACACACACACACACACACACACACACACAAAACACAGTATTAAAATAAATTTGACAACATTCTCATACCTCACTCCTCAAGTTTAATTGCTTGATGTGATTTCCACCACCCACCTTCAGAACAGCACTAAAAGAATCACTGAAGATAACGACAGAAAAGTCCATAACAGCCATGCGTTCATAGAGGACAGAAAAGGTGTTGATGATAAGATCTTTTTCTCTCCTGACCAGCTGGCCTGCCATTCCCATCCAGGTACCATTAATAAAGTCTCCCCAATGATAATCAGGAGGATTGTACTGCACAGTGTAGGTAAAATTCATGATGCTGCCAATCTCAGTAAGTATTATTAGGCCTAGACCTGCTACAGTCGTATCTGGAAATGCAATCACCACAGTTTAGCGAATTGTAATTAAACTTTAAATTATTAATTTTTTCGTGAATGATTGACACTATTAATAGATGGGTACAAGCGTTCATCTACCAGAACAACTTGATATGATATTTATGGTAGAAAGAGGTACAGGTATACCCCAATAACTGCTGCATTGCGTAACCGACAATTACATATAAGGGAAATACCCTGCGAGTTTCGTTGATACCCCGGAGATCCGACAATCGGGAGAGGAGCGGCCGAGCTATTTTGAATTTTGCGGGCGGTGGTGTGGTGCAAATTTTTGCTTCCTCTGACTCATTCCCGCCATCTTTGCTCTTGTTTACACTTACCATGTATCTATGACTTCGTGTTTTTTTTTTATTTCCGAATCCCGTCCCCTTCCAGTTTAATTTTCAGCCTTTCGTGGGGTACACTGTCGAAAGCCTTGGCAAAATCTAGGTAAATATTGACAATATTACCACCCTGTTCCAGAATTCGGGTCCAAATATCCAGTACCTTGAGTAATTGTGTTAAGCAGGAGCACCCCGGCATAAAACCGTGTTGGCAATCCTTTACAAGGTTGTTTCGTCGTAGATGTTCCATTATGGCATCTCTTATAATGGTCTCAAGTACTTTACATACTATGCTAGTTAGGGTCACCGGTCTATAGTTATTCGTGGAGTGGCGATCACCCTTTTTGAAGATAGGACTCACATAAGCCATTTTCCAATCACTGGGGACCTTTTACTCATCCAGGTATTTACTGAACAGGATCTTCAGGGGCTCAGAAAGTTCGTTGCACACCTCCCTTCGCACTCTGGGATGCACTATGTCAGGTCCGGGACTCTTATAAACCTCAAACACAGGAAGATTGCTCACATCCTCTCTTGTGAACACCGAGGAAAAGAAGCTGTTCAATGCCTCAGCTTTGTCCTGGTCAGAATCTGCATAACTACCATCTTCAAGCCTCAGGTCCGATACTCCTACTCGCGTTTTTAATTTTGACTTTGCATGGCGGTAAAACGCCTTTGGGTTTGACTTGACCTCGCTTGCAACCAGCCTCTGGAACTCCTTTTCAACCCTTCTACACTCTGCCCTGCTCATCGTTTGACCTAACCCACATCTTGAATTTCTGGGTTTTCCTCTTAACTTTGTCGACCGCAGCATGGGTCACTGGATTTGATCTTTGGTACATATTTCTTGATCAAATGGTTCACTTTACTAGCTATGACATTTAGCGTAGTGTCAGCGTTCTTATGCCAAAATGAGTTAGGCCAGTGGATACTCATCTCCTCCCTCTTCCCTTCGTAATTTCCATTGAAATATTTACACCTTGGTCTGCTTTTGTCGTAAACTGAGTAACAGTTAAACCTGAAGGACAACATTACATGGTGGCTGGTGCCAACTGGAGCTAGATGTTTCAGTTTGGCCACCATACCCTCCTCGTTTGTTATGACGAAGTCCAGTGGCTTGGGTGTTTGCTCCCCTCTGTAATGTGTCGGGTCTTTAACATGTTGGAACAGAAAATTATCTCTCAGAGTTTCTACGAAAAGAGTAGAGGGGTTATTTAAGTCATTGGGCGTGAACTCATTTTTCCAGTCGATGTCGCCATAGTTAAAGTCCCCCATGATAAGTAGGTGGCTAGGGTTGAGTCTCGCTGCATTGTCTATTAAGGCTCTGAAATTCCTTTGGTTTGGTAAGCTGCAGTTGAGGGATCTGTAGATACACCAGACAATAAGTACGACTCCTCCCTTGAATAATTTTACACCACTTGGATTCTTCAAAAACATCTTCTCCCTGCACCCTTACCTGGCTGGCTCTAAGGTCTTGCCTAGCATAGATAACCACACCCTTCTTGCAAGTTTCTTGAGAATGGTTCGTAATAAGTCATATCCATCAATACTGAACTCACATTCTTTTGGGTCTATTCTCCTGTTCTTGTACAACAGTTCTACAACATGACATTCAAGCTGGAATTTGTTCTCGGTAACGTCTCTGCTCTTGGTAGTAACTCCAGTCCCCGTCCACTCTCAGCAGCTGCAGCATTTGCTAAATACACTGTATTTTGTAGGGTGTGGTTAGATATGTCATTGTTTACACGGCGCTCGCCTTGTCCTGGGTGTGAGGTAGAGTTGGTGCCTCCTCCTGGGTGGGAGGTAGAGCGGGTGGACGGTGTACCGCTGCCCTCCGAACCAACAAAGATTGGTAGAGGCTTGATTTTCATTATTTCCGATGTAGTTTTACTCAATCATGCCTAAACTCCCTAGTGATAGTTCCTCTTGTGATTTGATGTGATAAGGCATAATAAGAGTGATGATGGACCAGCAAAGATTAGTAGACTTGAACTTGCCACCCTAGACTGTCTCAACACAGGTAAATAACAGCCTCAATTTATGTTTTACATTGCGTATTTAAGGCTTATTGTGCTTACTTATAATGTCTGCTTTATTTTCTTACTTGACAGTGTGCATGACAGATATATCAAGAGTAGATGAGAGTTTTTGGAGGCTGGCCAGTCCCTAATCCCCTGAATTTGTTATGTTCTTATGGGATTAATTGCTTCGATAACAGATGATTCACTAACCAACAACCTTTCCCAGTCCCTAAATGCGTCGGTTATCAGGGTACACCTGTACTGTACAGTATCTTGGTGCTAAACAATTTGTAATTGGATTTTTCCCCACCTCGGTTCAAATTTGAACAATAAATCTGATAACTTAAAAATAATTACAACAGTATAAACAAGGATATAGGTAATTTCTTGTCATTTATATTATACGCGAATAAGGAATAAGACAAGAAAATCTCATAAACATATAAAAATATTGTTAACCAGAATAACACGAGACAGGAGTAAGAAGCAAACTCATTTACATTCACATGAAAAATTTATACAACTCCTGATGACTAATTAAGTTGGATAATGTAGGATGGATCTCTTGTATCTAGACATATAGCTATACTTTGCATTACCCTTAGCTGATTCTGAGTCACCCACTTTTTAAGACTTTGTTATTTGGCTCAATTACATACCTGTAGTGTATACAGGGAGGTATTACCGCCTGGGAAGATATTGGAAGCATAATGTGTTGTCTAATGGTAGACCCTGCTGCCATATGGCATCACAAAAATTTTGACCAAGTCCCAGGTTGGTGATCTGACTTTCTGCCTCACTTACACACAATTGCAGGGTCTCAATTGCTTCTCTTACTTTGACAACACACCATACATATATTGTTTCTCACTCTTGATCTCTCTTTTTTTTCATTTTTGTATGTCTTTATTATTTTAATTATTATTAATACTATTATAATTATTATTTCATTATTTAAATTTGTATATATTATTTGTTTTTATTGTGAATTATCATTATTATTATTATTATAATTATTTTATTATTATTATTAAATTTTCGCCCCCCAGGCCCCGATGTGGGTCAGTGACCTGTGCCCGGGTGAGCCAATCCCTGTAAAAAAAAATACTTCTACAATTGACGCATTTGGATGCCACCTTCCAAGCCACCCTCTCCATTGGAAGCTGATGTCCATAGCTTATTTGCATCACTTTAAGTCTTCATTTCAGTGCGTTATGGCCTATCATTTATTGGATTGTCAGCAAATGGCTCTACTCTTAGAAGCTGGGACCTTTAAATGAGGTGTCAGTGTCTAGCATCACTTACCTAGATGATCTTCATTTTTACTAATGGGAGATATCAATGAGATGAGTTGTAGGTACGTACAGTATTTACCAGGTGCCTATCAAGAGAGCTGCAGCACTCATAAGGCTCAGCCACATCTGTATCATTATTGCTGTTCACTCTGTATCTAATATTCTGGCTTGGAGAGCTACCATCAGGTAATAACAGTACTGCTTATACTTACAGGTGTCATCCTTGAGTAACAGACGAGTTGTCAGTGTCCTCTATCATTAATGGGATGATAATAATAGCACGTTCATGTAACTCACTAGTGGTGAAATCGTCAAAGAACATCACTGGAAAGTTATCGGTCCAGCTGGCGAGGTGTAATACGTGACCGTGGAAGCTAGGGAATCTGTCCTGAACCAGATGCTGCCGTGTCATGGCCTCCAAAGGGTTCAACGTCTGTGGGTACACAGGTGTTCAGTTTATGGTAAAGGCACGAGTACACTATACTCCACAGCACATCTGCTTGCACACCAGTGGTCAGCATCATGTACAGCTAGTGGTACATTATTAATTTGCATCCACTCCATAATATAAATCATCATCTATACAACTACTTGTGCATAGCAGCAACACATTAAGTATCGATAAAGTAGCAATAGGAAATTTATGTGGATACCAATGTGTTGCTGGCAAAACATCGCCAAGAAGGATTTAGGATAACATAGAGGCTGTGATAGTGGGTCTCATAGGTATGACTACCCATTGGGGGGAGTGTGGATACAGTACTCTTGCCTCACCCAGCTGAACACGAGAAGAAAGCGTGGCCAGCAAACTCTTGTAATAATGTTGGTTGAATAATTTATCTGAGCATCCTCATCTATGCCTCCTTTGTAATGGTTCCTCTTCTCAATACTACTTTATGGTTTAATTCTGCTTCCATTGTTACATATGCATACACATCTACTTCCAGATTTAGAAAACCCCCCTTCCTTTATAGCACAGAACGACATTCTCTGATGTTAATAAAAGTAAATTCGATATTACGTGGCATCAGCATGGCAACGTCGGAACAGAGGACAAACAGTAGGATTCCGGTGCCAAAAATCTCAATTGAAATATATAGTTGATATGCTGACAGCTGTTACATATGAGTATACTGTTTTTTGTTCTACATCCTTTAATGAATAAAATAATAATTGTAGCAGTGGTTATTTTAATTTATTGTCGCAGGTAACAAGTAAACAGCACTTTGTCCTCCGTGCTGCTAACACGTGGTCGCCCAGAAGCTCCACCCACAACTGTGACGACAATGACGAACTGTTTTATTTGATCTCTAATTAAAGTAACATTTATTTCTCCTTGTCTCCCTGTCTATCTACTTCTGTTATTTCAACTTTCCTCTACAACACATTCATTTAAGCTCATTTACTAATACAGGATAAAGTATTTGTAAAATCATTTCTGAATCATCAGCCAGAGTTGTATTACAGCTAAAGGCGGCGGCACACTGGGCACGTTCCTTCAAACATGTTGCCTGTTTTGCTGGCCGTTGGCCTGCCGGCCCAGCAAGCAGCAGGATTTCGACTGTTGTGAGAAATGGACAATGGTTTGTGGGTTAGTGCTGAAATGAGCTTCGTATTAGGTGTTGCATATTCAAGTAAAATTTAAATGAATCATGAAAAAATAATTCCAAATATAACACATAAAACTGTAGCATGTTTCTATTTATTCGTCGCTTTATAAATTCTTTAGTGCTATTAAATAATTATTCAGGGTCTTCTTTGACCAGCCACCCACCGCCACTTGAAGAACTATAGCACAATCCTAATGGTTGAGATTGACCTGATAACGAGATCTGAGGTTGCCGAGTTCCACGACAATTTAAATAATGAGTTACTTAATGCACAAAGGCAGAACATACCATACAAAAAACTCAGATCAAACAACAATGACCCTAAATGAATAAATAATTATTTAAAGAACATTATTGGACAAAGAAAGGCTATAGGTAGGAGGATAAATCGTGGTGAAGTTTACCTCCGAGATTATTATAAGGAATTGGCCGGTAGGGTTAAGACCGAGATAAGAAAACCAAAGAGGAATAATCAGCTGAAGATAGCAAGGGAGGCGAAGCCAAACCCCAGGGGATTCTATCAAATGTATCAAACTAAAAACCGAGAAAAGATTGGACCAATACAGTCAGATACCGGCGAGCTAACTAATAACGACGGAGAAATGAGCAATAATCTGAATAAATATTTTTCAACAATTTTCACCACCGAAAATTTAAACATGATACCCGAGGCTCCGACTCTATACAGAGGTATAGAAGAAAATAAATTGAGCGAGAGAGTAGTGACTAGTAACGATGTTAGTAAGCAAATAGACAAACTAAAGCCTAATAAGTCACCAGGTCCCGATCAGATATTAGCAAAGCTGTTTAACATGTCCTTAAAAACAGGTGTAGTACCAGAATCCTGGAGGATAGCGAATGTAATACCGATTTTCTAGAAGGGAGATAGATCACTATCCTCTAACTACCGTCCAATCAGTCTAACATCAATTGTAGGAAAATTACAGGAAGCAATCATTTCAAACTCTATTCGAAATCACCTGGAGAAGCACAAGTTGATCAATGATTCCCAACATGGCTTTCGAATCAGTGGACGAGGGGCACAATTATGATGTGGTATATCTCGACTTTAGCAAAGCCTTCGACAGAGTCCCCCACGAAAGACTAATAAGAAAAGTGGAGGCCCATGGCATTAAAGGTGATATTCTAAAATGGATTAGGGGGTGGTTACAGAACAAGAAACAGAGAGTGAGCATTAACGGCACTAAATCCCATTGGAACAGCATCACTAGTGGAGATCCGCAAGGCTCAGTACTTGGACCATTATTATTTATTATATACATAAACGACATAGATATCGGCGTAGACAGCAACATAAGTAAATTTGCTGATGACACTAAAATAGGACGTGTAGTTAAATCTGACGAGGACTCCGCAAAACAACAGGAAGATCTAAAAAAAATTTTCGAATGGTCTGAAAATTGGCAGATGAAATTCAATGTGGACAAATGTAAAGTACTCAGTATAGGAGATGTAAACAGGGAAACCAGATACCAGATGAACAACTATGTTATTGAGAAATCCGACTGCGAGAGAGATTTAGGAGTAATGATAAGTAGGAATCTTAAACCAAGTAAACAATGTGTGTTTGCTCGAATCAAGGCTAATAAAGTACTTGGGTTCATACAAAGGAGTGTTAGTTACAAGAGTAGCAAGGTCATCTTAAAACTATATCTTGCGCTTGTGAGACCTCACTTGGATTACGCAGTTCAATTCTGGTCACTGTATTACAGAATGGATATAGAATCCTTGGAAAGAATTCAGAGGAGAATGACAAGACTGATCCCAGGCATTAGGAACCTTGAGTACAGAGACAGATTAAAGCATCTTAATTTGCACTCCCTCGAGAGACTTAGAGTGAGGGGCGACATGATAGAGGTGTATAAATGGAAGTTAGGGCTAAGCAAAGGGGACATTACAACTATCCAACCAGGAGCGAACTCGTAACAATGGTTTTAAATTAGACAAATTTAGACTTAGGCGCAAAATATGTAAAAATTGGTCTGGAAATAGAGTAGTGGGCGAGTGGAACAAGTTACCAAATATCATCATTAACTCGAATACGCTGGATAGTTTCAAATATAGGTTGGGTGGATATATGATCAATAGGGGTTGGATGTAAATGGGACTGCCCAGTATGGGCCAATAGGCCCACTGCAGTTTCCTCCATTCTTATGTGCTTATATTCTTACGTTGTAACGGGATCCATGGCAAGCCTCATCTAGATGCTTTGTTGTTGTTTTTGTTGCGTTGGGCAGACGCGCCAACAAAACATCCCAGATCCCAGTGTGACACAAACGTCTCTTCGTTTTTGCTGGCCAGACAGTGTTTGCCCAACATGTTGGATGGAAAAGTGCCCATTCTGCCACCGCCTTAAGCGAAACATGTTTTTGGTCATATCAGTTTCAATTAAGTTTTATTTGTAAAACATACAACCCCCAATGGTTACAAATGTCAAAATCCAAAATCTGTGACCCTTAGAAATGTACAAATCAATCCAGCAACTTGAAAATCTTGAACCCTTGGGCCCGAATTCAGAACAGTGATTTGAAACCGTATGAAGGTTTAAACCATGGATCGAGCAAAGATTGAAGATTGTTGGTATTCAGAATGCTGGCTTGAACCAACACAAAGATTCAAATCGGGTTTGAGATCGGAATTGTCAATCCTCGCGTTAATCGAGCCTGGAGGCAAGTTTGGCGGTTGATCCTTCAAGCAAGTCAGCATGAATTTTGACAAGGAATGCTGATTTTGGCGAGATCATCAAATTGGAAATTCTGTAGAGAAGACTGGTGGTAGATAGGCAGAAACCTAAAAAAATATATGGTGACGCTCAATTTAAACAAAGATATAGGTTCAGCAAGGGAGATTTCCTTTATATTTTCCATGATATGGAGCATCTACTTGACAGACCAGTTGGCTGTGGTTCACCTCTACCTCCCATTCATCACCTGATGATTGCTTTAAGATTCTTCGCAGCGAATAGTTTCCAGGTAAGAAATATTCAGGTTACTGAATGAGTTATGGTAATGTATTACAACACTTTCGTGTTTCAGGTCCATGAAGATCAAGCGGGTAAATGTAAAGAACGCTGACGCTTCTATAATTTGAGGGTTTTTCTTTAGGAAATTTATTTAGATGTATTTTTAATATGATTGAATCAATGCTCAGTCCATTTTGATTTTAATGTATTAATAAAGGAAAGTCTTTTCTTAACATTACTAATCAGGGTAAATGTGGGGTTAAAAGAACAGAAAGAAACCTAACCTAACTGAACCTGGCCAGGTAACTACATACTGCATTGATTCATCTTGCTTTGGTTATGCATATTGACACCTGTCCCGGATTATATTTATAATCGCATGTAATTGTTCTTCCCCTATGAAATTTTTAGTTATCATATAACAACACAGACACGTTGTAACAGTACCATAAGTAATTATAATTTGATCATAATTTGATTGTAATTATCATAATAAAAGTAACTTTTGATTATGCGATCCGGGGATCAAGCTGATGTTTTGAATACTATAAGTAATCCACTGCAGGAAATCTCGTGTCAAGGAATCCTGATTCGCACGCCTGAGCTGAACTCAAATCCCAGGTGCAAACTACCGTTTTGAATTCGGGCCCTAGTCTTCAGGTCACGTCCTATGACGTGTGTCTGTAGAGCTTTGGGTTGCATCACATGACGTTTTGAAATGAACTTATGGGATAGCAATTCAAAACTGAAGTCATATCTTTTTGATCTATGAACATCAGATAATCCGATGAGAGTATTGAAATTGTGGTCAGTCTTGTATTATAGAAAGTAATTAGTTTTCTGAAATGTAAACAGACTCTTGATAATCGCTGGAAACTTATCGGAAAAATCTCAGTATTTGCTCGCAAAGCTCCGCCCACAATATACTGCCATGCTTAGAACTTGACGTCAGCTTAATTCTTGCCTTTGAAAGCTCATTCACTGCTTAGTTCAAAAAGTTAATCTTAGAAAATTAATATAAGCTCGTAGCATGATATTCACACGCCAATGTGTACAGTAAAGGAGTCTGATGATGATACAGAATCTGAGAAAGTTTCGACTTGGTAACTCGGGGATGGTGAGCGCTGGGAGAGTCTGACTCCCAAGTTCCCAATCTCACTCAAGCCCTCGACTTCTCTGTGAACAGGTATGTCCAGTACTTCGTGTCCCACTCCGTCATATTAAGTGATTTGACGTAGTTTTGTGTTATTTGAACATGCAAGTGATCCATTAACATAACTTTGATGTTTTTAGTAATGTGTTCATGCGCCCTCAGCTTAAAAAACATATTTTATGACATTCGTGTCAACACTATGTCCTCACTCAAGCCCTCGACTTCTCTGTGAACAGGTGCCTAATAGACCAAGGGTGGTCGTTGTATGCCAGGAAACAGCCAACACGAGTTTGGAGGTGGATGAAAGCCATTGAGATCGGATAGCTTCGTGTAACACGGTGGTGTGGTGGGCTGAGAATGTGTCCGCTGTCCACCTGTTTTTCTCACGTGAGGAGTAAACACGACCAGCTCATAGCATTGTTATGAATGAGTCCACCACTGAGTAGAGTTACTTATTGGGTGAGTTATGCACCCGAGTATCCATGTAAGTAGTCTCCTCAGTTGTATGGGTGTCTGGAGTGAGCAAGTGTATGAGGGTCGCCACTTCTTGGCGAATACAATAAAGTAGCTCAAGGAGGTTATTAGTTGTGGTGCTACTGCTAGAGTCCTGTTCATAATTAAGAGCTACAATTCTCAGGTAATCTGTATTGATGGTGCTCAAGTGAGCTATATGTAAGATTATAGTGCTGTGTTTGTTTAAAGGTACACCAAGGAATGGTGTATGTTGGAAGGTGTACCTTATGGAAAAGTACAAAATGAGTGGTGCCATGGAGTTGATCCTTGCAGTTGTGTGTTACTGAAAGCAGTCACGAGTCTAACCTCATTTTAATAAACCATTTTTATGGTATGTTAAGGGTATCATTCTCCTGCAGTATTCACCTTTGTTCCTTCCCATATCTTGGTACCAGTATTACAGTACCCTGTGTCTTAACCCTCGAGCCATGCTACCACAGGTAAGACTCAGAGGTTAGGGAGTATCTCTGAGAAGTAAAGTGATTAAGAACTAGCTCACATATGGAATTAATAAAGTAAAAAATAGAAAGAACAGTCGTTGTTTAAAGGTAGTGGGAAAGAGCTTAAAGAACTTAAAGTAAAATAAAAAGAAGAGAACCCCCTATAACTGGAGCATTAATTTTAATTATTAAGTGTAAATAGTAATAACATAGTAAAAAAAAGTGTCCTGTAGCTCATAATGCCTACAAATTAGTGTTGTTTACCTTGTTACTGCTACGTCATACACACACACACACACGGCCACTTCACTAACATTCTCCACCCTTCCTAGCCCCTGTGCTACCAACCTGTGGTAAGAACATTTATTGATTTCCAGATTATATTATGCATGGCCAGTTTGTAAGACTAGACTTGCTTTTTATTTGTTTCTGAATAAACCCGCGTGGGTCTCCTGCCCACGCCGTGGAGGAGTGGGGGGGGGGAGGTGTTGCCAACCACAGCCCGAAGCCCAGGGGTTAATGAGAATACAGTATAACAAGTATGGGCCAATAGGCCCGCTGCAGTTTCGTCCATTCTTATGTATGGATACTTTCTGAAGACAGTACTCCAGCTAATAAACATAGAGGGTATGACAATTAACATGTGTTAAAGCAAAAATAATTTATTGACGAAAATCTCACCTGTACACAGAATCTGTCTGTTCCAGGCTTGAATGGCAGGTAGGTCGTGAGGGTGTACCTAAGCCTTGCATCTTTCAGGACCTGCGTCTGCACTAAGGACAAATGACGTCCTGTGTTCGCCTCCACCAGTAAGTGTCTGTAATATACAGTAAAAGTGCTTTGTAGTTTAAATTAAGAGAACCTGTAATCTACTGTATAACAGGTAGTAATGAGTCATCTTTGGAGTCAACTGTCTACACACTGATTTGCTAGTTAGTAACTGGCCCTACAGCTGCTATGTAATAGGTGTAGTGGTTAATTTAGTGCTGTGCCAAGTGCCCTGCTGGATGTCAAGCGTCGAATATCAAGTGATTATAACAGTCTGCTTACAAACTACTTTTATTGTTTTGTTAGGGACTGTGCTAAATAAGCATACTATTTTGGTGCCCAACAGGGTAGAAGGCTTCTAACCTAATGGGTACAGTACTCAAAATTAGGGAAAATGTGGAGCAGACAGCTAACACCAGGAGGAGTTGTTCGATTTCGTTCATTGTACCCACAGATGTTCTTTGGATGATAGTAAGTGATATAAGCAACACGAAAATGCACAGAACCCAATAGAACCTGACCTAACCAATCAAGGAAACCTACCTCACCTTACCTAATTTCCTAGCAGGGGGGCTCTGCTCCCAGACCCCGGCATATTAAACAGAAATGACTTTCTTTGATATTTGGTACAATGGCATATCTAGGGGGGAATCCCGGGAGTCAGGACCCCCCTTTTCAACAGAAAATTCCAATAATTTTTCTTTAATGTAGTACAGTATTGTACTAGGTTATTTTTGTATAGTAAAATATAATAACTATTGTCCTCAGAAAATATCCTAATATCAAGTGTACATGGCTTCAAAATGGCCCCAAAATGCCCATGATTTTGGTCAGATTTAAAAAAAAAATTCTGAGGGGGGGGGGTGGGGGGGGTTACATGTCGTATCGTTTTTATTACTTACTATCATCCAAAGAAAATATGTGGAAAAAATGAACGAAATCGAACAACTCCTTCTGGTGTTAGCCGTCTGTTCCACTATTATCCAAATTTGGAATATTCCATACTGCATTCTTTTCATAATTTCTACCATCAACAAAGTACTGCATAGTACTAGTAGCAATATCACATACCAATGTAACAGATAACTTTTATTTCATGATATCAAAACACTGCAAGTATTGTATACATATACTGCACTTACTGAAATGATAATTATATTGTTATGCCGCGGCATAATTTGGTATTATATTGTTTGAAAACTAAAGGCGTTTTAGATGCACGGAATAGCTAACGCTTTAGTTATTTCCAGAGTCATTAAAAAATACGACATTGAACCGCATCTTGGGAATAACTGTTGTACAACACAGTCTTCAGAAAACAATCAAATAATGAGAACTGTTATTTGGACACAATACAGAAAAAAATAGTGAAGAAAATATATAGAAAATTATGGAAAGACAAAAAAAAAAGGTAAATCAGTCAACGATAAATAAAAATAACACAAAAAATCAGGCCCGTTGTAAAGTTAATTTCTCCCGGACTCTGTAACCACACCTAACAACCAGAGCAGCTGTACGCTTCTCTCGCTGTTAGGTATTCGCATATTTGTACACGAAATACGACGAATTTCAGGTTCGTTTAAGTCTTAATTTTTGCACTTACAGAACTGTAATGAACTTGTTCACCCTTATTTAAAGCATCTTATGAGTGATGATATTAAGGTTTCGATCATATTTGAGTAATTATCAATATTGTTACACCAAAGTCACCAACGGCTATAAAATCGGACAGCTCCCACTTAAAAACGGAGGAGCCAAAACTGGTTTCAACTAGGCGCAATCCTTTTCAATTTTTTCACTCCATAAGCATTGTTTTAGGTCCTAACCAATATACTACCGTATATAGAATTATTTTTATTATTATAACACAGTTTTTTATTGCCTTACATGCCTCCAACTCTTCAATATTAATAAAAATATTCTCCATAAGCGGCCAGGATCCCCGCGTATTTTCAGTGGGAGAAATCGCTGATTGGTTGTTAGCTATATTCAGGCCCTTCGGGCGCTGCACAAGGCTAACGCCTGATTAAAGCCCTCAGAATTATCCTAGGATGTCCCATGAGCACTAAAGTACTTAATATGAGAAAAGAACTAGGTATACCCAGTGTTAAAGACAGAATAATTGAAGTCAACCTCATGATAGCCCTGAGGCTTCTGCGTGGTGATCCTGATAACATTGTTTCCTTAAAATTGCTAGAATGTATGAACCATGAGACTACTGAGTCTAAATGGATCCAAACTACAGCTACACATATGAAGATGTTTGGACTAGACCACCTGTACAAAGTTGAGACACAACAGCGCTTCCTGCCACCCTGGCGGACAGTTCCCTTCGATATCACAATACCGACGTATCCGCCTAAAAAATTAATTATACAAAGCATTTATCTCCAACACTGCCAAATTGAGAGCTCTTGAACACATACACACTCTGCAGACTGATGATAATATCACACAGACCATCTACACTGATGGATCTCTTAACACCGCCTGTGGGAGGGCTGGAAGTGCTATTGTTGTGACTCAACCTGACGGTAATATAATTGAGAAAGGAGTTAGAATTAATAAATGGGCATCCACTCTACAAACTGAATTAGTTGCCATACGCACAGCTATTAAATTCATTGAAACCACTGTTACTGACAGTCTCATCATCACTCACTCTCTATCCTCACTACTTGCCTTTGGCACCCTCGACTCAGGTTGTCACGCTCTTGTCTCTGAAGCCAGACACAAATATGTGTGCCTTGTTGACCGGGGTGTCAGGGTCAAACTGTTGTGGATCCCCTCTCACATAGGCCTCATAAAACATGACAGAGTTGATGCCCTCGCCAAACTCGCGTCTAACAAAGACACCGTTGAATACAATTTGGGTCTGTCAAAAAGAACCCTTAAAACTGTAATTAGGAAAGAACTTATTGATGAGTTTGACGCAAGCAGACTAGTGCAAACAGGCACTAGTCGATCCATAGGTTACCATGATGAGATGTATCAAGTGAAACATGTATATGGAGCAAGTAACAAGATCACTAGATTACAAGATGTTGTAACCGCTAGATTAAGGTTAGGATATAAGTACCTTTGGCAGTATGTTCCTCGAGCAGATGCAAACAAAACTAAATGTAAAGTGTGTGGCCATACGTATGGCCACACACTTGAACACTACGTCCTCGACTGTGTGAAGATAGAACCTTTTAGGGACAGGTCCAAGCACACTGTGTGTGAAATGGCACAACACTTTATCTCTAATGGCAAGATAGCCGACATATTAAGATTGTATCCACTTTTTTGCATTTAGTAACTATATCAATTCTCATGTACAGAACCAAATACACAATGTGCTTGAATACTTCTCACGTAAATGTGAATAACAAAGTGTGAGGCCAGACATACTGCCTCACACGCCTGTACTCACGCAGTTGTGAATAAGTTACCCTTTATGTATAGAACTAAACAAATAATGTAATTGAAATACTGTGTAACATTCAGTGCCATAATATCCTGACAACGGGGGTTAATTATTATGACCCTTTGTAAACTCTACTCTGTAATCCTTTTGCGCTACCGCTCACAGGATGAGTGTGGGGTGCACAATAAAGTAGCCGCTGTAAGCGGCAAAATAAAAAATCATGATTAAAGCATTTGCTTTTCCCTCTCAAGGCGTCATGCACACAACTCAGCAGAAGCATCTGCACAGACAGAATAGCTAACGAGTTAGCTACTCCGTGTATCTAAAACGCCTCGAGTGTTTTGCTTATTTTCTGTCCCAAGCAGCAGCTATTTTGGCAAGTTTGGGAGATTTATTTTTGTATATATTGATGTATTACTTATTTCAGAATTTTCTATAATGATTGCATTATTTTTTTTATTATTTACTTTTTTATTGTACGCTTCGATCAGAGTAGAATGTACTAGAACTTCACAGACCTGTCTGGGTTGTTCTAGAATCGTATATAAACACCTGTAAGCTGACCATTTTTACTAGAGTGTCAAGTACAAGCCCAGTAAGACAACTGAAGATAATAATTGTCATGCAAGTATTGTGGAATTGTTGTGGGCAATATAAAAGTGAAAAGACTAAGGAATTGTACACTGGTAGTGTGCTGACTATATATTCGAAGTGAGAAGTCCAACTGTGAAGACATTATCCTGTGAACAGTGTTGTGTTTCTGTGACCTGGTAGAAATCAACCTGCATGTTATTTGTCTGTACACTGATACCAATCGTCGGGAAATTACCAAAGACTGGCGGGACAGTCATTGTGGTAATTCAACGACACTTGTGTTATCTACTGCTTATGTACATAGAACCCTGGCTGCTGGTAACCAGCGGTGGAAACTGGGTAAGCGGTGAAAGGAGGGTCGTAACAATATATTCTCCTAATTAAGCTAACGACATTTAAGAGGGCAAGTTTTCTGACTTTTGTTCTAGGATTGTATAAGGATTTAAAAAGGTATTATTTCACTTGTTGCCACTAAACGAATCTTCAATGGTATTTCTGGCGCAAATTACGTTTAAGCGAGATATTTAACATTTTATTATGCATGTTCATACGTGGCGGTACACACTCAAAACATTGAACAACTAGGGAGCTCCCCAATTCGATATGTTTTGAAAAATTTTTACGTTGATTTTTTATAGCAAATCTCGAGATTCTGAGATGGGAGGGGAGGGACATCTCAGAAACCATTGATTTGAACTAGAAATTAAGGTAAAATTCCTCCATAACACATAAATAACCACCAGAAAAACATAGTTTTAACTTTGATTTCGTGTAGTGGCAACAAGAGAAATTTTACCTAAATTTTTTACAAAGGTGTGTCATTTTCACAAGCACAGTAACTGTAATATAGTACAGTCACCCAAAAAAGTCCTGTAGCGAACCATGAACCCCGAGATTCAGACTCTTGAATCCGAAGCATTTATGGACAGAATAATTTATCAGTGTCTACTGCTTCGGGTTCACGAGTCTGAATCTCGGGGTTTGTGGTTCGCGACAGGACTTTTTTGGGTGACTGTACATTAAATGCATTAGTGAACATCTTGATGCTATGCACAGTACCTGGGGTTTTCTTGAATGTTGAGAGACAGTAGCTGCAGAGGGCCGTGGATCCACCCATATGGAAGGCTCGCTAACAGCATACCAACCAGACTTGCATTGTAGAATACGATCATAGTAAGACTAAACTCAGTGTTGTGATTGTTTTGGTAGTAGTCGGATGGAGTTTGTTCATCGCTCAACCATGTAGTCATGTCTGCTAGCTGGACGGGCGCAGTGGTGTGAGTTAACAGGAAGTCATGTAGGAACTGTTTGGCAGGGAAGGACCCGTCGTTCAGGAACAACAGGGAAGAGGCCTCATCACATAACGGCTTCACCATACTCCTCAGAGTCGCCACATAGTTCTTTCGTGCTAGAGTTGATATTTTTTAGGAAGTGAGCTTTGAAGGACTCTCTTAATGGTTGTGCTCTGCTTTAGAACACATTAATGGTTACCCTCATAATGATATTGTTATGCCGAGGCATAATTTGGTATTAAAAGTTTTCTAAAATAGGTTTTTTGATTATTTTCTATTTCAAGCAGCAGTTATTTTGGCAAGTTTAGGGTGATCTTTTATATATTGATGTATTATCTATGTAAGAATTTTCTAGAATGTATTGCATCATTTTTGTTATGATTTACTTACGAATTGTAAGAATAGATCATTTTAGAATTCTCCAGGCGTGTCTCATTCTGACTTGCAGCGTCTCGACATCGCTAAAATGCTCTAGGAGTCTAGGCGACTGACAAAACATATATGCCGCAGAAAGCGGCCTATAAGTAAGTCGACTTTCTGCTCAGTGTGTGAAGTACAAGCCGAGTAGGACACCTGAAGAAAATTGTTGTGCAAGTATTGTGGAATTGTTGTGAGCGATATAAAAGTTAAAAGACTAAGTAATTGTACACTGGTAGTGTGAAGACTATATACAATAAGTCAAGTGAGAAGTCCAGCTGTGAAGACATTAGCCTGTGAACAGTGTTGTGAAGAACTGGTGAATATTAAAAGACTACAGATCATTTGGTGAAGAGGATAAAAGAAAAAAGAAAAGTAACAGAGACGTGACCGATCGCCCAAGCGGCTAACCAGCCGATCAGTGGTGAAGAGGATAAAAGTAAAAGTGTGTTTCTGTGACCTGGTGGAATTCTACCTGCCTGTTGTCTGCCTGTACACTGATACCGATCGTCGGGAAATTACCGAAGACTGGCGGGACAGCCAGTGGTAATTCGACGACACTTATAATATATCTACTGCTTCTGTGTTACGACCTGGCCGATGGAAACCAGCGGTGGAAGCTGGGTAAGTGGTGAATGGAGGGTCGTAATATAATACACCTTTTGGACATATCACAAGAAATACTAAACTCGTTAGTCGATCCTGTTTGCCATCTATATATCTACCTAAACTTATATTTTTTTTCTAATTGTATTAATCAATTCTAAGAACATCTTTTCTGAAGGACTGACCCAAAAAATGCTCATGTTCCATTAACGTCCCACCTGGCCTTAGTCTACTCCTTCACAGCTTTTAATCCCCTCCCCTCCTCTTCCACACCTGGTCTGATTACATCACAGGCTTCTCACTGCACATCCAACTCGTGCGTTCCAGTCAGTCACTTAACGTTAATCATTAACGTAACTGCTGCTTTAGTCTTCATCACCCTCTGCATTAGTCAGCCCACTTCCCGCCATTTCTGATTTTCTTTTTACTAAACTTTTATTTTGTTTGCAAATTTGGGCAAGAAATTTTTTTCTCCACATTACACCTATCCCTCCCCTCAATCTCATTACAGGCTCCCTCCCTCCATTGCCATCGCCGACCTCGCTTACGTCCCGGCCCAATGCTGATTTTTTCCAACACATAAGAAAACACAGTTTTCTATGATTGTGATGGGAGACTTAGTTAACTGTAGCAGTTTTAACCCTTTGTAGGGCACTTAGGTATTTTATTCGGTTGAGAGCAACACTTGCCTCACAAAGAGTTAATAAACGCCTTGAATTTTGTCTCCCATGACTAAGCTTTTTTTTTTTCAAATTTCTTACTCTAGATTCAGGCACTAAACACAAAGCTGGATGGGGCCAAGGTCATAGAAGTTAGAGTTATACCTATTCAATACAGTACGAACTTCTTTCTTGGAAGTATCGCGGCCCATTCGAGATGGCGGGAGGGGGTGAGGAAGGTCCTCCACAGTGGAGCCTCCTCCACAATGTAGACTCCTCCACGGTGTAGACTCCTGCACGGTGTAACCTCCTCCACGGTGTAGTCTTCTCCACGGTGTAGTCTCCTCCACGGTGTAGACTCCTGCACGGTGTAACCTCCTCCACGGTGTAGTCTCCTCCACGGTGTAGTCTCCTCCACGGTGTAGACTCCTGCACGGTGTAACCTCCTCCATGGTGTAGTCTCCTCCACGGTGTAGTCTCCTCCACGGTGTAGCCTCCTCCACGGTGTAGTCTCCTCCACGGTGTAATCTCCTCCCACGGTCTAGTCTCCTCCACGGTGAACTCCACGGTGTAGTCCTCCACGGTAGTCTCTCCTCCACGGTGTAACCTCCTCCACCTCCACGGTGTAGTCTCCTCCACGGTGTAGTCTCGTCCACGGTGTAGTCTCCTCCACGGTGTAATCTCCTCCACGGTGTAATCTCCTCCACGGTGTAGACTCCTCCACGGTGTAGACTCCTCCACGGTGTAGTCTCCTCCACGGTGTAGTCTCCTCCACGGTGTAATCTCCTCCACCGTGTAGTCTCCTCCACTGTGTAGACTCCTACATGGTGTAACCTCCTCCACGGTGTAATCTCCTCCACGGTGTAGTCTCCTCCACGGTGTAGTCTCCTCCACGGTGTAATCTCCTCCACGGTGTAGTCTCCTCCACGGTGTAGACTCCTGCATGGTGTAGCCTCCTGCACGGTGTAATATCCTCCATGACGTAGTCTTCTCTATGGTGTACCCTCATCCACAATGTAGTCTCTTCCACAGTGTAGCCTCCTCCACAATGTAGACTCCTCCATGGTGTATTAGCTGCTATGTGGCAGTGGGTTACTTTGAAATTAACTAAGGTTGGATAAGTCCATGTGGGGTCACAGGCAGTGGTCACACGGGTCAAAGGTAAAGGTCTCTTCCTTGTTGACAGACTGTCACTCTCCATAGTAACTTATCCTTCATGCCTGCCTGTCTGTTCTATCTATATTATATATTTATATTTTGTAAATTAAAAAGATGTGCCTATCGGTTGTTCCTTTGTAGTTCCTCGTGCACTGAGATTATCATTAACATTATTCTGGTGGGTGTGTCTCATAAGTAAGAAAAATGTTGTAGCTGTAGGAAAATCAACGAATTCACAGACTGCTTTACTCGTCTTGTTAATGCTAGGAGACATTAACATATTCCTTAAAACTTCATTATGACGGATTTGTTTCATAAATGGGAAAAAGACTAAATGTAAACTGAAAATATCTTAAGGTGGCCGTGTCGACAAACTGTCTGTCCGTCTTAATACAATATTAACATTACTTTTGGGTTAGGTAGGATATAAATTCTGGTGAGTTGACCCGCAGAAAATACCTAAATCGTAATGTGGTCCACGACTAAGGAATGGTTGTCCATGCCTGATGTAAAGGATGTAACATTTCAATATTTCGTGAAGCTTGGACAGCTCAGTAGTGAAGGCTGGTGAGTCAGTACCAGAGAATTATGGGTTTACCTCCTCCTATGAACACATTATTGCTGTGTACAGCTCAGAGGCAGCCTCTGTCTTAGTAACTCGACTTCAGTTAAGATATACTGTACTACATATTCTTGAACACATTAGATACAACATTATGCCATTAAAAATATGCATGCCAAACTCTGGACCTCAAGTGTACAGATTTTCAAAGATTCACACGTTGAAATTTGTAAGTAACCAAATATGTGAGAATGATCATTACTGGTTGATTTAAGATAAAGCAGAAAAATAAAATCCAAAAACAGGATCAAAATCAACACTGAAATTAATTGAACCTAACTAAAAGCTTTTATTTAGTACTAGTTACCAGACAAATTTATCGCTAAAAATCTTTCAAAATATTTTCTACTGAGGACGGTTAATGCCTTTTAAATTAGGGTAATCAATAGAGTGCTTTTTATATTTATAACTTAGCTACGGGGAATATTCTTCTTGCGAACTTTTTGAGAATCTGCAGCTAGTGTCATAAGATGGTCACCAGCTTGGAATATTCCCTAACCCACATCTGCTTACACAAAGTCTCAATTTAATTAGTACTCAAATAAAGCTAAGTTTAATTAACACTGCATTCCTATGGCAAGACAAGGTATAGGGGAAGCTTTTTCGCCAAGTAAATGGAGGACATTTTTTGTGCCCCTCAAATGTTCTGGATGCCTCCCGAAAGGTATAAGCCTGGCTATGGGCCCGATACGATACTTGGCTTTATTTTTTGCTTCTGGTGGGTAAATAAACTGCTTTCTCTGCATTGCACTTCGTGAATTCTAGCACCAAACAGCAGTGCGTGAGGTGGTCACCTATCTTGCAATCGGAACTTAATCAGTGATGGTCATGGGTCGCACAGTACTCACTAAAGCTCAACGCGAATACAGGGCTCACCGACGGCATCGGCTGATCAGTTATCTAAGTAGCAACGAGAACCAGTTTATATCACGGGATGTGCCCTCTCAGAGCCGGTAATAAATGATAAAATAAACTAACCTTGAATGGTAAGTGTTGGTGTTGGGCGAGAAAGCGCGGGCACCACACTCAACACACCACACACTAATACCAGTCCTGATTTCCTGTCAATCATTTTGATTCAACCATCGACGGAGGAATGACTTGACTCAGCGGCTGACGTGTACTCTAATAGTCTTTGAGTTTCGGCTCTCGCGTCCTGTATGTTTGGAGAGACCTTCAAGATTTTTCATTATTAATAAATGATGAGGAAGGTAGCTAATCGTTACCTTGTTAGGCTACCCACGTTCCAGCATGAAGTAATAATAGAATCTGCCAGGAAGCAAAGTTATCGTGGAGCTGGAGATACAGGGCGCTAAGTGCAGTAATCTATGATGTACTGCTTCAATATAGCCACCAGAGGACACGTGTGTGACAGCTACGTGGGTATCCGTGATAGTACAGGGTCATAATTAATTTTCAAAGTTGTTCAACGTTACATATATATATATATATATATATATATATATATATATATATATATATATATATATAATATAACATATATTATATATATATATATATATATATATATATATATATATATATATATATATATATATATATATATATATATATATATATATATATATATATATATATTATATATATATATATATATATATATATATATATATATATATATAATATATATATATATATATATATATATATATATATATATATATATATATATATATATATATATATATATATATATATATATATATATATATATATATATATATATATATGACTAGAATCTCACGAAGAAACGTTCCTTTACATTCTTGATGGACACTGTACCAAATCCCAATGAGATACTGCAGCGTCATTTATGGATAGACAGATGTTTCAGAGACTCGCTCCTTAGGTTATATATTTCAGGCGTGTACACGATATATGTATTATTATTTTTTTTACAAGAAGAATACTTTATCAGAAAATTCGGTGGGAGTGAGCATGTTGTACTGGTTGTTGTGTTGTAGTTACAGATGATATTTGTGATGAGTGTTGTAAGGCTTCTACTCCTGTCCTGCAGGGTATATCGGAACTCACGTCTGGCCTTGAATGAGCTCACACTCGGTGCCGTCACAACCATTCTGGCAGATTGTTCGAGAAGTTCACAATTTTCACTCCGAAAAACTTTGCCCTCAGTGTTTTCAGGACTTGTGGCTTCTTCAACATTGAGCTGTGACCTTTGAGGTGCGGGCGTTCGCAGCTCCAAATATGTACAGTCAGCCCAAGATCCAGAGACCCCATCCCAGCTTTTGTACTCGCAATTTTATTTGGTAATTCTTAGTGAAAAGCGGCTATATGTAATGGGGATTGTGACTGTTGGATTTATTTTCGGCTGTATCACTGTCAGGATAAATATTAAACAATTCAATGGTAAATAAATTTTAATAATAAGATATTCATTGTTATTTAAGACCAAGAGGAGTTTCCAAATGGTCGTATATTTGCTTAAATAATAAATAAATTATATTAATGCATTGGCAACTCAACTACAACCAGGGATGCTCCAAGATTTTCACAATAAATTTTCTTCATTATTAAAGCAAATATACGAACATTTGAAAACTTCTCTTAATCTGAAATAACAATGAATAGTCTACTAATATAAAAAAAAATACCTTTGAATTGTTTAATATTTATCCTGACAGTGATACAGTCGAAAATAGATCCACCAATCACAATCACCATTATATACAGCCTTACTTTACCAAACCGCCTTATTTTACCAAGTATTTCCACGTAAAATTACGAGTGCAGACCCAGGGTGGGGTCGGTGGATCTTTGGTCGATTGTACATTCGACTGAGATGTTTACACAGTACATTTCGATTAGGTCGTCCCTTGCCCGTCTGTATTATAAGCTAGGCAGTTGCAGGCGTTCTAATATCTGGGTAGCTGGG
Organism: Homarus americanus; assembly: GCF_018991925.1. Classification (NCBI taxonomy): domain Eukaryota; kingdom Metazoa; phylum Arthropoda; class Malacostraca; order Decapoda; family Nephropidae; genus Homarus; species Homarus americanus. Next base: position 8,352,400 of record NW_024730668.1, read on the forward strand.
GTTCCGTAGAGCTTGCACCAGTCTGACGGCCCTCCTTAGGACATTTTCATTTAATTAAGTCTCTATCATACCTCGGGGACCAGACGGGATGACAGTACTCCAGACGTTCCAAAGCAAGTATAATCTACATCAGAAAGAGATACGAAAACCTTGTACAACTCTCCGTTAAAGCGCTAAATTGTTCAGTCATTGAGTGGGTATATTTTTCTTCAATAGTTAGTGAGTGATAGTGATGCACATAACTGATGGTGCAGTTAAAAATAATAGTTTTGTATATCAACACTGACAATAAATGACAAATGAATCATCACTCCACTTTTTTGCCCCTCAACACTCATACCTGATTCATGACGTCAGTGGTAGATGTATCTTGGGAAATAGCACGAGTAAGATGCTTCTGACCTTTTCTTTACTAACGAAATTAAATTATTTCGTCTTGCTAAACAAAATTCGTTCTGAAAGCGTAAAAATAATCCTTAATAATATATAAAACTTTTTTTTCTCTCGAGTGTTGGCCTTTTAATTGCTGCTCCTTCGTGATCAATATGTTATCGTGGTCTTTATTGTTTCAGAGGTTTGTTTGGGTCACGCATCTACCAAATGTCAGCGTTGTGTTGGTGAAAGGTAAGGTATAAAGGCCTCACTTCACCTCTATACACACTTCCGCCTCCACCTCTCTTGGTTCGGATTCACAAATGTTTATAGTACGATGAAAATTCCACGTAGATGACGATGTATGAATGCAGCTAACTTTTTGGCATAAGCTAAAATACAAAAATAACATAAAATATTTACATTAAAGGTATACTGAACTATACCTTACCTTGATATCTTAACTTACAGTAGGATCAATTCGATAAAAATAAAGTGGGGAACAATTTGTGCCTTCAGTAACAGTGGCGCATCGTACGAAATTGTAAATATATTTCAGCGTTCTCCCCAGCATTAGAGGTTTCTGATATGGGACAGACGAACATACAGTAAAACCAATGACGCAACTCCGCGAGGACAGTAACACGAGCATCTTTAGTGATAAATTAACCAGAAAAACGCAGAAAAAAAATACGCCAGCCAATTTTCGAATCACCTTTAATATTAGCCCAAGCTTATTTCACCTGATGATTAAACAAGTTACGCTTCTTGGGGGTTAGGTTAGGTTGTGAGTGTTAGGGAGATTAACTCCCTAAGGTGCAATAAGCTAGGGCTAATCTTTAGTTGATCTCTATTATTTACATTATCAGCTTTCCTGTTATAGTCATGTATATTTCTTTTGTTTTTCGTCACCAATGTCTTTCTTGATGCCATGGAGAAAGATGTAGACAGCTTGTGTTGGTTGTTGGCGCGTAGAATAAGCATTCTGGAAAAATAGAATCCTTTAAAAACCTGAGAATATGAGGCCATATGTAAACCATACCTCGTTCCTTATCGACTGTCTACTACTGTATAAGTACAGGCAGTCATTTTTGTGCGTGTGTACTCTTATATTTCCTGCTGAAGATTCAAGTCTTGCTTGTTTATATTGTATCTCAAATTTGTGATCTACACCAACCTGTTCAAAGATTTACCACCCTTGGGATCACGGGCTCAGAATCATAACATATTTGGGATCATTTGATTGTCACAGCACCTTTCCTTTATAAAAATATTCACTCAAATAAATAACACCAACTTATTCACAAAGTTATTCAACAATGACTCGGTTGTTTATATTATACACGGCTGAGCTTTTAACTCTCTCAGAGGTCGAGCAAGGTCAACTGACTAATCAAAGCACCCGCTTGACACTCCCTCCTCTCTCACGCTAGTTCAACAATTCCCCCTATACGCTGAAGTCGAAGATGCTCGTAACTTTAATCCAACTTTAATCCACGTATACTCAGCATAAGTCGACACTACCGGGAGAAGACCCCACAAGCAGCTATCAAAGTTTAATGGAAGGGGAGAGAGTGCCCAACCACTGTTGAGGCCCACCCAGTCCTCCGTCCACTGTATGCAGAACCAATCACCCCGAGTCTGTTTATTGTGTCATCTGCTCCCATTGGGGTCACACCTTCACCGCCTGCTGCCAAAGTGATCGTCCCAGATGTCGCTTCTGTTCACATAACCATCACTCCTCCTTCTGTGCCCAGAAAATCAAAGACCACCTCAATGGTGGTGGTGTGGGCTATGTTGTTGACCCCCAGGTGTTGTAATTGTGGTGGCCGGCACAATGCTGACCCACGGCAATATCCCAAACGTCTGCCTGTCCCAAGAGAAAAGCCTCCCCGAAGGCTGCGTCAACGTCAATCTCAACCTCCCTCCCAGCCTACTGGGCCGCCTCCATCTGCGTCCCCTCCTCTGGCAATGCCTTCTTCAACAACACCTGCCCCTGTCTGGCCTCACCTGGCTGCAAGACAGCAGTCCCGGTCGTCTCCTAACTCAACTACTACTGGGCCTCCTCCCCGTCTCTACTCTGACTCTGTCAGGCTTTGTGCTCCCTCCGGTGCCCCCCAGTGACACGACAGATCATATCCCTCTTCCACGAATTTACAAACCGTATTGAAAAACTCTTTGAAATACTCCGTACCGCCATCTCCAACCTACACAGACTACCCCTGCCTTCAGCTGCTACCCAGTCACACCCCTCTTCTGGTTTGACACAAGCTGGTAACCCCCCCTGTGTGCCCCTCTTGCTCACGACTTACTCTACCGCCGCCTGGCATCACTGCTGGCGTGGCACCTACCGAGCCTGCCCCGGTGTGCCCTGCTGCCTCCGTCCATCCGCCGCAAGCCGCGCCTGCTCATGGACCCGAGAACAACACACCCGGCTCCCCGTCCCCCACCGGCATGCCGGCACCTGGAGCCCATCCACTCCAGTTCTCCACATCAATTAACCACCATGAGGACACACTAGTGGACTACGTATCTACGCCAAGAAGGATGTCCCCTACCAACCTCTCGACGTCCCCCTTGAAGCCGACACTACCGACGTACATGCCATCACAATCACACTAAAAGGTATGTCCCTCCGAATAAATCGATGGAAGACAAGTACACAGCCTTCGGGGGATAGAGGCGCACGTACTGCAACACGATCTAGGAGAGCATCACCGGCTCAATAATCGCCGCGTTAAACAAAGTGGAGGTGTTGACTGTACCAGCGAGGATAGGTAACAATCAGTTATCCCGAGACATAGATACGGAGTTAGTACCAATATTATCTCATTAGCGTCGTTCAATGAACTCAATCGCCGACATCCTCCTAATAAGTGGCTAGTAAGACCTACAGACATTCCTCTGTCCGGTGTGTCAGGAATCCAATTAGACACAGCAGGGGTGATAACACTACCAATCCGTTTTTCTAGGTCCAGTAAAGCTTTTCTGGCGGATTTCTCCATAGTCAATGCATTTTCTTTGCCAGCGGGCAGGTTACTCGGTCTTGCCACCCTAAGGCAGAACAACATTAACGTTCAGCCAAGAAATCAAACCATAACGCATCACTGTAAACCTTATCACGCAATACAAACTTCACATCCATTGCTTACTTCGGGTGTTCGTGTAATAACTGCCTCGACAGGCGCGGGGGAGTCTATCGCACAGAAGCAATTAGTTATGGAGTCACTCCCTGAAACTTCACCTAGTAGCTCAAAGGACATTTGCGATGAAAGCGGCAAGAACTGTGTTAACTGGTGTACAACGGTTACATAGCCAGGAACTAATTAGTAATAGTACGTTTGCCAAATGTGAGTGAAGTGACCGATGTTGTGTGTCTGAGTGAAATGCTTGTCACTTGAGTCTACCTTAAGCACAGTCAGATCAGGTTGTCTCACAGATGTCCTCATTCTCAATAGAACTGGGGGACCCATTACCTTAAGAAAGGGATGTTGATTAGGTAATTTCCCTGTTTACGACAAAGAGGTCATCGCGGAGCCAATAGAATTAGCAATAGGTAGTATAATACAAGGGGAATCAAATGAAAAATGACGTACTGTATTGTAGATAAAGTAGCGTTAATAGCGCTACACGTGAAAGTAGTCGATCATCCTCAAGGCAAACGTGATCTTATATAATTACTAGACGAGTACTAGGAAATCATAGCATTACCTGGAGAACTCCAAGGTAAAATTACATTGACAAACTACCATATTCAACTCAAGCCGGACACTCACCTGATCAACATCTCAGCATATAGGCTACCCCACAGCCAAAGGTCTGTAGTCCAACAGATGGTACAAGAAATGGTGGAACAAAAGGTAATCCAACCTTCCTCATCACTATGGAACTCGCCTTTATTCCTAGTTCCCAAGAAAGATGGAGGGTGGAGACCAGTCATAGATTTTAGACGAGACAACCAAGCAACTGTACCATACAGATTCCCAATGCCTGTCCTAACTGACTGACTACAGTCTCTAGGAAAAGACAACGACGTCTTCAGTAACCTAGATTTACTTAGTGGGTACTGGCAAATTTCCTTACATGAGGAATCCCGCGAAGTAACTGCGTTCAGTACACCAATGGGACATTTTGAATGGTTACGAATCCCATTTGGTTTTTGAAATGCGCCACTAACATTCCAAAGAATGGTAAATACCTTTGTAATAAAGTTATGCTACACTTGAACCCATGTCTTCTATCCTGTTGTGTGTGTATGTACACTCGCACCAAAAAGTATCGGTGCAGGGTGATATCGACGAGTTCCGAAACGATACGTATACACTGTGATATGTCGGGAAGGTTGGTAAGTGTATCCTCATAACCCCTCCCCCCTCCACTAGGTGTTGCCATATGGCTGACAATCAGTGTGTTTGTTTCCTCTTTTCGGATTGTTGCTTTGTGTCGACTGAATGATGAGCGAGGGTTCGGTCTCGGTGAACGTAGGTATAAAACAGAGGCAATATGAAGCAGTAGAGATCTACACATGTCAGACGACATGGAAACCTCAGAGGGAACACGAGGAGCTATCCTTGCCCTTCATAACGATGGGTTCGGCGTCACAGATATTAGCCGGCGGGTTGGTGTCCACAGAAACACCGCTGAACGATGGATTCGGCGATACCTCGAAACTGGTGCTACAGACGACAGGTCTCGGAGCGGCCGTCCACGCTGCACCACCCCTCAGGACGACCAGGCTGAGTGGTTTATTTGGTAGCATAAATTAATGTGCCAATATTCCCAAGTATCACAAATAATTTTGTTAACAGGGAGCTCCTCATATTTCATACTGTCTATTTATCACTTCCCGACCTAATTTATAACGGTTTGTTTCACTTGACCAGGCCATAGTAGCCGCTCAGCAGGATTACAGGGCTGCCAACATACAGCTGGAACAACTCGCCTTTCCCAATACCTATCGTCACTGGTCTCAAATTGTTCACACTTCAGTATGCACCGATACTTTTTGTTGCGAGTGTACATATGTTATGTTTCTTATCATTGGGTTTTGTTTTGTTTGGGGTTATAATGTATCAGTAATTTTCATTGTTCCCTTCACTTACTAGAATATTCTTTTGTTCTCTTCCAGATGCCATACTATCCTTGGTCAGTTATATGAACAATAAAGCCTAGAAAAAGTCGACTCTAGTCTTCTTTTACCACAATTTGTTGTTCATAACTGAAACTGAGTCATAATGGAGAAGTTCCCGAGGCTGAGTGTTATTATTCAGATTTAACTGTTACCTAGTTCAAGGTAAGGCCAGGCCAAGGTGCAAATATTACAAGGGAAATTACAAAAGGGATGAGAGAAGAGATGAGGGGTATCCATTGGCTTGACTCATTAAGGCACAAGAACGCAGACACTACGCTGAATATCATAACTAGTAAAGTGACCTATTTGATCGATAAATATATACCCAAGACCAAACCCAGTGCCTCTAAGAATACGAGGGGATCTCTACACATGAACCATGCGGCAGTCGACAAGGTTAAGAAGAATGTACCGAGGGAGCGAGTAATTACCCAAATGAACCCAAATGTACCCAAACGTAGCCACAATGAAGTCAAATGTTGGTCATACAAGCGTAAATCGGGCTGTGAATCACTTCTCGATTAGTATTTGGTGTCATAGTCACAAAAAATTGGTAAACTTAATTTAATCTCAGTTAATAGATCGAGTGCATGTACCTAACCTAACCTAACCTATCCTAAGGCATGGGGTAAATACTGTGGCTGGAAGCATTTGTCATCTTTATCCTAAGCTATTTTGTCGTCAGTATTGAAGCATTATTTTATTCATATATTTGCCTGTACATAAGATATGTAAAATATATATGTGTATACTGTATACAACAAAACAAATCTAAGGAATTTTCATGGAATCTCAGAAATTTTTTAAGCTCATCTGAGGAATTTATAATATTGAGGGTGGGAGATGCCTAGCTAGGTAGTCTGGGACGAGCAGTAGTCCACTAAGCAAAACAATTGTGTTATTAATAATATTACTCATAATAAAATACTGAAAAACAAGCCAAATTATCACAATCTATTATCACAAACTTACAGCAAATTTGCTGAAGACGTAGACAATGGCTTACATTGGATTAATGGTGGAGGGAATCTCACCGTACTTCCTTCCCCAGCATATGCAACCCACACCAGATACATGTCTTACATTATTTAAGGACAGTATTACCTTTAAGAAACATTTGTTTATTATCTAAATGAAAAATAACCATAGAAAGAATTAAGAAATGTTATCAGAAAGTTCAGCCGCCAGTCAGCCATTTGCAATGAGTGGATGATGCCAAAACAATAGCGATGATGCTACACCCTGGTGGCCGATCGCGGCAGCACAAAACATCACAGCCAAAAATACGAGTTTCACATCCTGTTCAAAATTCTTTGACCAAAATATAAACAAGCCAGACAGCTGCTCTGGTCAGAGGTCGAGTTGGGTTAGGATAGTGTTACTATATATGATTAACTAGTTGATTCCAGTATATATTGTATTTACATGCACAAAATTATATGTTTTCCCCCACAAAACAACTTTAAAATCACTTTCAATAATTGTATGACGAAACTTACTAAAAATAAATCCACAAAATATCCTTGTAAAATAAGGGTGCGTCTTATATGCCGGTTCCAATGAAAGTAACTTTGTTGAAGCGACACGGTGTAATTTGTATTTTTGTGGACGTGAGAGTATGCTCGTACTCAGCGGAGAAGTTTTTACGGCAAATAAGTAACTATTCGCACACAAAGCACGGAGATACATCATTTTAGTGTCGCGTGTTTTTCCCGTGTTTTCTCCCAATTTCCCTCATTCTTCATGCACCTGCCCACTACAGGTGATGTATGATCATAGAGAAAAAAAGAATAGAAAGTAAAGTAGTAATAATTAAAATAAAAAATTGTGGCCTCTTTTAAAATACTGTACTATAATGATGAGAATGTCTATGGAAAATATGAACAATATCGAACAACTCTTTTTGGTGGTAGTGGTGTTCTGAGAAAAAAAATTATACCTGACCTAACCTAACCTTTTCTAACCCAGAAAACTTCAAATAACATATAAAGGTTACTGTATTTAACCAATGATAACAGAAAAAGTTATTTCATTAGTTTTTTTTGTGTTCAATGTTTTGGCAGTGAGTCAGTTGTTGTCTTCAGCATTTATAGGTCATGAGGGAGGCCCGAATACGTTAAGAAAAAATGTTTGCACTTACGTAAATCTCCCAATAGATTTGAACTTTTTCTCTGATTGGTCACAGCAGATCATGTGAAATATATATAAATATTAAATCCCGCAAAATTGTGTATCCCTAGGTTGTGAAATAAGAATGTAAACGCTATTGGATGCGTATGAAACCAGGTTTACCGAATCGGTTTTTGCGCGTCCATCACAGAGGTTAGGTTAGATTTTCAATCTTTATTTTTTATCTTTTTAACCTCTTATGTTCAAAGTCTAACTCACTTTGGAAGATTCATAGTGTTTGGTAGAGTAAAAGGAAATAAAGGTCATATTTATTTATTAGAAAAATTATAAAATAAAAATAGGTAAAATTATCGTTTCGGCGAAGCACTCATTTTCCGCAGGTCAGAATAGTTTCAACCTAACTTAACCTTACCTAATTCGCTGTATTACCAAAACGATAATAATACCGAAAAACCTATTCGAGTAATCAATTAATCCACGTATACAAAGTTATTTGACTTGGATCCAGGCCAAATAACCATCGACTATTTGACCGGGACCTGCGGGAATTGTATAAGATTTTAATGGGATTGTAGTCGGGATAGTTGTGGGCATTAAACTAGTAATTACACTACGGTATTATTTAATTGTATAATTTTCTGCGGTCAAAAGTATTTTCTGTACAATAGTTTGATTTTAGATCCCGGTCAAATAACCAGTGGTTATTCCGGCAGATACTGATCTAATAACCCCTGCCTATAATATAATGCAGTAGTTTTACAGTGTTTTCCAGGATGCTTCAAGGACCAACAACGCATATCTGTGTGACAAGTTCAGACTTAACTATACAGACCGTCCGGGCTCCTATATGACACCGTATATGACACCGTTAACGTCAACTAGTGAAACACTGCTGAGGTGTGGGAGGTAAGACTCACTTTCTGTTACTTCACATCATGTTGTTGTCATTAGGTGTACAAGCTGAGTCTAATACATATAAAAGTGTAAACATATTTATGTAAATGTTTGTGTGTCTAAAGTCATGTCCCAATGTGTCGGTGGTACTATCGTGCACAAACGTCGTGTCCACTACCCAGTCAGTGAGGTTTCGAATAGCCTTGAGTCTGAAGTTTCGAAACAGCTGGGAGAAATGCTGTGGTCGGCCAACATATGTCGCCCACTGTAGTGTGTGTGGGAGGGGGGGAATAGAGGAGGTGGGGGTTAGTCTAGTAACAGGCTGTGTGTAGGTGGAGCATAACATCGTGAATTCCACAAACACTGATAACAATAAGAATGTCATGAAGATAGTTAATATTATTAAGCATGGTGAGACATGTGTAACGGGTAAATAAAAGCCGTTCATGGCTACGACGGTGAGACTGATGGGCACACCAGTAATAAATTCTCCGTGACTACCAGTAATGGTAGTACTGTAATGGAGAATACACAAGTTGTTACCAAGGTTGGCGCCATCAACACCAGGGGAAGGAGGTGATATCGAACACTGAAACATGCCGAGGTCTCATTCCTACCATCGTCGTCACCAACAGGTAAGTCACATTAATTTGTCAGCATACCTCATGTCGTCCTTATACTATTGCAGGGTGTCCCATGAGTGACAGCAGATATTTGTAGAGGTGAAAGAATATGTGATATTCAGTTGAAAATCTTCTATACACATAAGCATTTTTCGGTTAACTTTAGGCGTGAGGTGGGTTGTAAAAATTACGTAGGGCAAAAATTTTGCCATGTTATATTTTATTTTTCTTACTGTGTGCTGTTGTAATCCTTATTGGTGGATTACATAAGGCCTATTAATAGCATGAAAACCCATTTGAAGATACTGTAATGTTCCATAACTTGCATTAAACAACATCATACGTTCACGAGTTCCAACTCCACGCCTAGCCTCCCCCCCCCCGCCTCTACCCACCCAACTATTAAACCTCATAATTTGAGCATCGTGGGTTACCACACCTAAACACACTCCCCCTCCATCTCCCCCCACTCCTCCCTCCCCCAATATATCTACACTTCATTCGACCACTGTCAATAGCAAAGTGAATTATTACCACCACTCCAAATGTTGCACAAAAAATGGTAAGGTATCTCTTTCTTGCAATACATCGAGTCACTAAGGAATTATAAAAAAAAACATTAATTTGTCACTAAATTTATCTTATAAGTAACAAATTGTGGTTAAATTGATACACAAATGAAACATGCCTGGCACTGGTTACTTGGCATATTTGGACTTATTAAAATATGAAATTTAGGCTAGTATTCAAACTAATGTAATATTTATTTTGGTAGTGTTGGATAATTATTAATTGCCTTCATTACGAAAAAACTGTCGATTTTATTTCTGATAAGGGACTTTATTCACCATCCTAGATGGCGCAGTTCTCACCTTCTCTTCAAATAGACCATTTACGACTTTTTTTTAGCTGAATTTGATTTCCATACATTCCTACACATAAATTGTTTGGATTAGTTATCTTAAAGGCTTACCTTTTTGATGGTTCGGAGAATTTGGAGGAATAAGCGGTGATGAGGCAAGTAGAGGCTGGCGGATGTTCCTACACAAACGTGGAATTCTTTTAAAAAGAACCATACAATTCTTCATGTGCTGTTCTATATGGAGGATATCTTATAAAAAATATTATTCCTTTGCAGATTTATACAATTTATGTGCATCCAATTCTATTTCTTTTCTTTTGATTTCAAAATATAGTTCCATCGTAGTGGTCATCAGGCAGGGGGTGAGAGTACCTCGTAAATCTCCCACGTTCCAATAACGAATCGTACATATTTTTTTTTTTAGCCCAGAGTGCTTCTTGCAAACCGACCATGGGGCTACCATAGCATGGTGTACACCACGGAGGTTCTTGCAATTGGCCCTTATTAATTTCTGTGATCAAGGAAAAAAATAAGTTCATATTTTCCATTTCCTTTCATGGCACTGTTGCTGACCTTGTTTTTCTCCTCTACCAGGCCTTTGAAATGCAAATTCAAAACTTTGGGCAGATTCGGTCTCAGATCCTGATGGAGCCTCACCCACCTTGCTCTTCAGCTATACAAAGGTGAGTATTTTCTGCACAGTACCTCTCCAACTTGGTATTGTACAAAACATTTTGATATAAATATTTTTTTTTCTGTACCAGTGAACCGAGTCAGTTTGGTGTGTTTCTCCTTTATGTTACTGATATGCTTGGCTTCAGATGTCATTCAGTACAGTAATGTGAATGAAAAGATGGTGTTATTTATTGTCAATGTATGCAATTCTTTGTCACATCCCGTGTGATATATTTTGCTTTTCGTTTTATCTGAATTTGTTTTTGCTGTCGCCATCGACGTTTTCTGGCGAGGACGCGAGTATGGCGATGAAGTTTGTGAACAACTTCCCCCCAGCTGCCTCTCCCTTCTGTCGTTACCCTCACAAATAATCGACCCCTGGAACACCAATCACTCAGGTACTCCTTATCTGTTTTATAATTTTCATAATGTATTGTTGACATTTACACTTTCTTTATGGTATTTACAGTTATAAAAGCTTGAAAAGAATGTAGGTATATGCAGTAGCAACTGTTACATACATTGGACTGATAACAATTTTATGTTAACATGTTGACAATGAAGAAAGATGAATTATAATATCCAATAATGCTGTTATGTTGCTAATATTTTTTTACTATTTCTACATTTGACAAATAGTTGTGCTAAGTTTTATCATATTTGTTTGTCATCGTAGAGAGTCCCAGGTATGCCGAAGGTGGCCCGTCACCGACCACTCTCGTCTCCGTCCGTGGATCTAGACCCACATAAGGTTCGGCCATTTTTCTCCATTTGTATGGTTCATCATTGTGTATAGATACGTAAGAACTACTTGTTTACTTAAAGTCTCATGTGCAGTATATTCCATTTTCTATCAATAGACTAGTAGTTCCACCATGTGGAGTATCCTCTCACTGCTGGCCCAGGACACACTCACCACACGTGCATCAAGACACACCTGTGCCTACTCAACACTCTGCTTACCAATACACCGTACAAGTAAAATTTGATCATGTTCTTGCATAAGGGCATTATGATTGATTGTTAATACCCTATACAATGGTTGTAAAGATGTAATGCAGTATAATTATTAGATGCAGGCAGCATTCACATTACAAACTTAACCCACAGAACCAGCTGCCTAAGGCAACGGCAGTAGACGGCAGCAGAAGCGCGACCGGGAGACAGTCGGAAGGTTCACACGAGGAGCAACTGTAGACTGTCGCTCTATCACTGCCCGCCATGGCTTGCGGCACGACATGTTCCGTGCGTTCACTGAAGAGACGGGTCGGTACTTACTATATATTGCTCTCTGATTGAGATAATTGTTAAGAATAACCTACATCTAAATACTTTTTTTTTATGATATTTTAAGGATCACTAAAGGTCAGTCAATAATTATTTTAACTGATGGTCATATAATACGAGTATTTGTACCGTACAGTATTTCATTAAGTAAGAATCATAAAACTTGCCTGATGGCTGACTGACAAAACAATGGTGGTGATCAGTATGTATTCGAGCACTTGAGAAGATAGAAATTCTCAGTACACTATCTTGAAGATTAACATTCTTTGATGACTATACTCCACTGTATCTACAAGTATTATTTTTTCTTTAATTGCTTTATAAAGGACAAGATATCCATGGCAGTTGTGGTGGTTCATATGAAAAGTAATCCAGACCTTGTATAGTATCTTTGTATTACTCTTGTGGATATTTTTTAAGTACAGTATGGTAATGGTTGATTGTGTTTACAGACGATCGTGAGCGAGGGAGATTCCCCAACACCCGGGACGACACTCTCGAGTCACGAAACCGAGACCTAGGCAGTTGTCAGTTTTGGGCCTCGGTGTCTAACACTAGACACATATCAAGTACATTACTTGAAATAATTTTAATATTAGTAATGTTCACCTACCACCAACTACCTCTTCAGGGTATCGACCGGTCCGGAAAAGCCGGGGAATTTGACAAATAAACTTAGAATTTTATCCGAATTAAGTTTAACTTCAAAATAATAGTTTGACAGCAATCTTAGCATAAATTAATGATTTTGTATGTAATAGGTAAATAATTAAACTTTTAAGAATAAATTCCAGTAAATAGTGGACTCCAATGACCGAATTGTTTATGTACCAACAGTATCATATTTCATATTTGTGATCAAATAACCAAATATTACAGGATATATTTATTAATTCTGTAATTATTGTTCTTATAATTAATTCACTTTATTTAAGTGGATTATTCCACATATTTATCACGAGTCATATAGGTGGATCACGAGTGAGATTTTTTTTTTGTCGGATTTATGACCTTTTTGGGGACGTCCGGGTCGACCCACAAGAATTGCGCAAGTCTGAGGAGAAAAATTGGGATGGGTGGGTCAAGGTTTTTGCCGACATTCATCACTAGGCCTAATAGTCA
>NW_024730668.1:8365595-8377285 GCF_018991925.1 Homarus americanus
GCAACGTTCTCTTTTCCGCGGATATGGGAAATGTGGAGGGAGGGAGGGAGGATGAGGTGGTATGTCGAGGGAGGGAGAGGTGGTATGTGGAGGGAGGAAGGGGGAGGGGCAGGTGGTAAGTGGAGGAAGGGAGGGAGTGAGGTAGTAGGTGCTAGTTAGGTGGAGTGATGGAGAGGTAATTGGTGGTAGGAGGGAGAGCAAGGTGTCTACTATCCACAAAAAAACTAAAATCCCTGATTTTACCAGGTACAGTAATTATGTATGTATTACAACAAAATTATACGTTTTCACTAATATGTATATACTATTGGGAAATATTTTGTTGAACCAGTTACTATCAGGATCATTATTAGGCCTAGTGATGAATGTCGGCAAAAACCTTGACGCACCCCGCCCAATTTTTATCCTCAGACTTGCGCTATTCATGCGGGTCCACCCGGACGTTCCTAAAAAAGCCAGAAATCAGACAAAATCCAAAAAATCACACTCGTGATCCACCTATATGACTCGTGATAAATATGTGGAATAATCCATTTAAATAAAGTAAATTAATTTTAAGAAAAATACTTGCAGAATTGGTAGATAATCCTGTAATATTTGGTTATTTGATCACTAACATGAAATATGATACTGTTGGTACACAAACAATTCAGTCACTGGGGTCGACTTTTCCTGGAATTTGTTCTTAAAAGTTTAATTATTTACCTATTATATGCAACATCATTAATTTATGCTAAGATTGCTGTCAAAATATTATTTTGAAGTTGAACTCAATTCGTATATAATTCTAAGTTTATTTGTCAAATACCCGGCTTTTCCGAACCGGTCGACACCCTGGAGAGCTAGTTGGTGGTAGATGAACATTACTAATAGTGAAATTATTTTAAGTACTGTACTTGATATGTCTCTAGTGTTACCTACCCTTAGAAACAGACAACGAGGCCCAACTCTGCAGAAATGACAACTGCCTTGGCCTCGGTTTCGTGACTCGCGAGTGTCGTCCAGGGTGTTGGGGACTCTCCCTCGCCTGCGATCGTCTGTAAACACAATCAACCATTACCGTACTGTACTTACAATACTTAACAAATATCCACAAGAGTAATGCAAAGATACTGTACAAGGTCTGGATTACTTTTCATATGAACCACCACAACTACCATGTATATCTTGTCCTTTATAAAGCGATACAAGAAAAAATAATACTTATAGATTCAGTAGAGTATAGTCATCAAAGAATCTGTTAATCTTTAAGATAGTGTACTGAGAGCTTCCATCTTCTCAAGTGCTTGAGCAAATAATCATCACCACCATTGTTTTGTGGGTCAACCATCAGGCAAGTTTTATGATTCTTACTTAATGAGATACTGTACGATAAAAATACATATATAATATGGCCTCCAGTTAAAATAACTATTGACTGAGCTTTAATGATCCTTAAAATATCATCCACAAAAAAGTATATAGATGCATGTTATTCTTAACAATTATCTCAATCAGAAAACAGTATTTAGCAAGTACCGACCCGTCTCTGTAGAGAACGCACGGAACGTGTCATGCCGGAAGCCACCGCGGGCAATGATAGAGCGAGAGTCTACGGTTTTCAATTAGAATATGACGTCCAATGTATATGAACCACTGTCTTGCATGGCAGCGAACAGTGACGTCACCCACATGAATCTGACCTATATACAGTACATGTATAGCTGTTAATGAATATGGTGTATTTCTTTGTGTATGAACCTCTGTCCTGTGTGGCAGTGAGAAGTGATACCTCCCTCAGTGTCAAGACCTGACTGAATTACTCAGAATAGGCAAACTGTACTTCAAGCTTTGTCAATAAATTTGTTAAACTAAAACTAAAGTCTACGGTTGTTCCACGACAGTTGCTCCTCGTGTGAACCTTCCGATTCGAGTCGTCTCCAGGGTCGCGCTTCTGCTGCTGACTACTGCCGTTGCCGGAGCAGCTGGTTCTGTGGGTTAGGTTTGTAATGTGAATGCTGCCTGCATCTAATAATTATATTACACTACATCTTTACAACCATTGTATAGGGTATTAATAACACTGGTCTGCATGATTTTTTTTATTGACTGTATTTCATCTTTTTCGAAATATATATAAAAAATAGTGATTCACTGTGTTTTTTATTCATCTCTATCACATCAGGTTCTGTGACAGTCTGTGACGTTGACTTTTCATTTTTTATATAATATAAGTAAATGCTAAAGTATAATACCAATTAAAATACTTACCTTATATTGACTTAAATGTTAAATCTAATATATTTTTCTTTATTTTCAATTCTTTGAGAGAAAAGATGCTCTTGTTTTCTGTTCAAATATTTGTGGCCTTATCGAGCACATGGGGATGTCGTAAAAAGCAGATGAATGGAGGCTCTTCATTGATTCTTCTAACAAAAGTTTAAAGGCTGTTCTTCTCTACAATGGCAACGCAGCTGCATCTGTGCCGATTGGCCATAGTGTCCAAATGTCAGAAACTTACGAAAATATGAAGACACTTTTAACTGCAATCAAGTACCATAATCACAATTTTCTCATTTGTGGTGATTTAAAAGTTATTGCTCTCCTACTAGGTCTTCAAGGGGGATACACCAAGTATCCCTGTTTTCTGTGTCTCTGGGATAGTAGGGCAGACAGCCAGCACTATGAACAAAAATACTGGCCACCAAGAACCAGCTTCTTATCCGGAGATCACAACGTAAAAGCTGTGCCACTAGTTGACCCCAAGAAAATTCTGCTACCGCCACTCCACATCAAATTAGGGCTTATGAAAAATTTGGTGAAGGCCCTGAACAAGAATGGAGCTGCTTTCAAGTACCTGGAGTCAAAGTTTCCTCGTATAAGTGAAGGCAAGCTAAAGGCAGGAATCTTTGTTGGCCCTCAGATTCGGGAATTGATGAAGGACATGCATTTTGAGGAAGCATTAGCTGGTGTCGAGGTGAATGCCTGGTTTTCCTTCAAACAGATTGTCCAAAACTTCTTGGGAAACAGCCGCTCTCCAGAATATGAAAAACTGATCCAAGACCTGATTTCAAGTTTCCGGCAACTTGGGTCTAGAATGAGTGTGAAGATGCACTTTCTGCAATCACATCTTGACTATTTTCCCAAGAATTGTGGGGACTACAGTGAGGAACAGGGAGAGCGGTTCCATCAGGTTATATGTACCATGGAAACTCGATACCAGAGCAAATGGAATGTCAGCATGATGGCGGATTACTGCTGGTCATTGAAACGTGATGGTCCCGATGCACAGCACAAGCGGAAATCAAAGCGGTCCTCCTTCCTTTGAATCAATATGTAGGCTAACTATTAGGAGCATATTTTTGTTTACATTCATTAGATTTTATGTTGATTATTCTGCTTCATTTCATGATAAACGTAATTAATTTCATGGTTATTTGGAATACATTAATAATTAATTATATATTACTATATTATATGATATTTAAAAATCATTAATTTGTATTTTATTAAAAATCCTTACGTGATAGAGCAAAATGGTGGAGATATTTAAAATCAGCAACCCAAGAATATGTAAGATCACATACATGAATAAAAATAAAAATAAAAAAGATCCCAAATGCAGACCAGTGTAATCAGTCATAATGCCCTGATGCAATATCATGTTGATCAAATTTTACTTGTATGGTGTACTGGTAAGCAGAGTGTTGAGTAGCCACAGGTGTGTCTAGATGCACGTGTGGCGAGTGTGTCCTGGGCCAGCAGTGAGAGGATACCCCACATGGTGGAACTACTAGTCTATTGATAGAAAATGGAATGTACTGCACATGAGACTTTAAGTAAACAAGTAGTTCTTATGTATCTATACACAATGATAAACCGTACTAATACAGAATAATGGCCGAACCTTATGTGGGTCGAGATCCACGGACGGAGACGAGAGTGGTCGGTAACGGGCCACCTTAGGCATACCTGGGACTCTCTACGATGACAAACAAATATGATAAAAATCACCACAACTATTTATTAAATGTAGAAGAGTAAACAAATATTAGCAACCTAACAGCATTATTGGATATTATAATTCACCTTTCTTCATTGTCAACATATTAACATAAAATTGTAGAGTCGACCCTCGTTAATTCGGACCCCTTTAATCCGGATTTCGGATAATTCGGACGAAATCTGAACTGTCCGTATCAAATTTCTGGTTCTGGGTTTGTCCCAGTTGCAATTGGGGTTGCAATTTCAAATTCTGTGTCACTTCTAAGGATTAATGAGGTCTCTGGTGCACTCTAAGATTAAGAGAAAACGGACGACTCAGACATCCTGAAGTGAGAGAAAACGAAATCCTATGATGGGGCACTCAAATAAAGAGACATGGCTACATGTTTTGTGGACTACCCACTGTCAAGTATCCTTTTCATCACTTTGTAATAAACCTAGTCATGCCTATGTGTGTTTCTGATAATTACCATAACATTATATATTTATATATTTAGCGGTTGTACAAACACAAGGCCTTACACATGCCACTCAGACTGACAGACTTGACAAGTTTTACCAACCATAAAGACAGTTGAAGCTTTAAACATCACTCACAATGGATCTTGAATATTACAACTATAATCAGACATACCGAAGTTGCCTCAACAATTGCAACCCCAGTTGTGATATCAAATTCTGTGTCACTTCTAAGAAATAATGAAGTCTCTGGTGCACTCTAAGATTAAGAGAAAACGAACGACTCAGGCGTCCTGAAGTGAGAGAATACGAACTTTTATGACGGGTTACTCAAATAAACATATACATAGCTGTGTAATGCAATATTATGCAATATTAACCCCTAAATCGATTAATTCTGACAAGCTTTTATAACTGGAAATACCATAAAAAAAGTGTAAATGTCAACAATACATTACGAAAATTATAAAACAAATAAGGAGAACCTGAGTGATTGATGTTCCAGGGGTCGATTATATTGTGAGGGAAATGACAGAAGGGAGAGGCAGCTGGGGGGAAGTTGTTCACAAACTTCATTGCCATACTCGTGTCCTCGCCAGGAAACGTCGATGGCACACTGCAAAAACAGATTCAGATAAAACGAGAAGCAAAATATATCGCACGGGATGTGACATAGAATTGCATACATGGACAATAAATAACACCATCTTTTCATTCACATTACTGTACTGAATAACATCTGTAGAACCTTCCTAATATTCAAAGTACCTGAACAATATTAAATAAAATACCACAGTACTTTAGGTCCAGTTCACTTGAGGTCTACTTAACTTCAGGTACAGTTAACTTTATGTCCAGCCAACTTCATTCTAGTTCACATCAGGTCCAAAGGTTCAGGTCCACTTGAGGCAGTGATGGAGAAAGTGCCTGAAAATATTACAAATAAAGTACTACACTGTGTAAAAATTAAAACTTGTACGAAGTAGTCTTCAAAGCTATGCAAATAAAAGTAGATAAAGATATAAAAAGTTATTTATATACTGTACTGTACTTTAGAGAAAAACAAAATAGTCACATTCAAAATTTTGTATGGGACGGAAAACGTGAATCTGGGCCATATTTTTGAGATGTCATGTGCCACCGACACAATGGGATATGACTTTAGACACACAAATATTTACATAAATATGTACACACTTTTATATGTATTAGACTCAGCTTGCACACCTATAACAACATGATGTGAAGGAACAGAAAGTGTTTCACCGGTTGACGTAAACGGTGTCTTATACGAGCCCGGACGGTCTGTACAGTTAAGTCTGAGCTTATCACATAGATATGTGTTGTTGGTCCTTGAAGCATCCTGGAAAACACTGTAAAACTACTGTATTATATTATAGGCAGGGGTTATTAGATCAGTATCTGCCAGAATAACCACTGGTTATTTGACTGGGATCTAAAATCAAACTACAGTACAGTAAATACTTTTGACCGCAGAAAATTATACAATTAAGTACTATTGTAGTGCAATGACTAGTTTAATGCCCACAACCATCCCGACTACAATCCCATTAAAATATTATACAATTCCTGCAGGTCCCGGTCAAATAATTAATGGTTATTTGGCCTGGAATCCGGGTCAAATAACTTCATATACGTGGATAAATTGATTACTCAATAGGTTTTTCAGTACTAATATCGTTTTGGTAATACAGCGAATTAGGTTAGATTAAGTTAGGTTGAAATTATTCTGACCTTCGGAAAATGAGTGTTTCTTGAAACGACAATTTTACTTATTTTAATTTTGTATTTTTTATAATAAATAAATATGACCTTTACTTCCTTTTACACTACGAACAACTATGAATCCTCCAAAGTGAGTTAGACTTTGAACATAAGGGGTTAAAAATAAAAATAGAGATTGAAAATCACTTCTAACCTTTTGTGATGGACGCGCAAAAACCGATTCGGTAAACGTGGTTTTATACGCATCCCATAGTGTTAACATTTCGGCGACGGGACCAACACAGGACGAAGCTACGACAATATTGACGGATTCTTATTTCACTACCGGGGGATACACAATTTTGCGGGATTTAATATTTATATATATTTCACTTTAATTTCACATGAACTGCTATGACCAATCAGAGAAAAAGTTCAAATGTATTGGGAGATTTACGTATGTGCAAAAAAAAATTCTTAACATATTCGGGCCTCCCTCGTGACCTATAAATGCGGAAAACAACTACTGACTCACTGCCAAAACATTGAACACACAAAAAAACTAATGAAATAACGTTTCTGTTATCATTGGTTAAATATATAACATATATGTTATTTGAAGTTTTCTGGGTTAGAAAAGGTTAGGTTTGGTCAGGTTTTAATTTTTTTCTTCTCAAAACACCACTACCACCTGAAAGAGTTGTTCGATATTGTTCATATTTTCCATAGACATTCTTATCATTATAGTACAGTATTTTAAAAGAGGCCACAACTTTTTATTTTAATATCTACTTTACTTTTTATTCTTTTTTTTCTGTGTGATCATAAATCATCTGTAGTGGGCAGGTGCATGAAGAATGAGGGAAATTGGGGGAAAACACAGGAAAAAAATTATCACGCGACACTGAAATGAAGTATCTCTGTGCTTTGTATGCGAATAGTTACTTATTTGCCGTAAACACTTCTCCGCTTAGTACGAGCATACTCTCACGTCCACAAAAATACAAATTATACTTTGACGCTTCAACAAAGTTACTTTCATTGGAACGGGCATATAAGACGCACCCCTATTTTACAAGGATATTTTCTGGATTTTTTTTTTTTTTAGTAAGTTTCGTCATACAATTATTGAAAGTGATTTTAAAGTGGTTTTGTAGGGGAAAACACATGATTTTGTGCATGTAAATACAATATATACTGGAATCAACTAGTTAATCATATATAGTAACACTGTACTAACCCAACTCTACCTCTGACCAGAGCAGCTGTGTGGCTTGTTTATATTTTGGTCAAAAGAATTACCAACAGGATGTGAAACTCATATTTTTGGCTGTGATGTTTTATGTTGCCGCGATCGGCCACCAGGGTGTAGCAACATCGCTATTGTTTTGGCATCATCGACTCTTTGCAAATGGCTGACTGGCGGCTGAACTTTCTGTTAACATTTTTTATTCTTTCTAGGGTTATTTTACATTTAGATAATAAACAAATGCTTCTTAAAGGTAATACAGTCCTTAAATAATGTAAGACATGTATCTGGTGTGGGTTACATATGCTGGGGGAAGGAGGTAGAGTGAGACATTATGAGCTTCCCTCTGCCCTTAATTCAATGAGAGCCATTATCTACGTCTTCGGCAAATTTGCCGTAAGTTTGTGATAATAGATTGTGATTTGGCTTATTTTTCAGTATTTTATTATGAGTAATATTATTAGTAACACAATTTTTGTGCTTAGTGGTCTACTGCTTGTCCCAGACTACCCAGATAGTCACCTCCACGGCGGCGTAGATTGTTTGTATTGTTTTTACATATATATTTTACTTATCTTATGTTTCAATACTGACGATAAAATAGCTTAAAAGAAAAGATACCAAATGCTTCCAGCCACAGTAACTTGCAGTACTTACCCCTGCCTCTACACCATGGTGCTATCATATTTTTTGTGGCGTTCTAAATATACATACATATGCATAAGCACCTTTGGTAAAAGGTGCTATGAAAAGAAGAATAGGTATGAGGAGTTTCAAATAATTATTTGAAACTCCTCATACCTATTATACAAATTATAATTTGTATTCCCAATGGCAGTAATTATCTCAAACTTTTGACCTCTCTATTTACTTCCTCATGCAATTTCTTACGCAAATTAACAGCTTCTTCATCATCTACATTTGCTACCATTCTTGAATGAAGCTTAAGCATCTCTTTGGTAGGATCTAAGGTTGTAGCCACATGGCTCCCCTTTGCTGCAACCACAGTTTTGATGTCATAAGACATAGAAGACTCTCATGGTTTAGAGCTGCTCTGTGATCTCTCTTGATAAACTTAAGCTGACTAAAAACTCTTTCTACAGAAGCATTAGAGAATGGGAAGGAAAAAAGCAGATATTACTATAGACAAGTTAGGATACATTTGGTTTCCTACAGCATGTTTTTCCCTGAAGATGAGGAGCCAATAATCTTGAATGCTCATATCACTAGCAACATTAGGGCACAGAGCATGCTGCCTCCATTCATTGTCCAAAGTCTGCATATCAACAATGCCTTTATGATATGGTATTTATTTTAATAAATGCAGCAAAGATGACACTTTCATATCATTATAATTAGTATTTTAAAAGAGGCGACATTTACTATTAGCTAATGCAGTATTGTATAACTTGACCTATTATAACCAACCAAAGAGACCTACCTAACCTTACCTAACTTTCGAGCCAGGGGGTGGACCTGCCATATTAAACCAAGTACCGCATTTGCTGGCGTATAAAACGCTTTTATTTTTAATGTATCCCAAATTATCCTGCATCAATTGTGCCCGAATTTCGGATGGGAAGCCGAGCGCCGTAGGCGGAGTGATTCCACTTGGAGGAATTTTCCTGATTTTAAGGAATTTATGGTTTAGTAAAGCATGATAAGGAATTTTCCCAGGAATTTGTAAAATCTAAGGAATTTTAAGGAAAATCAGCTTTGTGATATCTAATGTGGTTGTATGTGATGAAGATGACTTTGTCTTGTGAAGTGTCTAAGATTACAATACTAGTTAAGTCTCCCACACTGGTGTAAGGGCTGGACTTTCCTTACTTCATACTATTTCAAACTTATTCTTTTTATTCTTCAATACTTTCCTTATTTAAGTCTCCCATCTAAGAAGTCAGTTTTCTCATCGCTTCAGGACGCCTGAGTCCTTCGTTTTCTCTCAAACTTAGAGTGCACAAGAGATATCATAATTCCTTAGTAATGACAGAATTTGAAATTGCAACTGTGGTTGCAATTGTTGAGACAACTTAGATATATCTGATTACAGTTGGAACATTCAAGATCCATTTTGAGTGATTTTAAAAGCTTCAACTGTCCTTATTGTTAATAAAACTTGTCAAGCAAGAGAATATCGAGTTTGGCAGTATGAGTAGCATATCCTCCCTCACACCAAAACCTCCCTCACACCACCACCAACACCTCCCTCACACCAACACCGATACCTCCCTCATACCACCAACAACACCTCCATCACACCAACACCCACACCTCCCTCACACCACCTCCAACACCTCCTTCACACCAACACCCACAACTCCCTCACACCACCACTAACACCTACCTCACACCAACAACCACACCTCCCTCACACCACCACCAACACCACCCTCACACCACCAACAACACCTCCCTCACACCACCACCAACACCTCCCCTCACACCACCACCAACACCTCCCTCCCACACCACCACCAACACCTCCCTCACACCACCACCAACACCTCCCCTCACACCACCAACACCTCCCTCCACCACCACCACACCTCCCTCACACCACCACCCACACCTCCCTCACACCACCACCAACACCTCCACACCACACCTCACACCACCAACACCACCTCCTCACACCACCACCAACAGAGTGATGACTGACCACCGTAGGGTCAAGACCTATTTAGGCGCTGCTCCTGCTAGCAGCTCTCCCACTTGGCCAATGTTCGGCCCATTCCCCAGTCCTCTCCCCGACCCATCCTCACCACCGGGATATCAACATAAGAACCAGTGTTGAACAGCGAACAGTGTTTAAGCCAATGAATTCAGCACTAAACAGTACCAGTGAGAACCTGACTCACCAGTGAGATAAGCACCCCTGGGAACTGACCGCCATCTCCTGACAGAGGTGCTAATCAGTCCACCCTGAGAACAACAGTGGGTCGGCTTCACACTTGACTTCGAAATAACACAACACCACCCAGTAGGGTGGGGATAAGTCAACAACTGCAAATGTTGCCTGTATAACAAGTGAACTAACGTGGGTTGAGCACTGTGTCTGTGTAGGTGTAGGTGCCCGCGAGGCAAGGCCTATACCCTTGTGGTCACGCTCGGCCAAGCTGGTTAGTTCTTTTGAAACTAAAATTGACTTTGATACTGTATCTAACCAGAAAAACAGAGATACTATTAAGAACAAGTGTAGTGTAATAAAAGTGTTTATAAACTGAGAATACTCCTGCTACCTTAGTCCCTCCGACACCACACTCCCTCCGCGGAGGCCGCTCATGGCCTCCCTTCACACCCGCTAATGCGCTGTAGATGCCAGTCTCCTTTGTCCTCTAAGAGCGTTACGCCTCTCAACCACCCTGACTTCCTAGGTGCCAGCAGTCCTCGTCCCTCTGACGTAGGCATATAAGTCGAGTCCTGTAACTCCACCATGTCTGAGTTGACTGGAGACCCAGCTACTCCTTTAACTCTCCTGATGCACTGAGTGAGCCAGGCGACTGTGGTGTTGAACTTGACACAAGGAGAGGATGGCTTTCAACTAGTTCAGTCCAGGAACAAGCGGAAGGCCGAAAAAGCAGAAAAACTTAGAGACCATCAGCTACAACCACAACCCCCATGAGAGTAAGATTATACTTCCTGAAGGTACATCACTGAAGACAAGTATCTCTGGCTGAACGATGCGGAAGACAAACACCCAGAGGCTGAGTTTCAGTTCAGAGTCGGTACACGAGATCATGTTCTGATAAGAAACGACCCAGCAGTCATACAGGATCTCCTCACCAATAGCATAAGAATAACCATGGAACAATCATCCCAACCATCGAACAAAACCATCTTAATCAGGGCTCGACAAGTACCAGACTACACTACTAGAAGCTCATCCCGACATCAGAAGGACGAAGCGACTCAGGGGCAGAATGCAGTCATTGCAGACTGTATAATGAGGCGAGGAGGGCGTGGGTTAACGTATAGTTCGCTGCCACCACTGTAATGAGACAAATCTCACAAGAAGAAGATTACATATAAGTAGGAGAAGTATAGAGAGTAGGAATGTAAAGATAGGAAACTTGGTAGCGTGGCGGGATGTTATTTACTCAGCGTCAATACGCTTATCTTATCTCGTATGCCAATACACATATATCACTTCTTAAAGGGACAACTTGTTAACACCTCTTCGATACAACTATTTATTAATTCACTCAATGACATGGACACTTTAATATCACTATTATATCGGGGTACTAACACATTATGTTTTACGTTACTC
>NW_024730668.1:8377384-8392343 GCF_018991925.1 Homarus americanus
GTAGTGAAAGTAGAATCCGTCAATATTGTAGTAGCTTCGTCCTGTGTTGATTTCGTCGACGAAATGTAAACACTATTGGATGTGTATGAAACCAGGTTTACCGAATAGGTTTTTGCCCTTCCATCACAAAAAGTTAGGTTAGGTTTTCAATCTTTATTTTTTTTCTTTTAACCTCCTTATGTTCAAAGTCTAACTCACTTTGGAAGATTCATAGTTGTTGGTAGTGTAAAAGGAAATTAAGGTCATATTTATTTATTAGAAAAAATACAAAATAAAAATAGGTAAAATTAGCGTTTCTGCGAAGCACTCATTTTCCGAAGGTCAGAATAATTTCAACCTAAGTTAACCTAACCTAACCTAATGCGCTGTATTACCAAAACGATAATAATACCGAAAAACCTATTCGAGTAATCAATTTCCCCATGTATACGAAATTATTTGACCCGGATTCCAAGCCAAATAGCCATCGGCTATTTGACCGGGATCTGCGGTAATTGTATAAGATTTCAATGAGATTGTAGTCGGGATGGTTGTGGGCATTAAACTAGTTATTACACTACGGTATTATTAAATTGTATAATTTTCTGCAGTCAAAAGTATTTACTGTACTGTAGTTTGATTTTAGATCCCGGTCAAATAACCAGTGGTTATTCTGGCAGATACTGATCTAATAACCCCTGCCTATAATATAATACAGTAGTTTTACAGTTTTTTTCAGGATGCTTCAAGGACCAACAACACATATCTGTGTGACAAGTCAGACTTAACTATACAGACCGACCGGGCTCGTATTTGACACCGTTAACGTCAACCGGTGAAACACTGCTGACGTGTGGGAGGTAAGACTCACTTTCTGTTCCTTCACATCATGTTGTTGTCATTAGGTGTACAAGCTGAGTCTAATACATATAAAAGTGTGGACATATTTATGTAAATGTTTGTGTGTCTAAAGTCATGTCCCATTGTGTCGGTGGTACGTGACATCTCAAAAATATGGCCAAAATTCACGTTTTCCATCCCATACAAAATTTTGAATATGACTTTATTTTGTTTTTCTCTAAAGTACAGTACAGTATATTAATAACTTTTAGCTTCGTTTTCATAGCATAATATCGTCGTTTATCAATTATGATAACTCTACAAATACTGTGCAACTTTTTATACCTTTATCTACTTGTATGTTTCCCTTCAGTTAATTGAAATTTTATTTGCATAGTTTTGAAGAAGACTACTTCGTACAAGTTTAAATTTTTACACAGTGCAGTACTTTATCATAAGTAATATTTTCAGGCACTTTCTTCATCACTGCCTAAAGTGGACCTTGAACCTTTGGACCTCATGTGAACTAGAATGAAGTTGGCTGGACATAAAGTTAACTGTACCTGAAGTTAAGTGGACCTCAAGTGAACTGGACCTGAAGTTAAGTGGACGTAAAGTACTGTGTGGTATTTTATTTAATATTGTTCTGGTACTTTGAATATTAGGAAGGTTCTCCAGACATTCCCCAGTTTATAAGAGCACTGTGCCTTAAAACCCTATTGTAAATCGAATAAATTTTCCTATAAACTCGCATTATGAAAGCCAAAATACTTTTCTCCAATGAAAAACCTTCCCCCAAATTATGTACAGTCCCTCCAAAAAAGTATCGATAGATTTTCTATTTGTAAAATTTGAAATGATAGATGAAGTGCTTTGATATGATCCCCCAGTGCATCAGCATAAGTTGGTACACTGCTCACCATATCAGCAACAGCTAGAGTTTGTGGGGAGGGAGTCGTCCTTGTATGGCATACTAAATACTTCAATATAACAAGAAATCCATTAAGCTATATTAATTCTGTCTATGTATCGTGCTGGATAGAAGCAAGGCATATGTAAAAAGGCCACTGATTGTTGATTACAATAATCGAAATATACCTCGAATGGAAGAGTTTCGGAACATTTTAACCGAGACCGACCTCAAGGCGGACGTTTCACCATTATGTCGTAGTAACAGAGTTTCAATCATACCGAGTTGCATAATATACTTACTCGTGTTGTTGACGATACGTCTGATTTATGAAGAGTGACTAAGCAAATAGTACTCGATATTAGAGTAAACAGCTACAGCAGTAGACAATATATTTGTCTAAATGGATTCTACCAAATATTACTGATATGTAAATGGTATTGGTTTAACACCAAAAAAAGGTTTCAAATGAGTGTGTCACCAGTTGTTTCATGGAGCCTAACCCATCGTGATACTGTGTGGGTTCACTCACCCCAGTTCGCCGAGCTATCTCGGCGTTACGTATACCGTCGTCGTGAAGGCCAATAATAGCACCTCTCATCTTGTTATGTCTCCCTGATAATTCCTCGCTCCATTCGATGTAAGATCTTGTTGATGACTGGCGAGGTGTCGGTGTCCATTTACAACACGTAATCTTAATTTGCGTAATATACGATCGGAAGCCTCGGAGGATTCACGTCATTGGAAAACGTATGTATACTCATTCGTGTTCAAAAGTCGTGGATGTTAAGCAACCAACATTTCAAAAACGGGTTGTGTAACATTGCTCGGAAAGCCTCGAATCACATCGACCCTTTGGCTAACTATATTTTTGGGGGCGACCGTACACAACGATTATAAAGCAACATGGGAGCTCCTCTACCGACGAACGAGTCACGTTCCCGAGGTTTGTTCGCTAGTCCAAGTTTAATCCTGTAGATAAAGGATGTACAGTACAGTAGAGCAATATATACCCAGCATATTACATTATAGCTTACCAGCCTTTAACTGTATTTTAATGTACGGGTTTATTCGTATTTCGGAGAGTCGGGCGCCTGACGCACGGACGTTAATCGTCTCGGGTTATCGTCATTTAGCTTTTATATTTACATTAATTAATTTGTCAAAATTAATTAAAGAAGAAATAATTTGTTTTAGTAAGCTGTAACCTATTATTAATTCTGGAGTTGGGGGAGGGAGAATTTTGCCTGCTGGAGACGGAACTAGGGGACTGCAACTTCACATATAGGACGCAGGACGAATTTCTAGCCATTTTTCAGAAAAGGTGTCTCTTGTATGCCATAGAATAAGGTAATTGTGTGTTTTATACTAAATGAGGATAATTGCTGAATAAGCTTTATAAAGCAAAACAAAATTTTGTAAGGTAGGAATAACTTTTTAATTTTAGTGCTATAACTAGATGGGAACTACTTTTTGTATGACAGAATTTGCTCTGATTCATTTAAGAGTTTTTTCATCATCTTATTATAGGGAAATTGTAACTAAAGTAGGTCAAGTTAGGTTAGGTTTTGTATAATGTTATTGATTAAATGTATTTTCATGATCTGTTTGATTGCTTATAGCCAGTCAGAAGTTAGCAAAAGACGGAAATAATTCACAGTACATGGTACATGGAATTATTTCAGAAAATTTATCTCGATTCCGAGTTTGTGAACGATTATCCGAGTTTGAAAATCGGGTGCATTTTCTGGAAAATATTGAGAAAATTTGCGGAAACTCTTAAAATCACTTCGTCCCGGGAATAAATTATCGGGGCATTCCGAGAAATTGCCTCTTGCTCTGAGCCATCGCCACTTGCCAGGCGTGTGGGTGGCCCAGCTGCTTGGATCCCTTGGTTCATATTCTGCTGCGGACCCCTCGTAAACTTATTTACAAAATCATTAGACACTGGAGTTGTGCCAGAAATGTGGAAACAGGCAAATGTAGTACCCATATTCAAAAAGGGAGACAGAGCATCAGCGTCAAATTACCGGCCGATCAGTTTGACGTCAGTAGTGGGGAAATTTCTTGAATCAATTATAGCAGATAGCATCCGATCGCATCTAGAGAAAAGCAAATTAATCTACGACTTTCAACATGGGTTTACAAAGGGAAAATCTTGTCTAACAAATCTGCTAACGTTTTTTAGGAAAGTCTTCGAGGTAGTAGATAATGACGAAAATTACGATGTTATTTACTTAGACTTTAGCAAAGCATTTGACAGAGTACCGCATCAGAGGCTTCTGAGAAAAATTAAGGCTCATGGTATCGAGGGGAAAGTTTTAAATTGGATAAAATCATGGCTCACCGATAGAACGCAGAGGGTCAGCATAGATGGTGTTAAATCTGAGTGGGGCCGTGTAACCAGTGGGGCTCCCCAGGGGTCAGTACTAGGCCCCCTCTTGTTCATAATCTACGTAAACGATTTAGATACTGGGATCAGCAGTGACATAAGCAAGTTTGCGGATGACACCAAAATAGGGCGGCAAATTAATTCGGGGCAGGATGCAAATGCATTACAGGAGGATCTAAATAAACTACAGGGGTGGTCTGAAAAATGGCAAATGAAATTCAACACCAGCAAGTGCAGCGTACTTAATATTGGAAGAACAAATGCTTATAATGTATACAGCCTTAACAACATCAACCTAGAGAAGTCGACTTGTGAAAGAGACCTAGTGGTACTTGTAAGCCCGGACCTACGGCCGAGAAAACAGTGCGTTAATGTTCGAAATAAGGCAAACAGAGTATTGGGTTTTATATCTAGAAGTGTAAGTAACAAGAGTGCAGAGGTCTTATTGCAACTATATCTTGCGTTAGTCAGGCCGCACCTCGATTATGCGGTTTAGTTCTGGTGCCCCTATTATAGAATGGATATAAATTCACTAGAGTCGGTGCAGCGAAGAATGACAAAAATGATTCCGGGACTTAGAAACCTTCCATATCAGGATAGGTTAAAGAAACTTAACTTGCATTCCCTAGAAAGACGAAGAGTGCGGGGAGATATGATAGAAGTATTTAAGTGGGTGAAAGGAATTAATAAAGGGGATATAGATAAAGTTCTTATAATATCCGAGCAGGATAGGACTCGGAGCAACGGATTCAAGTTGGATAAGTTTAGGTTTAGGAGGGAGATAGGAAGAAACTGGTTCACAAATAGGGTGGTGGACGAGTGGAACAAGCTTAGCAACTTTGTAGTAGGTGCGGGAACTCTGGAAAGTTTCAAAAGGAGGCTAGATAGATTCATGGATGATAGAGAGTGGTAGTAACTCTCGACAGGAGCTGCCATGCACAGGCCAACCGGCCTATTGCGGACTCCTTATTTTCTTATGTCCTTATGTTATGTTCATTCAGGAAGGTTGTTCCCTCACTAGCTGCTGTTTTGCATACAATTTGTGTTGTGCAGTGCTGTACATTACAGTACCAGAACAAAATCGGCCAAGGATACAGTGTTCATGCAGTGTTTAAATTATAAAAAGTTTTTACAGTTACGTATACAGTACTGCACATTCAGTAAGAAGGAAACACTGGAGCTCCTTAGCTTTTGTCTTTATTCAAGACATCTTCAGGTCATGAGACCCACTAATCCCCCACCCCAACAATGGGTGACCTGATATTGCATCAGCTCAGGTCAGTAACATGACCCACTAATCACCCACCCAACCTCCATCTAAAGTGTAAGATGTTATTACAGTTATGTATTACATTGAGTTGAGTGAATGGTGTCTGCCTACTCTGGGTTCAAGACGATAGTATCTGCTGGTGAGTACAGAATATACAGTTTAGTATTAGTATAGTGCACATTTTTTGTTTACAGCATTAACAAAATTGTAGGTGTACAGTGGTGTTTGTGAAAATAAATACAACTCACGCGAGATGCTCTGTTTAAACTCTGAGAAATTTTCTTCTGAAGGGTAACACACGGCTCCATTCATATAAAGCTTTTGGTTTTTAAAATCTATTTATTTCACCAAACTTTTCGAGAAACTATTCAGGATTATTTGGGTAAAAAAAGTGTAACTTAATTAGAACTTTTTATTGACTGGTGTCAACATTTCTTAGGCTTTTTATATAAATGCTCGGGTAGAAATATTTTGTTGAAGGATATCTTATTGGAAATGTTTTATAGAGAATTTATTCAGAATCATTTTGGTATGAAATTCGTCTGTAACCCAATTAAAAGTTTTGAACAGATGCTGTGAGGTAAGGAGGAAGGGAAAGGGGAGAAACGACCATTAGAGGGAAAAAGTGACTACACAGACACCACCCCCCCTGCAAAGGGTTGCTCTCACCCAGTGCTTGTCACAGATTCCTGCCTCTCACTGATTTTGTCATTCATGATGCCGTTTGTTTATTTGTTATACATTAATTAGTAAAGCGGTGGTGGCGGTAAAGCGCGTAACACTCACCGACACGTCAAAGGCTCCAGCTTTGGGCCGGACCCACGAGAAGGGTGTTATCCAGTGTGACCCTCACTACCAAACATCACTGCAGGTTTCCCGGTCCCCGGTTTCCTCCTGTACTAACACTGGATAGAGTGCCCAAACGGCTAGTAAGCCGGAAAGTGGTGAAAATAATGTATAAAAAGAAAATATTATGTGCTTCTTATTACCTTTATCCTTCATATACAATAGTATACCTGTACTCAGTATATTTCTTAGGCAAAAACCACTCATAAGGAAAGCATATCCGTAATGCAATGATACAAAATTAATTTCTCTAACACAATCAGAGCAGATGTTCTGAATAAATGTTAATGCACTTTCTTGCTAGAGTGTCATGCATCAAAATTACCTTAGCTTTCGTCTTTATTCAAGACACATTCAGGTCATGAGACCCAGTTATCCCTTACCCAACACTGGGTAACCTGACATTGTATCAGAACTTTTACTTACTGACTTTAATCCTCTTCACCACCGATCGGCACGTTAGCCTCCCAGGCGATCGGTCACGTCTCTGTTGCGCACTGTTGGCAAGTACTGGGCATGCACCGGCTCCTGAATGTACCTGAATCTGCTCCAGTGTTGGTCAAGTCTGGTCTTGAAAGCGCTCACACTCGGTGCTGTCACAACACTTTTGGTATATTGTTCCATGAGTTCACAACTCTCACTCCAAAAAAGTTGGAAATATGATATCACTAATCCCCCACCCAGAAATATCTCGTCCCCAGAAGTGCTCTTCACCAATTGTTCTGGCTAATACAGTACACACACGGGTACATACAGTAGTACTGATTTTCTGTTGTCTTGTGGAAGGTATAGGTATAAGGGCCAATTGCAAGAACTGCCGTGGTGTACACCACGGTTTGGTATCCCGACGGTCATATACAATGGAAGAAAAATTGTGTGATTTATCAAGAAGGGCCATGGTGGTTCCCTACCATCGTTTGTTGTTACTATGTCATCGTAGTGTAGTCGGGTGTACCAACTGGAAGAAGACTGGGAGGTTGGTATGCTTGCATCCTCAAAACGTTGTCAGTGGCACGAAACGTTTACTCTTGCTACACGATTTACGAGCATGAAAAACTTGAATTCCAAGCTAAGGTGCACCTCATTTTCCTATTTTCTTGGACTATAAGCCAATTCTTGGAATGAAATACGATCACTTACAGTGAATATAGGTAAATAAAGCCTCTGAGAACCATAAAAATGTAGGAATAGAGTGTAATATGTGTTCCAGTGTAAATATAGAGAACTATGGCCTGTTCTGTAGATGAAGTCAGTAGAATATAACAAAGTACAGTATTAGGTATTATAATTTTGCGATGACAGTGATGAACTCACTGTACAGATGAATTGAGATAAAATCTTGAAAAAAATATTACCATTATTGTTAGTTTTCTATCAAACAGGAAATTATCTTTGTACCAAAATTATTACTTGCATATTATACAAGTATAAAGGCCAGTTATCTACAAGATATGAAACCTTGAGATAATGTTTCCTACTCGTCTCCACCTGATTATAGTAATGCAATAAATATCCTAAGAAAGATAGCAAGACATGAACACTTACCCAATGTCAGGAGTAAAAATGTATACAATATGTTAATGACATGGACTAAACCAGGAGTTGGAGAAAAGTATCTGCTGTTTAAATGGTCTTTTATTTGGAAAAACATTCCATGTAAATACTGTATATGGATCCTCACCAAAGAGTCTTCATATAGTTAGTGAGCAGATATTTGTTTACAACTATAATGGAAAGGAAGATATGTTAGGTTAGATTAGATTAGGTTCATCTTGTGAGCAAATGTCATGGAACCCATATACAGTAGGTATATTCATAAAATTCTACCAATTAATCAGACTAGAAATGTTAAACAAATCAAGATGATAATTTAATGGTTTAAAAATATCCTCAATACAGTCTGCAATGTTAATTGCAAATTATTTCTGCATTTTTTTAATGTTTAATATAAACTGTAATAAGGATAAGAATACAATGATAATGCTTATGTCAGAATATAGCCTTTATTAAAAGCAGGATATGTTATAATATATGGATGATTAAGAGTAAAGTATTTTAAAGGAAAAATCATCCACAAATTTAACAAATATATTTATATGTAATATCCATGCATGTATGCAGAGTGTAAAGTTAAAATAAATAGTAATTAATTAAGGCATATGTTATGATTTCTCCAAGGCATATTTTCTGAAAATTCCAGAAACTGCATTTTTTCTGGTCTATAAATAATTTGAGGATTTTACGGAAGGTTTCCATTTTTTATTCTGTTCTGAGTCTGGGAACCAATTCCGAGGTTAGGTTCCAGAATCTTCCCAGGAACTGCAAAAATTCCCCATCAATCATGATACCAAGATTTATTTCTTCAGTATTGGTGAAAGGTGAAAAGTCAGCTGTATCTCCACCTGCAAGTTTCCAACACCTACATATTGTGGGTAATTTTGTCTGTTATAATAAAAAAAAATCCAACGCAAACTCAGATTTAATGGTATGATATGCAACACACACACTCAAAAAATAGATTTTTTTTCCTTATGTAGATTTTTATGGTGATTCCAAAACTTTGATCCTTTTTGAGACGAGAAATTCATAGGAAAAAAAACAAAAGCCCTTTAAAATTGTAATGTTCTACATCAAAATGTTAACGTAACCTACCTAACTTAACCTGACTAGCGAGGTCATCCTAAACTGTATCTTGCTCTTGTGAGACCACACCTGGATTACGCAGTTCAGTTCTGGTCACCGTATTACAGAATGGATATAGAATCATTGGAAAGAATTCAGAGGAGAATGACAAGACTAATCCCGGGCATTAGGAACCTTGAGTATAGAGACAGGTTAAAGCACCTTAATTTGCACTCCCTCGAGAGACGTAGAGTGAGGGGCGACCTGATAGAGGTGTATAAGTGGAAGTCAGGGCTAAACAAAGGGGACATTACAAAGGTACTCAAACTATCCAACCAGGAGCGAACTCGTAACAATGGTTTTAAATTAGACAAATTTAGATTTAGGCGTGAAATAGGTAAACACTGGTTTGGAAACAGAGTTGTGGATGAATGGAACAAGTTACCAAATATCATCATTAACTCGAATACGCTGAATAGCTTCAAACATAGGTTGGATGCTTATATGAGCAATAGGGGTTGGATGTAAACGGGACTACCCAGTATGGGCCAATAGGCCCGCTGCAGTTTCCTCCATTCTTATGTTCTTATGTTCTAACTTAAAATCCTAAAATTTCCTGGATGACCGAAAAGATAATAATACCATCATTTTAATTTATTTTGGAAGACAGTTTTCAATTTTGTTTGAATCCTGGACATACAAAGCCAATATATCTACACTTGATTCTACCACTGTCAATAGCAAAGTGAATTATTACCACCACTCCAAATGTTGCACAAAAATGGTAAGGTAGCTCTTTCTTGCAATATATCGAGTCACTAAATTTATCTTAAAGTAACAAATTGTGGTTAAACTGATACACAAATGTTCATCGGGTGGGGGTGAGAGTACCACGTAAATCTCTCACGTTCCAATAACAAATCGTACATATTTTTGTTTTGTTTTTAGCCCACAGTGCTTCTTGCAAACCGACCATGGGGCTACCACAGCATGGTGTACACCACAGAGGTTCTTGTTGCAATTGGCCCTAATTACTGTGATCAAGGAAAAAAAATAAGTTCACATTTTCCATTTCCTTTCATGGCACTGTTGCTGACCTTGTTTCTCTCATCTACCAGACCTTTGAAATGCAAATTCCAAACTTTGGGCTGACTCGGTCTCAGCTACTAATAGAGCCTCACCCACCTTGCTCTTCAGCTATACATAGGTGAGTATTTTCTGCACAGTACCTCTCCAACTTGGTGTTGTACAAATCATTTCTATATAAAGAATTTTTTTTTCTGTACCAGTGAACCAAGTCAGTTTGGTGTGTTTCTCCTTTGTTACTGATATGCTTGGCTTCATATGTTATTCAGTACAGTAATGTGAATGAAAAGATGGTGTTATTTATTGTTAATGTATGCAATTCTTTGTCACATCCCATGCGATATATTTTGCTTCTCGTTTTATCTGAATCTGTTTTTGCAGTCGCCATCGACGTTTTCTGGCGAGGACGCGAGTATGGCGATGAAGTTTGTGAACTTCCTCCCCAGCTGCCTCTCCCTTTTGTTGTTACCCTCACAAATAATCAACCCCTGGAACACCAATCACTCAGGTACTCCATATTTTTTTTTATAATTTTCATAATGTATTGTTGACACATACACTTTCTTTATGGTATTTCCAGTTATAAAAGCTGGAAAAGAATGTAGGTATATGCAGCAGCAATTATTACATACATTGTACTGATAACAATTTTATGTTAAAATGTTGACAATGAAGAAAGGTGAATTATAATATCCAATAATGCTGTTAGGTTGCTAATATTGGTTAGATGCACAAGAACTACTTGTTTACTTAAAGTCTCATGTGCAGTATATTCCATTTTCTATCAACAGACTAGTAGTGAATGTACGGTAGTTCCACCATGTGTGGTATCTTCTCACTGCTGGCCCAGGACACACTCGCCACTCGCTACTCAACACTCTGCTTACCAGTACACCATACAAATGAAATTTGATCAACATGATATTGCATAAGGGCATTATGATTGATTGTTAATACCCTATGCAGTATAATTATTAGATGTAGGCAGCATTCACATTACAAGCTTAACCCACAGATCCAGCTGCCTCGGGCAACGGTAGTAGTCGGCAGCAGAAGCACGCCCCGGGAGACGACTCGAGTCGGAAGGTTCACACGAGGAGCAACTGCCGTGGAACAACCGTAGACTCTCACTCTATCACTGCCTGCGGTGGCTTCTGGCAAGACACGTTCCGTGCGTTCTCTACAGAGACGGGTCGGTACTCACTAAATACTGCTTTCTGATTGAGATAATTGTTGAGAATACCCTGCATCAATATACCTTTTTTTTTTGGGATGATATTTTAAGGATCACTAAAGCTCAGTCAATAGTTATTTTAACTGGAGGTCATATTATACGTGTATTTGTACAGTACAGTATTTCATAAAGTAAGAATCATAAAACTTACCTGATGGTTGACCCACAAAACAATGGTAATGATGATTATGTGCTCCAACACTTGAGAAGATGGAACCTCTCAGTACACTATCTTAAAGATTAACAAATTCTTTGATGACAATACTCTACTGTATCTATAAGTATTATTTTTTCTTGTATTGCTTTGTAAAGGACAAGATATACATGGTAGTTGTGGTGGTTCATATGAAAAGTAATCCAGACCTTGTACAGTATCTTTGTATTACTCTTGTACGTACAGTACGGTAACGGTTGATTGTGTTTTCAGACGATCGCGGGCGACGGAGACTCCCCAACACCCCGGACGACACTCGCGAGTCACGAAACCGAGGCCTAGGCAGTTGTCATTTCTGCAGAGTTGGGCCTCGTTGTCTGTTTCTAAGGGTAGGTAACACTAGAGACATATCAAGTACAGTACTTGAAATAATTTTACTATTAGTAATGTTCACCTACCACCAACTAACTCTCCAGGGTGTCGACCGGTCTGGAAAAGCCGGGGAATTTGACAAATAAATTTTATACGAATTTTATACGAATTGAGTTCAACTTCAAAATAATATTTTGACAGCAATCTTAGCATTAATTAATGATGTTGTATATAATAGGTAAATAATTAAACTCTTAAGAAGAAATTCCAGTAAATAGGCGACTCCAATGACTGAATTGTTTGTGTACCAACAGTATCATATTTCATGTTAGTGATCAAATAATCAAATATTACAGGATATATCTAACAATTCTGCAATTATTGTTCATATAATTAATTTGCTTTATTCAAGTGGATTATTCCACATATTTATCTCGCGTCATATAGGTGGATCACGAGTGTGATTTTTTGGATTTTTCGGATTTCTGACCTTTTTGGAACGTCCGAGTCGATCCGCATGAATTGCGCAAGTCTGAGGAGAAAAATTGGGAGGTGGTGGTTCAAGGTTTTTGCCAACATTCATCACTAGGCCTAATAATTATCCTGATAGTAGCTGATTCAATAAAATATTTCCCAATAGTATATACATATTAGTGAAAACTTATAATTTTGTTGTAATACATACATAATTAACGTACCTGGTAAAATCAGGAATTTTAGTTCTTTTTGTGGATAGTAGACACCTTACTCTCCCTCCTACCACCTCTACATCACTCCACCTAACTAGCACCTACCACCTCTCCCACCCTGCCGCCACCTACCACCTCCCCATCTCTCCACTTAGCTTCTTCTGTCATGGGTTGCGTTAGGCTTACCCACGCAACC
The DNA here is from genome assembly GCF_018991925.1 of Homarus americanus. Lineage (NCBI taxonomy): Eukaryota > Metazoa > Arthropoda > Malacostraca > Decapoda > Nephropidae > Homarus > Homarus americanus. The sequence goes on from NW_024730668.1 coordinate 8,389,975, forward strand.
AACTCCAAAGTTTGTTTTACCAGAGATAAGACGCCCGGCGAGGCATAACTGGGACATGTATTTTTCAATTAGTGTATGTCGGCCAGCCTTTAGGGGGGTGGGCAGTGAAACAGTGTTGTACTGTTCATCGCTTCACACCCAAAAACTTCATTTTGAGTAGTACCCCCTGAGCCATGGGTTAGTTAAGACGTCGTCTCCACCCTCTCCCTCCTGAAAGGGGGTGGGACACCACACCACACAGAGTCCTCCACCGCCACTCCGTCCTGTGAACCGTCGTCGACACGAGACTAAGTGTGTTAACCTAGGTTGTTATCCCCGTGGAAATATCACGTGTGGATGCCTGGTTGCGACAAGAGCAATCCAGGCTGGCCTATCAAACCTACAGTAAATGGTTAATTAATTCACGCTTACAAAGTTCTCCTGCACGACACCCGTCTACTGTGACCGTGATCGACACGAAACTAAGCGTGTTAACCTAGGTTTGTTATCCCCGTGGAAATATCACGTGTGGAAGCCTGGTTGCGACAAAAGCAATCCAGGCTGGTCTATTGCACCTAAATGGTTAATTCAAGTCACGCTTACCAGTTCTCCTTGCCTCGACAACCGTCTACCGTGACTCAGTGACGCGAGACTATGTGTGGTACACCAAGAGTACCTTTTGTTGTTATGGCCGTGGAAGGTCGACACGAGTCTAAGCGTGTTAACCTAGGTTGTTATCCCCGTGGAAATATCACGTGTGGAAGCCTGGTTGCGACAAAAGCAATCCAGGCTGGTCTATTGCACCTAGATGGTTAATTCAAGTCACGCTTACAGAGTTCTCCTGCACGACACCATGTGTGGTAACCCAAGAGTACTTTTTGTTGCTGTGGCCCGTGGAAAGAAGTTCTTGTGCGGAAGCCTGGTTGCAACAAAAGCAATCCAGGCTGGCAGTAAATGTATCACTTGAAGAATTAAGGCTCTGTTAAGTTATACCCATAGTAGAGTAATCACATGTGTCCCCAAGTTAAAATTCTCTTTTAGAAGATTAATTTTATTACAGCGTGAACGTGAGTAAATCATATATCCATGCAAATTGTAAATCATTGTATGGAAGCTTGACAAATAAATGTAAGTGCAATTATCTGCCCGTATCTGTGATCCTATCTTATTATTACTAAAGGTAATAACTGATTGGTTATGACATAGTATAACCAATAACTTAGATGGATGTTGAAAATTAAATGAATTCATTAAATCATCATTTATCAAGTATAAATCATGGATTGTCGAGTGGTGGAGTGAACTTCTACGTAGATACGCCATAATCTCCTGTAAGTAACCAGTGTGAAGGTATCGAACTCTACGGTAAGAAATAAGAAATACGACATATTATTATCTTTATATAATATAATCCACTCCTACTACTACCGATTCTTCTTGGTGGACTGATCCACACCAAAACCATGACATCTTCCCTCTATCCACTTACCACCTGCCCCTCCCTCCACCTAGCACCTCACCCTTCCTCCCTCTACATACCACCTCTCCCTCCCTCCACATACCACCTCTCCCTCCCTCCACATACCACCTCTCCCTCCCCTCCCACATACCACCTCTCCCTCCCTCCCACCACCACCTACCACCTCTCCCTCCCTCCCTCCACATACCACCTCCCTCCTCCCACCACCTACCACCTCTCCCTCCTCCACATAACACCCCTCCCCCTGTCCTCCACATACCACCTCTCCTTCCCTACCACTCATCACTTCCCCTCCTCCTCCACATCTACCTCTCCCTCCTCTCTCTCCACATACCACCCCTCCCTCCTCCACATACAACCTCTCCCTCCCTCCCTCCACATACCACCTCCTCCCTCCCACCACCTACCACCTCCCTCCCTCCCACCACCTACCACCTCTCCCTCCCTCTCCACATACAACCCTCCCTCCCTCCCTCCATACCACCACTCTCTCTCTCCCTCCCTCCCTCCACACCACCTCTCCTTCCCTCCACTTACCACCTCTCCCTCCTTCCACATACCACCCTCCCTACTCCCTCCTCCACATACCACCCTCCCTCCCTCCCTCTCCTCCCTCCACATACGACCCATCCCTTCCCTCCACCTACCACCTCTCCCTCCCTCCCTCCACATCCACCTCTCCTCCCTCTCCCTATACCACCTCCTCCCTCCCACCTCACCTACCACCTCCCTCCTCCATTACCCCTCCCCTCCCTCCACATACCACCCCTCCCTCCTCCTCCCCTCCACATACCACCTTTCCGTCCTACCACCTCTCCCTCCCTCCACATACCACCTCTCCCTCCCTCCCACCAACTACCACCTCTCCCTCCCTCCCTCTACATACCACCCCTCCCTTCCTCCTCCTCCA
>NW_024730668.1:8392443-8427292 GCF_018991925.1 Homarus americanus
ACAATCTCCTCCCAGAGACGTCCCGGGGTTGAGTTCCCGAGGGAGATAGAGGATAGGTCTTGCAGAAGATTGGGGCTGGTCTGTTGATAACGCGTCTTCAAGGCATCCCGCAGGGTAGCGAATTTGTTGTCATCTGGAGGGTTGGAAATGGTCTGTGAGACCTGCGTGGCGACTTCCGTGGGCAAGGCACAGAGCAGGGCGCCATACTTTTGCTCGTCATTCGCTTGTGAGCCGACGAGGGCTGCTTCCACATGATCTAACCCGTCCTCGACGTTGTGGTTGAAAGTCGGTAGAGAGATCCGTCCTTCCTCCATCCTGTGTGAGTGCGTTTTTCCGGGGGTCACCATTTGTAGGGTTACGTGATATTATGTTGTCTAGCACTCAGGATGGATGGAAACTCTAAGGTGGTGGTTTTCTTATATAATATAAGTTATATGAAAGACAGTCTGGTGCTGGAGATGCCGTGTGGTGAGGAGCTGCTCAGTAGACACGTTCGGTGAGTAGCGTGCTGAAGGAGGTAGATGTGCAGGAGTTTCGTTAGAGGAGATGTTGCCTGTTGCTGGCCTCCAGTTTGAATGAGAGCTGGACAGCGAGGAGCTTGCTTGGAGGAGGTGTTGCGTGTTCAGGAACGTAGAGTAGAATGAATCTTAATGGAGAGACAGAGCTTATATACACAGCAGCCGGAAGTAAACCCGTGGGAACTCGCCGGTTTCTCGACCCCCCCCCCCGTGTTGCTAGGACACGGTAGCAGCTGGTGACGCCTCCCCCCCTGGGCCGCTCGTTTGGTTGCTAGGATACTGTTGCATTGGAATGTGGATACGCAGTTGTAGGGGAGACGTCCACTACAATATTTTGTGGATTTTTTTTTTTTAGTAAGTTTCGTCATACAATCATTAAAAGTGATTTAAAGTGGTTTTGTAGGGGAAAACATATGATTTTGTGCATGTAAATACAATATATACTGGAATCAACTAGTTAATCATAGATAGTAACACTATACTAACCCAACTCTACAGGATTTGAAACTCGTATTTTTGGCTGCGATGTTTTGTGTTGCCGCGATTGGCCACCAGGGTGTAGCACCATCGCTATTGTTTTGGCATCATTGCAAATGGCTGACTGGCGGCTGAACTTTCTGTTAACATTTCTTTATTCTTTCTAGGGTCATTTTTCATTTAGATAATAAACAAATGTTTCTTAAAGGAAATACAGTCTTTAAATAATGTAAGACATGTATCTGGTGTGGGTTACATATGCTGGGGAAGGAGGTACAGTGAGACGTTGTGAGCTTCCCTCTGCCTTTAATCCAATGTAAGCCATTATCTACGTCTTCGGCAAATTTGCTGTAAGTTTGTGATAATAGATTGTGATAATTTGGCTTGTTTTTCAGTATTTTATTATGAGTAATATTATTAGTAACACAATTTTTGTGCTTAGTGGACTATTGCTCGTCCCAGACTACCTAGCTAGGCACCTCTGCGGCGGCAAGTGCTTCCACCCTCAATATTTAAAATTTCTCAGATGAGCTTAAAAAATTCCTGAGATTCCATGAAAATTCCTTAGATTTTTTAATATTGTATACAGTATATACATATATATTTTACATATCTTATGTACAGGCAAATATATGAATAAAATAATGCTCAATACTGACGACGAAATGACTTAAGAAAATGATGCCAAATGCTTCCAGCCACAGTAACTAGCAGTACTTACCCCTACCTTTACACCATGGTGCCATCATATTTTTCTTGTGTTCTAGATATACATACATATGCATAAGTACTTTTGGTATAAGGTGCAATGAAAAGAAGAATAGGTATGAAGAGTTTCAATTAATTTGTATTCCCAATGGCAGTAATTATCTCACACTTTGACCTCTCATAAACTAGCCCCCTCGGGGGCAAATCTGACTTTGACCTCTCTACTTATTTCCTCAAGAAATTTCTTACGCAAATTAGCAGCAGCTTCATCATCTACATTTTTTGTTCATATATATATATATTGGCCTCCAGCCTCCTCCAATAGCCATACCTTCGCCACCATTTTATTACCTTAATATTAAATTTCCTAATACATAAGTAGCTATCCTAGCTGTGTTGAGTTAGCTGAGCCGCAGATCTATGCGGCATTCAGTGACTGTAGCCTCATAATCAATATCTGCAACTGTTTTCGGCTTTAGGGCCGATGCTCTTGTTCCCCTGAGGCAGAGCAAAGCCGACCGAAAGAGAGAGAAGGACAGTCGACATCTCATCCAGGCTGTAATATAACTTCTGGGCTGCTTTTTCTGTTCGGATGTCATCTCCGTGAGTCTGGCGTAGAAGCATCTTGCACTTGGCCCCATCCCACCAGAGGTTGTGAACACTGGAGGACTGAATCTGCCTTGATCAACGTTCTGAATTCTCTCCCCATATGCCCTTATCTTGTCGTTCTCGTTCCTCCTGTGTTCAGCATCGAGAGCGAAGTTACGGTGGCATGCGGCCATGGGATCAAAAATTCTGATGTGGAAGAAGGCTTGCTGACCCCACGTTGAATGTGTTTGAAGTCCTATGTTGGAAAATCTCACCGTCCAATGGGAGGAGGGTCGGTTCTACCCTGACATCACGACAGATTTCCTTCAGCATATTTGCTGTGAGATCCCTTACTTCGACATGCCTCATGCATATGAAGCCCCCCTTTTGCACACCATGGCGTGATCGACGTCATAGGAAGAGACACACACACGCATTGGGAGGGCAAACCTTCTACTGGCCTGCCTTACCTTATAGCATTGGCATCTGCAAATTCTTGTTTATTGAGACTGAAACCATTTGCCCTTATCGGTAACGTAGTTAACCAGTTCGAGGCGCCCACCTCCTGCGCTATAGCTACTTTTTTTTTAAATTCTCTGGTACTTGCAGCAACAGTTGCCGCAACTTATCACCTTGGCCGTGCTGTCGTCCTGTCGTAATGGACCTTCTAATCTTGTTTACTTCACTGGTATCCACCTCCCTTGTTGCATTCTGAGCTATTATGTGGTCCGTGAGGGCTGCCGAGAGCTTAACTGAGTTTTGGTGTTTGGTGGCAGCAATCTCTTCTGGATTGGTCAATCCCATTCTTCCCAGTCTCGGTGGTAGTGCAAAGAGTGATCTTTCTGCTGGGGTTAAGAGAGGGTGTTTCACTAATTTGGGAATGAAATTAACGCTGATAGCTTCTTCCAGAGGGTGGAGGAGGGGTCTGATATCAGGGATAGTGCACATCAGGTAGTTCCAGCGATGCTTGACTCCATGGGTGAATGTTGCAAAAGCCGCATGTGGCTCTGTATTTGCAATCTCGGACAGAGCTTGGATTTCCCTAACACATTCATTCACCTTTCCCGTTATGTACTTGGTCTTGAAGTCCTCGTGCTGCTTACTGCACCTAGGTGTGTCTGGCCATCCTTTGTTATTTTGACCTCACTTCCACTGAACACCTCCATTGCCCGTTCATAATGTTCTGGCTTCATAATGAGGAAGGACTTGCTGGCGTTTGGGTGGTTCCCTATTTGTGGACCTCGTGATGTTACCAGGTCCCACCACTTCTTGATGTCCTCCACTTTTCCTGCTCCTGTAAGGTCATCAGCGTACGCCACTTGCTTGACCTCAGTTGTTTAAAATTATATTGTGTGTTGGAGCACGGATAGGCCTATTGCGTACATTGCCATTGCAACAGGGTCCCCCTGCGTTGTTCCCTCGGTTGACTGTATGATGGTATCACCTCTTTAGTAGAGCGGATAATGGAAAAATCGTGCAAATGGCGATACAAGCATGAAATTTGGCATGATCATACCCTAGGAACTACTTGTCAAATTTGCCTGATTGGCCATTTGGAAATCCACGATGGCGGCTATTTTTCAAGATGGCTGCCAAATTGACCTTCGAGAGATGATTTTTTTTTATATAGAATTGATCTTGTTGGTAAATCTAAATGATCTTAGTGTCGATATGTATGTTTTCAAGCATGCTCAGATGATTTTTTTTCTATTTCTGATACTCTCAGATATATATTTGTCTTATTTATGACTGGTTTTATGTACTGGTTTTATGTTTTTTCCAACTAGGTGAGGGTAGCATGCAGAGGGTCTCTGCATATGAGGGAGTGATTGTCGGGCACGACCAGGGCACACTGGTGACATCACTGCAGTGCAACCCAGCATGGGGTTCAGTGTCAGCTAAAAAAAAGCATGTCATACTGCAATAACTTAGTGTCCCAAATGCTGCTTAACCAACCCCAAATCAGTTAAGCAGCCGCACATGAATTGACAGGATGTGCCAGCGCGGGAGAGCCGAGCCAAGGATAACGGGGTTTTAGTTATCTGGATGGTGTACAGATCGCACGGGACTAATGACAATAGATGGACGATCGGACTAGGTGTAGGGCAAAAGGCATGAATCTAGTTGTATCCCATACAAGAAAGTGCTCATCGGGGTGGTCAAAGGATAAACCCTCGGCCCTGAAGATCAAAAATAGCTATGAACACAAAATCTACCAACAAATCATTCCTCACTGACCGGGCAAAGTGTTGTCTTTGTCAACAGGATAAGAAGGAAGATCTTAACTCCACATGCAAATCCTGCCAAAAAAGGAGATGACGGTTACAAGAGCTTGGCAAGGAATATTCCTCTATTTCATTCAATCAATGCACTGCCAATCAAGCTTGACCCTGCAAGACTTGTTGAAGATGATGGGATAGAGGAGACCTTGAGGAGAAACAAAGCACAGCATCATGAGAGTTGCAAACTTCTGTTCAACAACACAAAGTTAAATAGAGCTCAGAAAAGGCGAACCTCTGCAGTTGCTACAGAGGAGAGCAGCAGTGGCAAGATACCACGAGTGGTCAGAGACCCAAAAGCAACAAAATGCTTTCTATGTGAGGAAGAAGCTTCGGGAGATGAAATAAGACAGGCAATGACAATGAAGCTTAATAAAAGATTGAATGATTGTGCGAAGACACTTAGCGATGGAAAACTCCTTGTCAAACTAAGTGCAGGGTATGTTGGAGCACAAGAACTGAAGTATCACCCTCGCTGCCTGGCACACATGTACAACCGAAAAAGAACACATTGAAATGCTCATGAGCAAGAAGAAGCACAAGAGCTTCATCCGAACAAGGAGAACTTTGTTGTCCACAAGTCAGGAAGAGAGTTCTCTGCTATTGATCAAGCCCATGAACAAAACAATGCAGTGATTAAAGGCGACGGAGGAGCAATTGGGTTGACTGAGGACCCAGCAGCACTTCGTAGGTGGATGGTGGCTGGACCTGACGTGAATCGTCTTGTTGCTGGATATGAAGCTGCGTCAGGTGCAAAAGATGGAACCACCACCAGCAGCCGACATCATGAGCAGACCCTGCGTGCACAGAAATCTTTCTTTGAGAAGGTGGAAGCACATTCCAAGGCGCTGCGGGAGATGGGCATCCCTTTCCAAGAAGAGTCATCTGACCTTCTGGTGTTAGACACAAAGAACATTGTAGATCCAGCTATTGCTAAAATGGTTGGTACACACCATGACAGAGGAAAAGAGCAATTCCAGTCATTCTTAGAAGGACTAAAGAATGAAGGTAAATGTCTGTTGTACCATCCAATCAAGAAAAACAGAACCTCCTTCAAACATGACCACATTGTTAGCAGTTCCAAAGAGAAGGTACTGAAAGATGACTGTCGGCTGTTCTCGCGACTCTTCAACTCCAGTCAGAACAGACAGTATGACTTGCAAGAATTCTTCAAGCATGAGAACCAGTCAGCTCCTGCCTCCCTCAGTGACAATGGCAAGCTTCATACATGTCAGAAGTCACAGCTGGCTGAAATTCTTCAAGCACAAGTGAATGCTACAGAGAGAGACCCACATGGAGATGCTGTCATCATAGATGGCTCAGCACTGATCAATGCCCTGCCTCCACGTACCTCAAAGACTTTGATGCCTATGCCAGAGAAGACATCCTGCCCAAAGTGGAATTCTATGGTGCCAAATACAATAGGGTGGATGTAGTGTTTGATGTGTACAAAAAGTCAAGTCTGAAGTCTGAAGCCAGGTCGAAACGAGGGCAGGGGATCAGAAGAAGAGTTACAGGAACCAGTAAGACTCCCAAAAACTGGAGAAGCTTTCTGCGAGATGACAAAAACAAGACAGAACTATTCCATTTTCTCTCGGAGAAAATGTGTGAAGCACAGACGACAAGCACGGTGGTTGTGACAAAAGGAGAAGATGCCATTAGCAACACAGAGAAGTCCCTAGAATCTGTGGCTCCAGGCTGTCGTGAGGAAGCAGACACACGAATATTTGTGCATGCTAGGGATGCAGCAATGGAAGGTAGCAAGTCCCTCATTATTAAAGCCAATGACACTGACGTGGTTGTCATAGAAGTATCTGTACTGCCATCACTACAGGAGCTTGGTCTTGATAACATGTGGATTGCCTTTGGCCAAGGAGCCAGTCATCGATGGATTCCAGTTCATGATGTAGTTTTTGTATGTATATTATGTATTCTGTATGTATATTATGTATGTATATTATGTATGTGCTCCATTTATATACACTATTTATTCAGCCTAGCTAGCAGCGTGTAGCAATGTATTTACCATGTCCCACACGCTTAATTAATGTGCCTGGCAACATATGGGAGCTGTTAATGTATCACTTGCCACATGTCGCCTAGAGGCTAGTTGACCCCCCAGACAGAGTAAGGAGCACCACCTCACTTGTGTATCTCAGTTTATCCAGGAAATAGAACCTACGAAAACTCTACAGGTGTTTGTGTTCACTCCTGTAGATAGAACTTGATACCCAGAACACATGCATGGCGCAGTGTGTCATTATACTGGACCATTATACAAGTGAAGTGTAAAGTTTGTGGCAAGACCGGCTTATGGACCCCTGCTCTGTGTCAACCACCGCTAATGGCCGTCTCTTCAAAGAATTTATAGCAATTTTGAGCAGTGTCAGTAACAGTGATTTTCTGTGAAGTGTATAGTGCCATAACTGTGTGACCTTGTTCTAAAGGATTCCCAAGGTGTAAGGCATGTTCAGGGCATGTGTGAGGAGTAGAGTTCATTACACCCTCCTCTGACCGTCTCTAGAGGGTGACTGACTGTGATCGCCTCCTCTCCCTCACAGCAAGACCACTGCCCGAGACGCGCACACACACACACACACACGTACGGACACACTGACTGTGGCCATTCCTTTATATGTATTTTATATATATATAATCTACTTATCTGTGCATTTAATTAATTTTTTGTCTCAGCTCTTGTTGATACGACGGGCTGACCGGTCAACACTGATTTAAGACAGTACACAGATTAAGTTATTATGTCTCGTGCTTTACGCAGTCGTGGAGCCAACGCCCGGATGAGTCAGTCGGATGACAGCTCGGCAGAGATGGATGACCAGGCTGAACAGGACGCTCCAGCTCCCACCACATCGCGCAGCCCTTCACCTGGATCTCCAGCATTGTCTTCAGAGATAATTGCTTTAATGAAGTTCATGAGGGATGAAAGGCGCGAGGACTTTGCTAAAAGACGTGTGGAGAATGAAGAAAGAAGGCAAGCTGAGGCAGAGAGGGACCACCAACGGAGATTGGAAGACAGTGCACGGTTTGAAGCTTTGATATCTCGCCTCATTGTTAACCAAGCCCCTGGCTCTAACACTGTCTCGGTATCGACTGGTTCAGATACCTCATCAATGCTTCCTTCACGCCCCCCAGCCCCACCTAAAGCGGCTGCTCAAACATCGCCCATCTTGAAGCCTGGTGTGTATTTCCAGACTTTTCGTGAATGGCGGCGACGGTGGACTGATTATGCTACAATGGTGGATCTCCAGAGTTTGTCACAGCCTAAACAACTTATTCAGCTGCGTATGTGCCTGTCCTTGGAAACTCAGCGTGTCTTGGAACATACGTTGCAGGTACCTCCGACCTCTTCGTTATCTGTAGAGGAGGTACTGGACATTCTACAACGGCACATCAAAGGGCAGCGGAATGAAGCTCTATGCAGGAGGGAATTGTTTAGCTGCAGACAGATGGAGGGCGAGACTTTTGATGCCTTTTATGTACGACTCAAGAGAGCCTCGGAAGAGGTAGATATATGTCTAGGCCACCACCAGCAGTGCGAGGAGACCCAGTTGAAGCAGGTGATCCTGATTGGTGTTATGGACGAGGAACTTGTCCAACGCCTCACCTCCCTCGACTCTTCCTCTTCTCTTAAGGATGTGTTGACGATATATCGCTCCTATGAGGCTGCCAGGTGTGCCACCTCTGCCATCCGAGCTCCCCCTACAGCTGTACGCGCTGTGTCCCTGTACAAGAAGGACAAGAAGTCTACTCTAACGCCTTCGCCCACTACGCCCACGCCCTGTTCCTTTTGTAACAACTGTGGTAAGCAGCACAGAACACAGGTGTGTCCAGCTGCTGAGTCTACCTGCAACAGTTGTGACCGTAAGGGCCACTGGTCACTCACAGTACGGTGCCCAGCTAAACGCGTCCAGTGCAGTGTGTGTAGTCGTCTGGGCCACTACGACAAGTGTTGCCCTACCAACAAACCCAAGGGACAGCGTCGGCGGAAGCAGCAGCGCCCTTCCACTAGTGAGGGCCGCCCACAGTCTTCCAATCAGCATGACGCATGACGACCCTGGACAACGCTCGAGCCATATTAGGAATGTGTGCTCCCCCTCGCGTCCCAGGACCAAAGTCCCCCAGCATATCAGCGGCATCGTGACCTACGGCAGTGTGTCATCCCGTCTTCAGATGTTGCCCGACACCGGCGCTGATACTACAGTCATCGGTCCCCAGCATTTGCAATGCTTGGGGCTCTCTCCAAGTGATCTAGGACCGCCACCCAAGGATCTCCACTTCACGGCAGATGGTTCACAGATGACCCCAGCCCTAGGCTCACTCCAAGCACAAGTCACCTTTGGCAACAGGTCGTGTCAAGCCTGGATTGATGTACATAACGGTGTCCCGACTCCTTTGCTGTCCTACAGACATTGTCAAGAGTTGGCCATCATCTCCCAGGGCTTCCCCAAACCTATTCTCGAGGTAAAACACGCCAACAAGGTGCACGAAGGGAGCAGCAACTACCCTGCTGCCGCCCTACCCCTACCTCTTGCCGGTGACACCTCTCCTTTGGATGCTCGGAAGTACTTCCTGAAGGAATTCAGCGACATTCTGGTGACCAAGTCCGCTCTGGAATCCAAGCCTCTCAATAAGATGGTAGGCCCCCCGATGAGGATCCACCTGAAGGACGACGTGAAGCCCTTCGCTATCTACCCCCCTCGACTGGTTTCCCTGGCCTTCCGCGAGGCGGTCAAAAACGAGCTGGACTCCATGGTCACCCAAAAAATTATTTCACCAGCCGGTGATGACCCGTCTCCATGGTGTCACCCTATGGTAGTCGTCGCAAAACCCAAAGGTGGTGTTCGGATCACCACTGACCTCTCCAAGCTCAACAGCCAGGTGTCTCGTCCTACGTACCCCTCTCCCACGCCCTTTGCAGCTATACGCAGTGTGAACCCGAAGGCGCGCTTCTTCACGACGATGGACGCCCTGTGTGGATACTGGCAGATAGAGCTTGCCGAAGAAGACCGACCACTTGCAACTTTCATCACCCCGCATGGACGTTACAGTTATTGCTGTGGCCCCATGGGATTCGCCGCTACAGGAGACGCTTTCTGCCTTCGAGGTGATATGGCTCTACAAGGTCTGGCAAACTGCATGAAAGTGGTCGACGACATACTCGTGTACGATGAGGATTACATGGATCACCTCTGCCGTATCTACGAGGTACTCAACAGGTGCCGGAAGCACGGCATCACCCTAAATGCCGACAAGTTTGTTCTGGCCAGCTCTTCAGTGGACTTTTGTGGGTACACCCTCTGAGGGAATGGTATCGCAGCTGACCCGGAAAAGGTCCGCGCCATCACGGATTTTCCCACCCCTGCTAACCTCACCGACTTGAAGTCCTTCATCGGTCTCGTCAACCAGTTAGCAGAGTTTTCGCCGGACATCTCCACAGCTGCCCAACCACTTCGCCCCCTGATTAGCCCCAAGAGGACATTCCTGTGGACCCCCGACCACGACAAGGCCTTCCAGCAAGTGAAACAGGCCCTGTCTAGTCCACCTGTCCTCGCCACGTTTGACCCAGCCTTGCCGACGGTTCTGCAGACAGATGCCTCATGCTTGTACGGCGTGGGATACGCCCTATTGCAGGATCACGGTGGAGGGCAGTTCCTGCTCGTCCAGTGCGGCTCGCGTTTCCTCTCTGACACCGAGACGCGCTCCGCCACTATTGAGTTGGAGCTGTTGGCTGTAGTTTGGGCGAAGTCCAAGTGCAGGTTTTACCTCATAGGCCTGCAACACTTTCACCTAGTGACCGACCATCGCCCGCTTGTCCCGATCCTCAATCACTACACGCTGGATGCCGTTGAGAACCCTCGCCTCCAGCGTTTGAAAGAGAAGCTCTTGGCGTACCTCTTCACAGCAGTGTGGCTTGCCGGTAAGGAGCTCTGCATCCCTGATGCCTTATCCCGCTCTCCTGTCAGCCGCCCTACTCCAGAAGACCATGTGCTCGACGCCGACCTCGCTCTTTCCGTCAGGACAATGGTCACTCTACACGCCGTCCAATCCCTTCGTTCGGACCTGTCACCAGATGACGACAAGGCAATGGAGGACCTTCGAACAGCGGCCCGAGATGACCCTTCCTACGTCCGACTCGTCGAGTGTGTGAGGAATGGATTCCCTAGCAACCGCAACAACCTTCACAACACCCTGCTCCTGTATTGGAAACTCCGTGATGAACTCTACTGCGACGGGACCTTGTTCTGTACGGAGCACGTGTAGTTGTCCCTGCTGCCTCACGTCCCCACGTCTTGGCTCGCCTTCACGACAGTCACCATGGAGCTGAGGCCACCAAACGACGTGCACGACAGACTGTGTTCTGGCCCGGCATCGACTCCGACATCTCCAATGTTGTCCGTGCGTGTGAGCCCTGCCAAGTATTACAACCCAGCCAGCAGCAAGAACCCTTCATGAGTGACGACAACCCCACCCGCCCCTTTGAGTCTGTGTCGGCCGACTTTTTCTGTGTGTCAGGAAAGTCCTTTCTTGTTATCGTCGACCGTCTCTCTGGTTGGCCGGTTGTCATCAAGTGCAGTAATGACACGACGTCTGCCACCACCATCAGCAAGTTCCGCCACTACTTCCGTGACGTGGGCATTCCTGTGTGCCTGCGAACCGACGGAGGGCCCCAGTTCACAAGCCGAGACTTTGCTGTGTTCCTTGACCGATGGGGAGTCCGGCATGTGTTGTCATCGCCCCATTACCCGCAGTCCAATGATCACGCTGAGGCTGCTGTCAAATCCCTGAAGCACCTCATCCTTAAGGTGGCCCCTTCTGGGAATATTGACTGCAAGGCCTTCGACCGGGGTCTCCTTGAACTCGGCAACACACCAAACTACACCGAACGCTCCCTTGCCCAGGTCTTGTATGGACGCCCCCTTTGTTCTTGTGTCCCTGCTCAAGACGTCGTCGCCCGCTACAACGACCACGCCCGTTCTCTCCCCAGGTTGAGTGTCGGCATCCAAGTCCGTGTTCAGGACCCGACCTCCCTACTTTGGGACACAGTGGGCGTAGTCATGGGTCTCGGTAGGTCACGGGACTACCAGGTGCGGTTACCCAGTGGTCGTGTGTGGTGGAGGAACCGCCGTTTTCTCCGCCCCATAACAATGCCTTCTGCTGACCCCACCACCAGTGTTGAGTCCCATACCCTTTCCAGTGATCAAGTCCCTCGACGCTCAGAACGGATCCAAAAGAAAAGGTCCGCTCAAGACTTTGCTATGAGCGTATAGGGGGGAGGGAGGTGTATGTATATTATGTATGCTGTATGTATATTATGTATGTATATTATGTATGTGCTCCATTCATATACACTATTTATTCAGCCTAGCTAGCAGCGTGTGGCAATGTATTTACCATGTCCCACACGCTTAATTAATGTGCCTGGCGACATATGGGAGCTGTTAATGTATCACTTGCCACATGTCGCCTCGAGGCAAGTTGACCCCCCCAGACAGAGTAAGGAGTGCCACCTCACTTGTGTATCTCTGGTTATCCAGGAAATAGAACCTACGAAAACTCTACAGGTGTTTGTGTTCGCTCCTGTAGATAGAACTTGATACCCAGAACATATGCAGTTTCTGCGATAGGGCCTAAGAAAGCTAGTGTGATCCTATACTTTCATGCTTTCACTGACTGTAACGTTGTGTCTGGCTTCCGTGGGAAAGGGAAGAAATCTGCATGGCAGACATGGAATGTCTGTGCTGAAGTTTCAGAAACATTCACCAAAATCAGCCAATGTCCAACAACAGTTGCTGATGTTGACCTGCAGAAGCTGGAAAGATTTGTTGTTCTCATGTACGACAGATCTAGTGCAGCCACTGGTTTAAGTTATGTATCTATGCTATTGTGCCGAGTAGCAACCTTGTAAATAAGCTACTGTGCCGAGTAGCATTTATATATGTAATTATGTGGCAACACTGCACGTGTTATGTGGCAACGTTGCCCCGAGGCTGCCATATGGCAAGGAAGTCTCAGTCTGACTCTGTGGGCCGTGCATGGCACACGCTAGTCACCACTTGTATTTCTCCTATCCGTTAATAAATGGACTTCAGTGTTACCCGGTGTTTCCCTACCCATCACTGCCTTCTTCAGGGAACACTTGGAACCTTCATGGTGCAGTGAGTAGGATCTGTGGACTTACAAGTGTGTGAACAATGGACAGTTAGCCGGCGATGTGCGACTGCCGGCGATGTGCGCGTCGACTCTTAGTGTGTTGTGTTGTGTTGCGTTGTGTTTTGCCGCGACGTGTAGTGTTGCGCCGTCACAGTGCGTTTTAGTGATGGTGGCAGTGTTTGTGTCAGTGTATTAGTGTGTCTAGAGCTGAGAGTTGAGCATTGGCCTGTCTTTTGTGATACCCACGGAGCGCGCAGGCGAACACCCTTCTCGTGTGACATCCGGGGAGACACTGACGTTCTTGCCTCCGCGGCGGCCACCATGATCTGCTCTCTGAGACACACACACACACACACACACACACACACACACGCACTCACGCACGCACTCACGGACAGAGCAGTGGACTCTATCCGTTATTTCTGCGCTGTTTATGTCATATTTATGTGGTTCAAGCTGATGAGGCGCCACTTTATATACTAAACAGCGCAGTTCAAGCATACTAAGATGGGCGGTAAGAAGGGACAACGTCAAGATGGGAGACACGACACCCCTCCACCTCCCCTCCACCGGGTGCAGACTCTCATCCTCCACCTCCAGTGACGGACATTGCCACAATTCTGAGGTGGATGGACGACAGGGACGAGAGACGCAGAGAAATGGAATTTCAGAGGGAGGAGATACGAAAAGAGGAGGAAAAGGCGCGATTTGATGCACTATTGGCGACCCTAACCCACCCTCCTTTACTCGCAGGTATCACGCAAAAAAGGCGCCAGTACCCTCCCTCCTCCACCACACCAGCGTCCTCCAGGTACACTTGCTACTCCAACAGCTCCCAAGGCATCTGTTCAACCCCCACCCGCTCTCTCACCAGACGTCACGTTTAGGCTTTTTCGTGAGTGGAGGCGGCGGTGGACAGATTACTCCACGATGGTGGACCCTGACAGCATGCCTCCAAACAAATAGCTCATCCAACTGCGGATGTGTTTGTCACTGGAGACCCAGAGAGTTTTGGAGCACACGTTGTAAGTGCCTCTCGATTCTCCATCTTCAGTGACAGATGTACTCGACCTTTTACAGGAGCATGTTAAAGGTCGGAATAACGAGGCCTTGCGTCGCCAAGCCTTCACCAGCTGCAAGCATGCGGAGAATGAATCCTTTGACGACTTTTTTGTACGTTTGAAGAGTTTGTTGGAGGAGATCGACGTCTGCAAGGCGCACAGCCGGGAATGTGAGGAAGCCTGGATCAAGCACGGGATCTTGACATGTGTCAGGCAAGAAGAGTTGGTGCAGCGACTCATTCCCCTGGACGCTTCCTCCACAATCCAGGTGGTAGTGACTGAATGTCGGTCATACGAGGCCACCAAGTCCGCCACCTCTGCCTTACGGGCCCCACCTGCTGTGAGAGCTATCTCACAGTACAAGAAGGGTAAGAAGGCGGCCAACAATGTGAAGGCTGCCGCACGTTCTTCCACGCCTCCGCCTAGTGCTTCCTGTGGCAGCTGTGGAAAGCAGCATGGCCCCAAGACATGCCCGGCCGCCGATGCACTGTGTCGTGGATGTGACCGTAAGGGCCACTGGTCTAACACAGACAGGTGCCTTGCACGAGGCCGCAAGTGTCAGGCCTGCCGTCGCTATGGACACTACGACAAGTGCTGCCACCAACCCAAGCCCAGAAGCCCGAGACGAGGAGGAAAGCAGCGCACTTCCCTCGGGGTGGTTCGCATGCAGCCCCCTTCAGATGGACCACGCAGGCCCAAGCAGCAGCTGAGTCACATGAGGAGGGTGGAATCGACCACACGCCCAGGGCTACCCCTTCCCCTACCATCTGCATCGTCGTCACACACGGTGATGTGTCGGGTCACATCGAGGTGATACCGGACACCGGCGCTGATACTATGGTAATAGGCCTGAAGCACCTCCAGAAACTGGGCCTTACCAAACGCGACCTGGGACCACCGCCGCAGCTGCAGTACTACTATGCGGACGGTTCCCAGATGCCGGACGCTGTGGGCTCCTTTCAAGCAGAGATCACCTACGGCGACAGGTCATGTCACGGATGGATCGACGTGCAGACTATTCTCGCTACACCCTTGTTGTCGGAGCACTGCAAGGAGTTAGGGGTGGTGTCCAGAGACTTTCCCGAGCAGATCTCAGCTGCTCGGTACACCGCCAGCAGGGTGCGTGAATCAACGAGCGACGCGCCTGGCGCTGCCGCACAGAGCTGCCCAGAACCCGTGTCCACTCCCACCCGCACAGGACGCTCCCCTGCCCAGATCCTGTATGGTCACCCTCTACACTCTTGCGTTCCTGCATACGCCAAGGCCTTTGCGAAGGACTGGCAAACCAGAGCCGAGAGCTGCGACCGCCGCGCCGCTACACGTGCCCAGGACACCAAGGCTCGGTATGACGACTGTGCCCGCCCTCTTCAGCCGCTGGAGATTGGTGCCCTTGTCCGCGTCCAGGACCCGACGACGACACGTTGGGACAAGGTGGGCAATGTGATGGGCGTCGGCCGGTCGCAGGACTACAAGGTCAGGATGCCGAGCGGCCATGTCTGGTGGAGGAACTGCCGCTTCCTCCGGCCAGTCCCACCCCCTGCTACTGGCCCCCTGACCGAGGACGAGTCCCCTACACCTCACGAGGATCCGCCCCACAGTGCACCTCGACGCTCGGAGCGACTTAGGACTAAGTAGTCCGCTCAAGACAAAGACTATGAGCGTGAAGGGGGGTGGGAGATGTAGGTTATGTATCTATGCTACTGTGCCGAGTAGCAACCTTGTAAATAAGCTACTGTGCCGAGTAGTATTTATAAATGTAATTACGTGGCAACACTGCACGTGTTATGTGGCAACGTTGCCCCGAGGCTGCCATATGGCAAGGCAGTCTCAGTCTGACTCTGTGGGCCGTGCATGGCACACGCTAGTCACCACTTGTATTTCTCCTATCCGTTAATAAATGGACTTCAGTGTTACCCGGTGTTTCCCTACCCGTCACTGCCTTTTTCAGGGAACACTTGGAACCTTCAACTGGTATAGATGAGGCAAGACTAAATCTTTTTTCCCGCAAGCAGAGACCATATGACTCCATTCCACCAACCCAGGCAGCCCTCAAGGAACATGCAAAGCGGGCTGCCTACCAGGCTGGTATCATCTGGGGCCAGGCAACAATCTCCAATCCAGAAACCAGCAGTCCTGTCAACTGGGGATGGATGCAGAAGGGAGAGGCATGGCAGATACGTTGGACGACTCTTCCCCCGATTGCGACATGCTGTCAGGAGCTGACCAAATGTTCCTGTAAGAAAGACTGCAGCCACAGATGCAAATGCTTTCGCTCTGGACTTTCCTGCACAGCACTTTGCAGCTGCATATGTGAACAGCAGTAAATGCACAAAGAAGTACTGTCAGGAGCAGTCACAGGAACCAGTGCTAATAGTGAGTATTTTTTTTAGTAAGTTCTTTTTTTGTTATATATTTTTTTTTTTACTAATAGTGTTATTTTGTGTGGATAAAAATGTTAAAATGGACTTAAAACTAAAAGAAATCATCTGAGCATGCTTGAAAACATACATAGCGACACCAAGATCACTCAGATTGACCAACTACATCAATTTCTATAAGAAAAATCAACTTTTGAAGGTCAATATGGCGGCCATCTTGAAAAATGGCCATCATCTTGGATTTTCAAATGGCCAATCAGGCAGACTTGACTAATACCCATTGGAGAATTACCATGCCAAATTTGATGCTTGTATCACCATTTGCATGATTCTCTTGAAAAATTGCATTTAGCTGCCCCTACCTAGAGCCTTGATGTTTACCATATACCTGTAGAGGTCTGATGGATTCCTATTGGAGTTTTCAACATACATTGCAAAGCTTGGACACTTGATCTTTATGTTGTGCAGTGCGGCCTTGCGGTTAAGTATGTTGAATGCGTTTGAAGCGTCCACCAGGAGAATGGCCTCACAATCACGCTGCTCAAATATTGTTCTCATGGCGTGAATGGCAGCATCGCCTCCAGCCTGGTGGCCAGCACAAACTTGCAGGTTCCCTGCTGCTGCCCTGACATCATCCTTTACCACCTCCATTATGCATTTTCCGATGATCCGCCTCAGCACTTCCCCCACCCCAATAGGCCTACATACTGGATTCTTATCCAGGGGAATGAGGCGGCAGGCCGTCAGAGCATGGAGGTGTTGGCAGCACGAGGATGCCAACTTTCTTGCCGCCAAAGACACTTTTCCCACACGCATTTTGTTTCCAAACTTTCTTGTAACGTCATCGGTGTTCTGCTTTCGGTCTCCTATAAATTTTAGTCTCTCCTGCAGTGTTCTTGCTTCACATAGGAGCAGGGCTGGATTAAGCTTAATTGGGGCCTGAGGCACAGATCAACTTGGGGCCCCCTACCCTCAAGGTATATATAAATAACAAGAACAAAATATACCCAAATTTAACAATGATTTCATCAATATTAAGCTTCTGCAAAATAACACATTTAATGTTCATAAGAGACAAAAAATTGAGACGTTACTAGGACATCGTTGAACAAAGTTCATGTTTTATACGCTTCAACTACGAGAATGTTTGGATTTGGGGGCCCCTTAGAGTCTGGGGACCTGAGGCTAGTGCCTCAAGTGCCTCATGGTTAATCCGGCACTGTATAGGAGATCATCAAGGGCCCCATTCTGCCACATTGTCAATCTTCTCTTCATTGCTGCCGCATTTTCTTTGTGCTTAGTCTTTGTGTGTGTCCTCTGTCAGAATAGATGTGGTATTATTGCCAGTATTTGAAGAGCTAAAGGGGCAAGGAAGCAGTCCTGGGTGTACTCAGTTATGAGGCGAATCATCTCCCGAAAATTTCTTTGGTGGCTGCACACTTGGGTGGTTCAAACAGGTT
The DNA here is from genome assembly GCF_018991925.1 of Homarus americanus. Lineage (NCBI taxonomy): Eukaryota > Metazoa > Arthropoda > Malacostraca > Decapoda > Nephropidae > Homarus > Homarus americanus. The sequence continues at coordinate 8,410,085 of NW_024730668.1, forward strand.
AGCTGGCGACCACCTGACAATTTCTGAGTAAGTTTCTTTAACCCATATGTCCGCATTTTCCATCGACATGCCATTCCAAAGTGGAGGCTGTCTCTCATTCACCTCGTGGACATCTGCTACTATTGGAGCAGCGTTTGTTAGTACTACATTTTCGGGTTGAGTAGACTCACTGCTATCATTTAGGATATCATCGGGCGGTTGGGTCCCGGCGATATCCACTGTGGCCTCCTGTGCCGGCTCCCTGCGACGTGGGTTCCGACAATTGTTTCCCTTTCTGAAATCCACACATGGTCGGTTGTTTCTCGCACAATCACAGCTAGTGCAATTTTGGTACTGGCTATCACAAACGCAACAATGACTGTTTACCCGGCATAGTGTTCTGTACCTTGGGCGACAGTTACGTCCGCCTCCGACATCTGCTTTGCTCCCATATAGGAGAAAAAAATAGTTCTTATGAGGAAAGGGCGAAGAGGTGACAGGCTGGGATGCTGTGTCCGGGTAGTAAGGGCATGCGTGTGCGCGTGGGTGTGTAGGCCACCCCCCTGTGGGTGTAAGGGCGGAAACGATCCTCCGGCTGGTTACCGCTGCTAACTCGCTCGTTTGCTGGTGCAGACGACACTTGGGGTGGTTGGACGGAGGTGAGAACGGCAGCGACTATCTCCGCCACCGGCAGATTCAACCCAGCCGCCATACCGTCAGTATCTAGCTACCCTGCTGTCCGTCAAATTCTGGCTGTGATCTCATCATAGGTCCTGGACTCGTGGGCTGTGTTCCCAGACCTTCACCTATCAACTGCCAACTCTCTGGTCATCTACCACTACCGCATACCACGACCATCAGTTCATCACATTCCGTCGGTGCCCCGGTGTTCTCCTGCCTTTTCAAGACGTTGCTGAGTGTGGAGTGAATGGACGCTTCCCTACCCTGAGTTTTCATCACCGTGTTCCAGAACCTTACCCCAGGGCCACTGCCGTAGGAAATATTTGTTCATGGTTTGATTCTATAATTGTTTGATTCCATTAATTGCTGACTCCCCTGTATTGTTCGATTCTATCAATTGTTGACTCCATTTAATTGTTTGAATCCACTAATTGCTGACTCCCATTATTTGTTTGATTCCTTTAATTGTTTGCTTCCATTAATTGTTTGACTCCCGTAATTATTTGATGTTTGTTGAGTGGTGTCAGAGTTTTGTGTTATATTTTTATAGTAAAGAGATGCCAATCTCAAACGGTTGTTTGTTATTCCTCGGAAAACCATGGTCCTTGACTTTCCTTTATTAAGATCCTGATTAGCCTGGTAAGGGATTTCTATCCCTAAGTCCTAGGCCTTTACAGTGGGCGACAATCCACATATCAGAATGATACCCTGGGAGCAAGAAATTGTCACACCTAACACTTGTTTATATATCCTTGGCAGAAATAACCACTATTTCTATGGTTGCACTGATGTAATATTAGTTATATATACTCACTTGGTCAGCCGACACTACATGAAGTGACCGTTACTTGGGGGGGGGGGGGCGACCGCAAGCGTGGAGCACTTGGCCCCATAGGGGCGAGAGTCTCCATGCCTCCCCTGCCAAAGTTGGCCTACTAGCACTGGCACTGGCACCTGCCACCTGCACTAGTCGTCCCACTAAATACAACTCGCAGGAGAGGAGAAGGGAGCTAAAAGAAAGCGGTATGGTCAGAGTTTTCGGGACTCCTGGCTCCAAGATAGTGGGAAAACTGTCCCATATTGCGAAGTATGTAAATCAAAATTATCTTGTGCTAAAACTGCATTGATAAGACATGGTGAAACAAAGACCCACCAAACAGAAATTAAAAGAAGTATCAACCTAGAGAAGCCCCAGCCTAATATTTCAAGTAGGGTTGCTAAAATGGAAATAAAACTGTTGATTTTCAGCTGAAAATAATTTGCCCATTAGCCTAAGTGAAGACTTGCTTGCTCTCCTTAAGAGCTTATTCCCTGCTGATGATGCCTTGAAAAACAAAAAGCAACAAACACACTACGACAGGTCTTTGGGTTTCCTGTCATTAAAGGTGGAATTCTTAAACTAAGAGATCACCAATTTTCCCTCATTATAGATGAGACCACTGATCAGTAAACAAACTCTCAGTTAGCACTAATTGGAACATACTTTGATCAGGTGGAATACAAAACCAGTTATGTGTTAATTGACTTGATTGAAATGCCAGATAGTAAAGGTAGCACTACCTATGCAAAATGTCATTGGCTTCTGTGCAGATACATGCAACAGAATGTTTGGGAAAAACCATTTGGTGTCACAACTGCTGGTGAGCAATTACCCATGGATACTGCCAGTACAGTAAAAGAATATTCTTGTCACTTGATTAACTTGTGCTCTTCTCATGCATCATTGAAGCTTCCAAAATCATTAGAGGATCTTTGCAGAAATATTTACTCACATTTCCATGTATCGTCACAGAGGCATGATGCACTGAAAGAATTCCAGGACTTTCAAGATATTGATAGGCATCAAATCTTAAGAGCTGGACCCACTCGCTGGCTGTCAATGAAGGCTTGTGTTGACAGGATATTAGAGCAATATGATGCATTTCAGCTTTATTTTCAGAATGCTGCATTTGAGGATCCCACAAACACAAATGAGAAAGCTCAGTAACAAATTTACCAGAGCTTACCTTGAATTCATGTCCTTTAACCTTGGTAGACTGGTTTCATTCAACTTTTTCTTTCAAAGTGACATACTATTGTTACACTTACTTAAAAAAGAAGTGTCTGGTCTGATATCAGCATTGTGCTCAGATTTCATGCAGTACTCATATCTTAGAGAGACTGATATTGATAAAATTGTTCCTAAGCAAGAGCAGCACTATGTTCCTCTGAGCAAAGTTTACATTGGCATTGCAGCAACAGATACTTTGAACAGCATAACCAAAGACATAGGAAAGAGCCACCCTGATGTACAATTGTTTCTCACTCATTGTAGGGAATTCCTAATTGGATGTGTGCAGCAGATTCATTTGAAAGTTTGACTTCCTTGAATGTCTGTCTCCTTCTACTGCATGCAACATGAAAGTGCCATCTTTGCTGCATTTATTAAAATAAATGCCATATCTTAAAGACATTGTTGATATGCAAACTTTGGACAATGAATGGAGGCAGCATGCTATGTGCCCTAATGTTGCTAGTGATATGAGCAATCAAGATTATTGGCGCCTCATCTTCAGGCAAAAAAATGCTGAAGGAAACTAGATGTATCCTAACTTGCCTAAAGTAATATCTGAGCTTTTTTCCTTCCCATTCTCTAATGCATCTGTAGAAAGGGTTTTTAGTCAGCTTAAGCTTATCGAGAGAGATCACAGAGCAGCTCTAAAGCATGAGAGTCTTCTATGTCTTATGACATCAAAACTGTGGTTGCAGCAAAGGGGGGAGCCGTGTGGCTGCAACCTTAGATCCTCCCAAGAGATGCTTAAGCTTCATTCGAGAATGGTAGGGCCAGCGTGGCGTGGGTGTGGTGGAGCGTCCTCCCTGATCTAAAGTGTTATTGGAGTAAACATATTTGGAGTGTAGGAGCAGGAATTTCACAGTGTGTCCGTGAATATTGGATGACACCCTAAGCATTGTCACCGAAGGTTCTTCTCATCCCAAACGGCATTAATCGCAAATATTCCGTGTGTTCACCGGAGAGCACCAAGCGAGTTGTATTGGGTGGGACGACTAGTGCAGGTGCCAGGTGCCAGTGCCAGTAGGCCTACTTTGGTAGGGGTGGCATGGAGACTCTCGCCCCTATGGGGCCAAGTGCTCCACGCTTGCGGTCGCCCCCCCCCCCCAAGTAACGGTCACTTCATGTAGTGTCGGCTGACCAAGTGAGTATACAGTATATAGCTAATATTACATCAGTGCAACCATAGAAATAGTGGTTATTTCTGCCAAGGATATACAAACAAGTGTTAGGTGTGACAATTTCTTGCTCCCAGTGTATCATTCTGATATGTGGATTGTCGCCCACAGGGGGTTGGCCTACACACCCACGCGCACACGTATGCCCTTACTACCCGGACACAGCAGCCCAGCCTGTCACCTCTCCGCCCTTTCCTCATATGTGGTTGGGGTACTTTCAGCAGTGTTTCAAACTCCTCTCTCTTATCAAGAAACGTGTCAGTATTATTGTACATGACGTTCAAGCCAGAATTTGTTCAGGGTAACGTCTCTGCTCTTAGTAGTAACCCCCCCCCATTCTCAGAAGCTGCAGCATTTGTTAAGTACACTGTATTTGTAGGGTGTGGTTAGAAATGTCATTGTTTACACGGCGCTCGCCTCCTCCTCTCCGGTAGGCGGAGCTGGTGCCTCCTCCCGGGTGGGGGGTAGAGCGGGTGGAGGGAGCGCTGCTGCCCCTGGCCCGGTGTTTGCACACTTGCTTCCACTACCCTCCTCCTGAATATAACCCATGTACAGTACACCCGTCCCCGTTCCTCCTTGACTCCTCCCTCTTTTGTTTCAAGTCCTGCCGGAGCTTCTTGTGCTGTTCCCTCTGCATTACCGTGCAATCTGGGTGAATGAATACACCCCGAGATGCTTCACTCCTTGCTAAGTTTTTTGCCTGCCGAATAACCCCCCATTTCTCCTCCTCGCTCACTAGTGTGATCCTGAGGTGGCGAGGCTTATCCCCCTGCTTTTGCCGCAGCCTCCTCACATCCTGTGGGGTTGATGGCATCTTCGGAACCTCTGTACAAATATTTTGAAACTGCATCTTATCATGTGTTACCTTATTCTCAGTTCCCTCCGCCTGGCTCTTGGGGACTCCAAAAACTATTACATTGTTCCTGCGCTGGAAACGTTCCCGTTGTTCCTCCTCTCCCCTAACAGTAGGTCCGTTAATTTTCATTTCTTCAACACACTTCTTCAGAGTCCCGAGCTGCTGTAGAACCTGTTCTGAACCTTTATCCTTGCATGTAAACCATAGAGTCTTAGAAGCCATATTTGGCAACATCGTGACAAGTATCGGCAACAGAAAAGAAACAATAAAAATGGTTAAATTTCACACTGAATCTAAATAAATGTTTCACCCTTTAAGTAAACTAGGAAGTATTTAAATACTCCAGGCAGTATATAAGTACCACCAACATATAGGCTTTACTAACGTACAGTATTGTTAATGAATGTGGTGAGAATACTTCAAAGTTTGTAGTTATGTAATAGATCTATAATTTGCTTTAGTTCCTCCAAGATGTATAATTTTCTGTAGTGCCCCAAGAACGAAGGCACATTTTCTTTCTTGTTAAATTCGTGAATTCTTTACGTTTTCAGTTATTTCACATCAAAAAATAATTTTATTTTCACAGACTATTAAATACTCATATAGTTTGATTTGAATTATAATAACAAATTATTCAAAAGGCGGTTTTATAATTTCAGCGTAAAAAAGTAATATGATAAGGAATGATATGGAGGTGAGCGCTATTCATGAGTTACCAGCGCCACTAAACCTTCATCACAGGGTACAGGAGAGGGTTTCTCGTCTGGTGTTTCTGGGATTCATCACCAGCAGGAGCAGCCACTAGACAGAGAACCAGGATGGAGGACGGACCAAGTCTTCGACGACCGAACAGCCCTGAAAATAAATGCCTGAGGCATCGGTAAGGCATTTATTCATAATATTATATCAGATATATAACATTAATAATAGTTGTTGGTGTATTATTGCGGTCAGAAAAAGTTTATTTCATGGTTAATTTAGTCCATTGTGTTCGGTTGTCGGGCCGTGACAAACTGTATCAGTAAATTTTCACTTGTTGCCTCTACACGACAATTAAGTGACAGTATGTATTTCTGATGGTTTTTGATGTTATGAACGAATTTGACCGTCACTTCTGGTGCAAATCAATAATTTTTGATATAAGCCCCGGTAAATTTTCACAAGTGGAAAATAGTGGAGTCTTTTGTTGAGCAATGTGTTGTTCCGATGGTTTATACACTGCTAAGAAACTTTTAAGTAAATATTCTACCATTAGCTCTCCTCAGGTTTTGTACGAGAATAGTTTTATCGACGTTTTTCAGTGATTTACTCAGATCTGATAATTTCTTTTGCAAAATAGCGGTTTTTGCCAAAAATTTACATTTTTATTTTTACGAGAAACTACGGTAAATTTTTACTTTAGGACACGAGACCCTAGGAACCAATATATTTTTCCAGTGTATTTTGGCGAGTTGTAAACGGATCAGACCTTCATTTTGGGCGGAAATTACTAGTTTTTGCCCCACCCAACAATAATGGGGGAGAGCATGGAAAATCGGGGTTTTTGAGTGGGGGACAAAACGAGTCATCTGACCTAACAAAACCTAACCTAACATCTAGCCGGGGACTCCGCCCCCGGACCCCCGGCAGACCTAACCTAACCCCTAGCCGGGGGCCGACCCCCTGTAGACCTAACCTAACCCCTAGCAGGGGGCCGACCCCCGGTAGGCCTAGCTTAAACTAACCTAAATGTTTCAGTAGCTAAAATCTTTGGGGCACGCCATGTCCGAAAGTACAATACCTTAGAAACAAGTGTCAGGGATACATAAGAATTGGATATAATAATCGTCTTTTTCGTAAAACTTGGAAATAAATTTTAAATAATAGTAGGAACAAAAACGACAACCGACCTCCACCACGGCCATTGTGAAACTGGTCAATGAAATTAAAATCATACCCAGGCTGCTTCCTTTGAGAAAAATCAAATGTGATTGGTGGTAAAAATTTCACGTGACATCGATACCTCATTGGTCACTACTGGATGATGTCAGTCAACATTGTGCATGTGCAGATAACATCTCACAGACGAAGACTGAAAACTACTTAAATTCAATTAAATTCAATTGTGTCGCTATTTTCCATTTCCGCCATGTATATATGGGGTTCAAAATGACCAGAATAGCGAGATCTAAATGATTCAATAGTGTATAACGTTCAGGGGTGCTAATATATCCGAAAGTAAAATAATACCGAAACTGCTAATTTACAAAAAAATTTACTGATTTACTGATACAGTTTGTCACGACCCGACAACCGAACACGATGGACTAAATTAACCATGAAATAAACTTTTTCTGACCGCAATAATACACCAACAACTATTATTAATGTTATATATCTGATATAATATTATGAATAAATGCCTTACCGATGCCTCAGGCATTTATTTTCAGGGCTGTTTGGTCGTCGAAGACTTGGTCCGTCCTCCATCCTGGTTCTCTGTCTAGTGGCTGCTCCTGCTGGTGATGAATCCCAGAAACACCAGACGAGAAACCCTCTCCTGTACCCTGTGATGAAGGTTTAGTGGCGCTGGTAACTCATGAATAGCGCTCACCTCCATATCATTCCTTATCATATTACTTTTTTACGCTGAAATTATAAAACCGCCTTTTGAATAATTTGTTATTACAATTTAAATCAAACTATATTAGTATTTAATAGTCTGTGAAAATAAAATTATTTTTTGATGTGAACTAACTGAAAACGTAAAGAATTCACGAATTTAACAAGAAAGAAAATGTGCCTTCGTTCTTGGGGCACTACAGAAAATTATACATCTTGGAGGAACTAAAGCAAATTATAGATCTATTACATAACTCCAAACTTTGAAGAATTCTCACCACATTCATTAACAATACTGTACGTTAGTAAAGCCTATATGTTGGTGGTACTTACTGTATATACTGCCTGGAGTATTTAAATACTGCCTAGTTTACTTAAAGGGTGAAACATTTATTTAGATTCAGTGTGAAATCTAACCATTTTTATTGTGGGAGTTGTAGAAGTTTTGTACAAGAATAGGAGAATCGACCCAGAGGAATGTGAGTTCAGTATTGCTGGATATGACTCATTTACGAACCTTTCTCAAGACATTTGCAAGAGGGGTGTGGTTATCTATGCTAGCAAGACCCTTAGAGCCAGCCAGGCGAGGGTAAAGGGAGAGGATGTTTTTGAAGATTCCAAGTGGTGTAAAATTAAATTAAAGGGAGGGGACATATTTATCGTCGGGTGTATATACAGATCCCCAAACTATGGCCCACTAAATCAAATGAACTTAAGAGCCTTTATAGACAACGCGGCGATGCTCAACCCTAGCCACCTCCTTATCATGGGGGACTTTAACTATGGCGACATCGACTGGAGAAACGAGTTCACCTCAAATGACTTGAATAACCCTGCTACTCTTTTTGTTGAAACTCTGAGAGATAATTTTCTGTTCCAACATGTTAGAGACCCGACACATTACAGAGGGGAGCAAACATCCAAGCCACTAGACCTCATCATAACAAACGAGGAGGGTATGGTGGCCAAACTGGAACACCTTGCCCCAGTTGGCACTAGTCACCATATAGTGTTGTCATTCAGATTTAACTTTTACCTAGTTCAGGATAAGGCCAGGCCAAGGTGCAAATATTACATGGGAAATTTCAACGGGAAGAGGGAAGAGGTGAGGGGTATCAACTGGCCTGACTCATTAAGGCACAAGAACACAGACACTACGCTGAATATCATAACTAGTAAAGTGACCCATTTGATTGATAAATATATACCCAAGACCAAACCCAGTGCCTCAAGGAATACGAGAGGATCCCTACACATGAACCACGCGGCGGTCGACAAAGTTAAGAAGAAAAACCAGAAATTCAAGACGTGGGTTGGGTCCATCGATGAGCAGGACAGGAGGATGTATGCAGGAGCCAGAAACCAAGCAAAGAGAGAGTGTAGAAGGGCTGAAAAGGAGTTCCAGAGGCTGGATGCAAGCGAGGTCAAGTCAAACCCAAAGGCGTTTTACCGCTATGCAAAGTCGAAATTAAAAACGCGAGTTGGAGTATCAGACCTGAGGCTTGAACATGGTAGTTACGCAGATTCTGACCAGGATAAAGCTGAGGCATTGAACAGCTTCTTTTCCTCGGTGTTCACAAGAGAGGATGCGATTAACCTTCCTGAGTTTGAGGACAGACGGTTCGACACAGCACTGACCCACATTGTGTTCACAGAAGAGGGTATTAGAAATAAACTGTCAAAGCTAAAGTTCAATAAGAGTCCCGGCCCTGACATGGTGCATCCTAGAGTGCTAAGAGAGTTGTTTAACGAGCTTGCCGAGCCCTGAAGATCCTCTTTTGTAAATGCATGGATAAACAAAAGGACCCCAGTGAATGGAAAGTGGATTATGTGAGTCCTATCTTCAAGAAGGGCGATAGTCATTCCACGAACAACTATAGACCGGTGAGCCTGACCAGCATAATATGTAAAGTAGTTGAGAGTATTTTCAGAGATGCCGCAATGGAACATCTACTACGAAACAACCTTGTAAAGGATTGCTAACACGGTTTTATGCCGGGGTGCTCCTGTTTAACACAATTGCTCAAGGTATTGGATATTTGTACCCAAGGGTTTCGACAGTGTACTCCACGAAAGGCTGAAAATCAAACTGGAAGGGTACGGAATTCGGGGAAATGTCATAGCGTGGATAGAGGACTTTCTACATGACCGCAAGCAGTGTGTGGTGATTAATGGCACGAAATCATCATCCGTACCTGTCACAAGCGGGGTACCACAGGGCAGTGTATTGGGCCCGCTGTTGTTTGTTTGTTTCATAAATGACATGCCTGACGTTGTACACTCCTCCATACAAATGTTTGCCGATGACGCCAAGTTATTTCGGGAAATCAAGAACCAAGCGGACTATGAAGAGATGCAGAAGGACCTCTGTGGGCTCCAAGAATGGTCGAAAAAATGGCTGCTGAGATTCAATGTCACGAAGTGTAAGAGAATGCACCTGGGGCGTACCAACGGTTAAGGAGGCGTATGTCCCAACAGGATGAAGAAACTGCACTATTTGAGACTGAATGTGAGAAGGACCTAGGTGTGTATGTTGAAAATGAGCTGAAGTTCTCGGGCCATTGCGAGAAGGCAAATCAGGTAAATAAATTATTGGGTCTTATAAGAAGGTCGTTCAGATATCTAGACGGTCCGTTCCTCTTAACGATCTTCAAGAGTGAAGTGCTTCCCCATCTGGAGTACTGTCGCCTCGTCTGGTCCCCGATATAAGTTAGGGACTGTCAGTTGGTTGAAAATGTTCAAATGAGGGCCACCAGACTGGTGCCTGCACTTCAGTACCTTAGCTACCCTGAGAGATTGGAGCGCTTGAACTTGCCTAGCTTATACTACAGACGGGCAAGGTGTGACCTAATTGAGATGTATAAGCATCTCAAGGGGCACTACTCAGTCGAGTGTCCTTACTTGGAGATGGCGGACGCTCGCCCCACAAGAGGTCACAGCTCAAGATTGAAGAAGCCGCAAGTCCAGAAAACTGTGAGGGCAAACTTTTTCAGAGTGAGAGTTTCGAACTCTTGGAACAATCTACCAGAAAGTGTAGTGGCGGCACCGAGTGTGACCTCTTTTAAGACCAGACTTGACCAACACTTTAACCTGTTCAGGTACATTCAGGAGCCGGTGCATGCCCAGTACTTGCCAACAGTGCGTAACAGAGACGTGACCGATCACCCAAGCAGCTAACGAGTCGATCATTTGATGAAGAGGATATAAGAAAAGAAAAAGTAACAGAGACGTAACCGATCGCCCAAGCGGCTAACGATCCGATCAGTGGTGAAAAGGATAAAAGAAAAGGTCGTTGCTTACACTGTTACAGAGGCCAATGTATTCTATTGTAGATTTAGGAATGCATAGAAGGAACCCAGCTAGACATTTGTTGAATATGTTTATTTTATTACGAAGTTTAAAGACTTTTTAAAAATTAAATGGGTGACGGTGGGATTCTGCGCCAGAATACGCCGGGATTCTGTGCCAGAATACTGTGCGATTCCGCCCTAGAAGGCAGCAGGATTCTGTGCAAGAACACAGTAGAATTTCGCCCCAGAAGACGGTAGGACTCCACCCGAAAAGACGGTAGGATTCCGCCTCAGAAGACAGTAGGATTCCGCCCCAGAAGACGGTAGGATTCCGCCCCAGAAGATGGTAGGATTCCTCCCCAGAAGACGATAGGATTCTGCCCTAGAGTACAGTAGGAATCTGCCCCAGAATATGGTAGGATTCCGCCCTGGAAGGCGTTAGGATTTCGCCGTAGAAAACAGTAAGATTCCGCCAGAGAAAACGGTAGGATTCCTGATCAGAAGATGATCACATTTCGCCCTAAAATACGGAAGGATTCAGCCGAAGAAAATGGTAGGGGTCCACCGCAGAATGCAGTAGGATTCTGCCCAGAATACGATACGGTTCTGCCCCAGAATGCCTCTAGGATTCTACCCAAGAATACGGTAGAATTCTGCCCCAAAATACGATAGGATTCTCCCCCAGAAGACAGTAGGATTCCACCACAGAATACGATAGTATTCTGCCTAAGAAGACGGTAGGATTTCGCCGCAGAAAACGGTAGTATTGGGATCCTGGAGACGGTAGGATTTCGCCCTAAAAGCGGTAGGATTCCCCTCAGAAAACGGTAGGATTCCGCCCCAAAAGACGGTAGGATTCTGCCCCCGTAGACGGTAGGATTCCAACCTAGAAGACAGTACGATTTCACCGCAATACGCTAGGATTGTGTCCCAGAACACGGAAGGATTTCGCCCCAGAATACACTGGGATTCTGCCCCAAGAGACAGTAGGATTCCGCCATAGAAGATGGTAGAACTTCGCTTTAGAAAACCGTAGGATTCCGTCCTAGATGATGGTTGGATTTCGCCCTAGAAAACAGCAGGATTCCGTCCAAGAAAATGGTAGGATTCCGACCCAGAAAACGGTAGGATTTCGCCCCCAAAATGGTAGGATTTCGCCCCCAAAACGGTAGGATTCCGCCCTAGAATAAGGTACGATTCCGACCTAAAATACGCTAGGATTCGGCCCTAGGAGACGGTAGGATCTGGCTTTAGAATGCGGTAGGGTTCTGCCCAGGAAAACGATAGGATTGTGACCCAGAAGACGGTAGGATTTCGCCCCAGAAGACAATAGGATTCCGCTATAGAAGATGGTAGGATTCTGTCCCAGAAGATGGTAGGATTCCGCCACAGAAGACGGTAGGATTCTGCCCCAGAATACGGTAGGTTTCCGCCCCAGAAGATAGGATTCCGCCCCAGAAGACGGTAGGATTCTGCCCTATGAAAATCGTCGGATTCCGCCCAGAATACGGTAGGATCCCGCTCCAGAATACAGTAGGATTCTGCCCAGAATACTGTAGGATTCCGCTCTACAATATGGTAGGATTCCGCCCCAGAAGACGGTAGGATTCTCCTCCATAATACGGTAGGATTTTGCCCCAGAATACGGTAGGATCCCGCCCCAGAAGACGGTAGGATTACTCCTCAGAAGACGGTAGGATTCTGTCCCAGATGACGGTAGGATTCTGCCCCAGATAAGGGTTAGGATTTTGCCAGAGAAGACGGTCGGATTCCGCCCAGAATACGGTGGGATTTTGCTCTATGGCATAATCATACTATCTTTTGGAGTGAAATACTACCGTTTTCTGGGGCGGAATCCTACTGTCTTCTGGGGAGGATCCTTACCGTTTTTTCGGCCGGAATTATACCCTGCTTTGGGGAAGAAATCCTACCGTCTTCTGGGGGGGAATCCTACCGTTTTATGGGGTGGACTCCTACCGTTGTTTAGGGCGAAATCCTACCATCTTCTAGGGCGAAATCCTACCGTATTCTGGCGAAGAATTCTACCGTATTTTAGGGCAGAATCCTACTGTATTCTGGCACAGAATCCTACCGTAATCTAGGGCAGAATCCTACAGTATTCTGGAGCAGAATCTTACCGTATTCTGGCCGAAATCCGACCGTCTTCTTGGAGAGAATCTTAACCCTCATCTGGGGCAGAATCCTATCGTTCTCTGGGGCAGAATCCTACCGTCTTCTGAGGCAGAATCCTACCGTCTTCTGGGGAGAAATCCTACCGTCTTCTGGGGCAGAATCCTTTCGTATTCTGGGGCGGAATCCTACTGTCTTCTGAGCAGAATCCTACCGTCTTCTGGGGCAGAATCCTACCATTTTCTGGAGCAATATCCTATCGTCTCCTAGGGTAGAATCCTAGCGTATTCTGGGGAGGAATCCTACCCTATTCAGGGAGGGAATCCTACCGTCTTCTGGGGCAGAATCCTACCATCTTATGAGGAGGAACCCTATAGCCTTCTAGGGCAGAATCCTACAGTACTCTGGGGCTGAATCCTACCATATTCTGGGGCACAATAATATCTTATTCTATGGCATAATCCTACTATCTTCTGGAGCGAAATACTTCCGTTTTCTGGGGCGTAATCCTAATGTCTCCTAGGGCGGAATCCTACCGTCTTCTGGGGCGAAATCCTACCGTTTTATGGGGTGGACTCCTACCGTTGTTTAGGGCGAAATCCTACCATCTTCCAGGGCGAAATCCTACCGTATTTTGGACGGAATCCTACCCTATTATGGGGCGGAATCCTACCGTATTATAGGGCAAAATCCTACTGTATTCTGGAACAGAATCCTACCGTATTCTGGGCGGAATCCGACCTTCTTCTCGGGCAGAATCCTCACCCTCATCTAGGGCAGATTCCTACCTTGTTCTGGGGCAGAATCCTACCGTCTCCTGGGGCAGAATCCTACCATATTTAGGACGGAATCCTACCCTATTATGGGGCGGAATCTTACTGCATTCTGGGGCAGAATCCTACCATCTTATGGGGCGGGATCCTACCGTATACTGGGGCAGAATCCTACCTTCTTCTGGGGCGGAGTCCTACCATCTTCTGGGGTGGAAACCTACCTTACTTTGGAACAGAATCGTACCGTCTTCTTGGGCGGAATCCTACCGTCTTCTATTGCATCATCCTATTGTCTTCTGGGGCGAAATACTTCCATCTTCTAGGGCGGAATCCTACCGTCTTCTAGGGCAGAATCCTACCGTCTTCTGGGGCAGAATCCTACCATCTTCTATAGCGTAATCCTATTGTCTTCTGGGGCGAAATAGTTCCATCTTCCTTGGCGGAATTCTACTGTCTTCTAGGGAGAAATCATACCGTCTTGTCGAGAGAAATCCTACCATCTTCTGGGGCGGAATCCTCCCGTATTCTGGGGCACAATCGTGGCGTATTGTGGTAAAATCCTACCGTCTTCTGGGTTGGAATCCTACCGTCTACGGGGACAGAATCATACCGCATTTTGGGGGTAATCCTACCGTTGTTTAGGGCAAAATCCTACCGTCTACTGAGGCAGAAGTCTACCGTCTTCTGGAGCGAAATCCTACCGTCTACCGGGCCACAGTCCTACCGTATTCTGCGGCGAAATCCTACCATCTTCATAGGCAGAATACTATGGTATTCAGGGGCCGAATCCTACTGTCTTCTGGGGGAGAATACTACCGTTTTTTGGGGCAGAATTCTACCGTATTCTGGGGCAGAATCCTTCCGTCTTCTGGGGTAGAATCCTACTGGTATTCTGAGACAGATTCCGACCGTCTTCAGGGGTAGAATTCTACAGGTATTCTAGGGCAGAATCCTTCCGTATTCTGGGGCAGAATCCTACTGCATTCTGCGGCTGAAGCCTACCGTTTTCTTCGGCTGAATCCTACCGCCTTTTGGGGCGAAATGCGACCATCTTCTGGGCAGGAATCCTACTGTTTTCTCTGGCGGAATCTAACTGTTTTCTAGGGCGAAATCCTACCGCCTTCTAAAGCGGAATCCTACCATATTCTGGTGCAGAATCCTGCCGTATCCTGGGGAAGAATCCTGCCATATTATGGAGCAGAATCCTATCGTATTCTGGGCGGAATCCTACCATATTCTGGGCAGAATCCTACCATCTTCTATGGCGTAATCCTACTGTCTTCTGGGGCGAAATACTACCATTTTCTGGGGCGGAATCATACTGTCTTCTGAGACGGAATTGTACCGTAATATAATATTATAACGTATTCAACAAATGCCTAGCTGGGTTCCTTCTATACATTCTTAAATCTACTGCAGAATACATCTATATAAATACATACACATAATATATATAAATACATATACACATAATCAATATAATTGCATATACACATAAACTATATAAATGCATACACATAATATATATAAATACTTATACACATAATCTATATAAATACATATACACATAATATATATAAATACCTGCACACATAAACTATATAAATACATACACATACTTTATGTAAATACATTTCACATAATCTATATATATATATATATATATATATATATATATATACACATAATATATATAAGTGCATATACACACACACACACACACACATATATATATATATATATATATATATATATATATATATATATATATATATATATATATATATATATATATATATATATATATATATAATTTTTTTTTTTTTTTTCATTAGCCCAATAAAGCACGCGGACGGACTTCTACATACAATCAATACATCAACCCGCCAGGATTCGAATCCACGGCCCACAAGCCTATGACTGTGAAGTATGTCTGTGTGTGTGTATCTGTGTCCGCACGAGAATCTCGGAAAATATGTAACCGATCTGTAGTGATGGTGGATGGTGTTATAAGTAGTGATGATGATGGATGGTGTTATATGTGTAGGTTATGTATCTATGCTACTGTGCCAAGTAGCAACCGTGTAAATAAGCTACTGTGCCGAGTAGCAATTATATATATAATTACGTGGCGCCACTGCACGTGTTATGTGGCAACATTGCCCCGAGGCTGCCATATGGCAAGGCAGTCTCAGTCTGACTGTGTGAGCCGTGCATGGCACACGCTAGTCACCACTTGTATTTCTCCTATCCCTTAATAAACGGACTTCAGTGTTACCCAGTGTTTCCCTACCCATCACTGCATTCTTCAGGGAACCCTTGTAACCATCAATATGTAGTGATGATGGATGATGTTATATGTAGTGATGATGGATGGTGTTATATGTAGTGATGATGGATGATGTTATATGTAGTGATGAGGTGTGGTGTTATATGTAGTGATGATGGATGATGTTATATGTAGTGATGATGGGTGGTGGTATATGTAGTGATGATGGATGGTGTTATATGTAGTGATGATGGATGGTGTTATATGTAGTGATGATGGATGATGTTATATGTAGTGATGATAGGTGGTGTTATATGTAGTGATGATGGATGGTGTTATATGTAGTGATGATGGATGGTGTTATATGTAGTGATGATGGATGGGGATTATATGTAGTGATGATGGATGGTGTTATATGTAGTAATGATGGATGGTGTTATATGTAGTGATGATGGATGGTGTTATATGTAGTGAAGATGGATGGTGTTATATGTAGTGATGATGGATGGTGCTATATGTAGTGATAATGGATGGTGTTATATGTAGTGATGATGGATGATGTTATATGTATTTTTTTTTCTTTTTTTCTTTTTTTTGTAATTGATTTGTAGGAATATTACCTACGTGGACCTTAAGCTAAAATGCTGGTCCACCCACTGCTGGGATGAAACACCAGCGTCTTTTTGGTTAAATGCACATCTCCACCACTAATGTGGGGGGTGATGCTCGGTAAGAAACTGTAGGGTTTCTTGAGAGTGGTTGGTGGTTAGCTTTCTGGCAATATTCTCTGCTGTGATAGGGGGTTGTATGTTTCTCCAAGCTAATTGTGTTCCAGGGCACTCTATGAGGTAGTGCTGCAGTGTGTTTTCTGCTCCCCTGTCGCAGGTCTTGCACATGCGCTGCCCTGCTTGTGCCGATACAATTATTTTCTCAAATGCATGGGAATCCCAGTCTCAGTCGGTGGAAGTTGACTTCTTCCCTTCTTGTTATATTCTTCATGAATGGTGGTCTCTCATAATTCGTGACCAGATAGTACCACCTGGCCGATAGTGATACTGGTGTTAATCTTCTATGTTTCTCTATTTTCCACTGGGCAGTTCGTGTTATTGTGGTCTTCTTTATCTGCTCCTGACTGGGCGGGATGTTCATCTCAGTGTTTCGCTGTTCTAACGCAGCCTTGGCAGCAGCATCAGCTCGTTCATTCCCTGGGATTCCGATATGACTGGGCACCCAGTTAATGATAACTTGCCGATCTTGTAGTTTTAAACCTTGCAGTAGTCCAATAACGGATGTTATGAGATGAATGTTGTCTCTATGCTCTCTGCATTGTAGTGCTTCAATAGCACATCGTGAGTCAGTGTGTATTACAATGCCTTGTTGACTGTTTATGGAAGCGTGTCT
>NW_024730668.1:8427392-8460150 GCF_018991925.1 Homarus americanus
TCTGCATTTTTACAGATTAGGTGTATCAACATTTAATTAGATTAGGTGTATGTGCATTTATATATATTACGTGTATCTGCATTTATATAGATTAGGTGTATTTGCATTTATATAGATTATATATATGTTCATTTATATAGATTATGTGTATGTGTATTTATATAGATTATGTGTATATGCTTTTATATAGATTAGGTGTATCTGCATTTATATATATTAGGTGTATATGCATTTATAAAGATTAGGTGTATCTGCATTTATATAGATTAGGTGCATGTGCATTTATATAGAAAAGGTGTATCAACATTTATATAGATTAGGTTTATCTGCATTTATATGGATTAGGTGTATCTGCATTTTTACAGATTAGGTATATCAACAGTTATATAGATTAGGTGTATCAACATTTAAATAGATTAGGTGTGTCTGAATTTATATAGATTAGGTGTATTTGCATTTATATAGATTAGGTGTATCTACATTTATATAGATTAGGTGTATATGCATTTATATAGATTAGGTGTATTTGCATTTATATAGATTAGGTGTATCTACATTTATATAGATTAGGTGTATGTGCATTTATATATATTACGTGTATCTGCATTTATATAGATTAGGCGTATATGCATTTGTGTAGATTTTGTGTATATGCATTTATATAGATTATGTGTATTTGCATTTATATAGATTATATATATGTTCATTTATATAGATTATGTGTATGTGTATTTATATAGATTATGTGTATATGCTTTTATATAGATTCGGTGTATCTGCATTTATATAGAATAGGTGTATCTGAATTTATATAGATTAGGTGTATCTGCATTTATATAGATTAGGTGTTCCTCCATTTATATAGATTAGGTATATCTGCTTTTTCATTTATTGTGAGCTTGTTGCGACTCATTCTGTTCAGTCTGAGTGGAGATATAGGCTCTCAAAGTGGGTGCAAAAGTGAAGAATGCCGTGTGGTGGTGATACGTATATTTGCACCTCTCTCTTTCAGAGAACGGGGCTCACTCAAGCAAGTGACCTTGGTGGGTGGTGGCTGAGGGTGTGTGGGAGGCGGTGACATGATCACAAGGTCTTCCCATTTGTGTATGCCCGGGAACACAATTATAATCATTACACTGCACGCCGTGTAAACTTTTCATTTGAGCCCAAAATGTAAAGATTTCAATTGCGGCCACTACTTACTTCTCTTGTCTTAGTTCTTACTCAGTTCTGTCACATTCTTTTGGTAGCATGGTCATTCTTTTGGTAGCATGGTCGAGAGTCTAGGCACATGGGTATGGTAATTCTGGTATCAAGTCACTTGGACGGAAATAAAGGTAAAATACTGTGGGAGAAATGAATACACCTAAAATATTCTAAGAACAAATTTATTAATATGGAATCAAAGGGAAAAAGAGGTATTATTCACATATAACTATCAGGCTCAACTCCTGGATTTATTGCAGACTCAGTACTTTCTTCTTTACTTATTTCCTTATTTACTTATTTTCTTATTTCTTTACTCAACAGTAATTACTTAGATCTTACACTCTTACTGCACATAACTTTACTGGTGTTACATTACATGGCATAGCAGGACCAGTTCCTTGACCCTACTCACAATACATAGTACATGGCACTCATTGTAGATTCCTGTACTTCTCACACCTTCTGGTGGTACGTGGCATTACAGTACAGATACAAGTCTTTACTCAACGTACACGTTAATACTGAAATCAGCCGATACATGGGTCCACTACCCAACATGGGATAATTATTTCCAACTACTTATCCCTAACATACATATTACAACATCCTCTGTTGACATATACTTCTACTGAGTGTTTCAAGGTGGAACACTGGGGCTCACGACCGTTGTTATGGTTGGTGGTAGCCAGAAACATGGCGAGTTTGGGGTCGGGCACCATGAGGCAGTGGAGCATATAAATCAGGCTGCATCGGTGCCATCGTTTCATATTTGATTCCTGCTGGGTTTCTACTACATCCGGGGCAGTTGTTGAGTGATGCAAGAATCACAAGGGGATCTGGGGAAACATGTTGGAGAGCGGCGTCAGGGGACGGAAGCATGACAACACAAACACAACAAATCTCGGCCTAGAAACGACAGACGTATTTATGTTATATTACTTCTTACACTGGGTGAATGACAATCAAACTGTTAAAGCATGAACACTGATGAACACTGATATTCACTACAATTGACTGAATCAAACTGAATGGCTACACATAAACATACCTGGGGAAACATGTTGGAAAGCGGCGTCAGGGGACGCTCGCCCTGCGTGATGCGCGGGTATATATATCCCTGAGTTGCCAGTGATCGCTACTCACGCAATGACAATAATTACAAACAACTCTAACTGTTACTCATTCAAAGAGGACCCTCACTTGACAAAGGTCTGGCAAATTACTTGAGATTGAGCTTCCCAGGAGAAAGTGGAATAAACAACGCATCGACAACTGTCTTCACAAAGGCGAGGGAACACAAGTGTAGCGTCTATGGGGAAAAACACGTCTTCTGAGGGGTCGCTAACCCACTCATGTTTTGCGGTCGTGGAGTTTAATAAGAATCATTAGTTAAATAGACTAGCAGTCAACGTGACTATGACACCAGTGCCACCAGCAAGCAACACCTCCTCCTCTGCGCCAGCCTGGAGGCTCCCGCTCCCGCCGGCGACCTCGGCGTCCCTCAAGCCGCGTGCTCCTCTGGGCACCATCACCAACACGCTTGTTACCATGCTGCCTACCCAGCAACAAGCTGCATTGTACATCCAATATAAAATGTATACAGTGAGCACATTGTGAGTTTCCTTTCTCCATCCCATCCTGAGTGAACCAATATCTCATAACTCCACAATAAGTTACTGTTATCGTCAATAGACGTTTGTAATACAAACGCAATTTTTTTATTCTTTCACAATAATGGTTCTCACCTAATAAATTGACGATACGGTTGTTAAATAATACGAAGCTAATCAAAGTCCAAAATGTTAAGACTTATTGCTTACGCAAATAAATACAAAATGTCAATACAAAACAACAGCGGAGGGGGGGGGTATTTAATTTTATGAAAACTTAGTGTCATACAGTCAGGAAGTTGCCAGTGTTGGTGGGTTAGCCCAGCTCGCATTCATTGTCTAATTTCACTATTAATGCTTTCAACCTTTAAATATCTCTCTCAAGGAGCTTGGATGTTCCATCTGCCCAAATAAATAATACTGTTCTCTCATCAATTTCAAATATCCAGGAAATGAAATAGTCTACAAGACAATCAATAGGAATTTGAAAGAGAAAACGAAGAACCCAGACGTCCTAGAGTATTGAGAAAACGCATATCTTAGATGGCGGACTATACAAAGAGGGCACAGTTAGTTAGTTATATGTTTTATGGGATGTGGAGTGTAATATACGTTAACCGTAGTCATTATAATGCGTCCCAGTTTATATTACTTCTAAATAACACAAACAACGTACATACATAACATACCACACATAATAATAATAAACTAACACCATAATAATTTAGTTAACTAGTTGCATGACCCAATATCAAGGAATAGTCTTAGGAAATATCTTTATTTATTTATGTCTATCTTTTTAATTATCGTATCGTCCTGCCTCACAGCACATTATATATTATTCAATATGAGGTTGTGTGTCCTCAGGTGCGATATAGGAACATCACTGACATAAACCAACCGGGATCATTCGCCGTCCGCTTACCAGCCAATCAGAATGAATGGATAAAGGCTAGTGACAGGGACAAAAGAGCTTCAGGAGAAGGATAAAGGGAGGATTGAAGTTAATTTTAGGAGAGAAAAGGTGCAGTGGCTAAACACCGCTTGCGTGAGGGGGTAGGCAATGCGCCCAGATGGTTGGGTGGTGCTGCAACACACAATCACATTCAGGACGAGGCAGAGGTGGGGGGGGGGCAGAAGTAGGATCGGGCTGGCAAAGGGCCAAGCGCGGGTGATTTGGTTGCCGTCTAAGCTCAGGCTGTGTTGGCAAAGCAGAGGAAGAACCGCCCGCCAAGGCGATGGCGCAAGCAGAGAAGCGCAGGTGGACGGACGCACAGGCACACTCACTCAAAGAAAAACAAGGAAGGGGAAAACGGAAATGTAGATAGTCGTAGAGTTGTTTGGAGAAAGATGAAGGTAAAGTCTTTGAGCTATGTCAAAGAGGAACGAAGCAAGTTGGAGGAAGAGTTTTGAATCTTTGAGCTTGAAATGTCAAAGTATTCGTAGCAAGGAAGGATGAGCGTATTGAAGGTTCCAAGTGTTCCCTGAAGAATGCAGTGATGGGTAGGGAAACACCGGGTAACACTGAAGTCCGTTTATTCGGATAGGAGAAATACAAGTGGGGACTAGTGTGTGCCATGCACGGCTCACACAGTCAGACTGAGACTGCCTTGCCATATGGCAGCCTCGGGGCAATGTTGCCACATAACTCGTGCAGTGTTTCCACGTAATTATATATATAAATGCTACTCGGCACAGTAGCTTATATACATGGTTGCTACTCGGCACAGTAGCTTATATACATGGTTGCTACTCGGCACAGTAGCTTAGATACATAACCTACATCTCCCTCCCCCCCTTACGCTCATAGTCTTTGTCTTGAGCGGACTTCTTAGTCCTAAGTCGCTCCGAGCGTCGAGGTGCACTGTGGGGCGGATCCTCGTGAGGTGTAAGTGACTCGTCCTCGGTCAGGGGGCCAGCAGCAAGGGGTGGGACTGGCCGGAGGAAGCAGCGGTTCCTCCACCAGACACGGCCGCTCGGCATCCTGACCTTGTAGTCCCGCGACCGGCCGACGCCCATCACTATGCCCACCTTGTCCCAACGTGTCGTCGTCGGGTCCTGGACACGGACAAGGGCACCAATCTCCAGCTGCTGAAGAGGGCGGGCACTGTAGTCATACCGAGCCTTGGCGTCCTGGGCACGTGTAGCGGCGCGGCGGTCGCAGCTCTCGGCTCTTGTCTGCCAGTCCTTCGCAAAGGCATTGGCGTGTGGAGGAACGCAAGAGAGGAGAGGGTGACCATACAGGATCTGGGCAGGGGAGCGTCCTGTGTGGGTGGGAGTGGACGCGGGTTCTGGGCAGCTCTGTGCGGCAGTGCCAGGCGCGTCGCTCGTTGACTCACGCACCCTGCTGGCGGTGTACCGAGCAGCTGGGATCTGCTCAGGAAAGTCTCTGGGCACCACGCCTAACTCCTTGCAGTGCTCCCACGACAACAAGGGTGTAGCGAGAGTAGGCTGCACGTCGATCCATCCGTGACACAACCTGTCTCCATAAGTGATCTCCGCTTGAAAGGAGCCCACAGCATCTGGCATCTGGGAACCGTCAGCTTTGTAGTACTGCAGCTGCGGCGGTGGTCCCAGGTCGCGTTTGGTGAGGCCCAGTTTCTGGAGGTGCTTCAGGCCTATCACCATAGTATCAGCGCCGGTGTCCGGTATCACCTCGATGTGACCCGACACATCACCGTGTGTGACGGCGACGCGGATGGTAGGGGAAGGGGTAGCCCTGGGGCGTGTGGTCGATTCCACCCTCCTCATGTGACTCAGCTGTTGCTTGGGGCTGTGTAGGCCATCTGAAGGGGGATGCGTGCGAACCAGCCCGAGGGAAGTGCGCTGCTTTCCTCCTCGTCTCGGGCTTTTGGGCTTGGGTTTGCAGCAGCACTTGTCGTAGTGTCCATAACGACCGCAGGCCTGACACTTGCGGCCTCGTGCAGGGCACCTGTCTGTGTTAGACCAGTGACCCTTACGGTCACATCCACGACACAGTGCGTCGGCGGCCGGGCATGTCTTGGGGCCATGCTGATTTCCACAGCTGCCACAGGAAGCACTAGGCAGAGCCGTGGAAGAACGTGCGGCAGCCTTCACGTTGTTGCCCGCCTTCTTATCCTTCTTGTACTGAGAGATAGCTCTCACAGCAGGTGGGGCCCGTAAGGCAGAGGTGGCGGACTTGGTGGCCTCGTACGACCGACATTCAGTCACTACCACCTGGAGTGTGGAGGAAGCATCCAGGGGTATGAGTCGCTGCACCAACTCTTCTTGCCTGACACCTGTCAAGATCCCGTGCTTGATCCAGGCTTCCTCACATTCCCGGCTGTGCGCCTTGCAGACGTCGATCTCCTCCGACAAACTCTTCACGCGTACAAAAAAGTCGTCAAAGGATTCATTCTCCGCCTGCTTGCAGCTGGTGAAGGCTTGGCGACGCAAGGCCTCATTATTCCGACCCTTAACGTGCTCCTGCAAAAGGTCGAGCACATCCGTCACTGAAGAGGTAGAATCGGGAGGCACTTGCAATGTGTGCTCCAAAACTCTCTGGGTCTCCAGCGACAAACACATCCTCAGATGGATGAGCTGTTTGTTTGGAGGCATGCTGTCAAGGTCCACCATCGTGGAGTAATCTGTCCAACGCCGCCTCCACTCACGAAAAAGCTGAAACGTGACGTCTGGTGAGAGGGCGGGTGGGGGTTGAACAGATGCCTTGGGAGCTGTTGGAGTAGCAAGAGTGCCTGGAGGACGCTGGTGTGGTGGAGGAGGGAGGGTTCTGGCGCCTTGATGCGCGCCACCTGCGAGTGAGGGAGGGTGGGATAGCGCCAGGGTCGCCAATAGTGCCTCAAAACGCAACTTTTTCTCCTCTCTTCGTGTCTCCTTCCTCTGAAGTTCCATCTCTCTGAGTCTCTCGTCCCGGTCGTCCATCCACCTCAGAATTGTGGCAATGTCCGTCACTGGAGGCGGAGGATGAGAGTCTGCGCCAGTTGGAGGGGAAGGTGGTGGGGAGTCGTGTTTCCCATCTTGACGTTGTCCCTTCTTACCGCCCATCTTAGTGTGTGCGTGGACTGCACTATTTAGTATATAAAGTGGCGCCTCAACAGCTCGAACCACATATATATGACATAAACAGCGCAGAAATAACGCATAGAGTCCACTGTTCTGTCCGTGAGTGAGTGCGTGCGTGCGTGCGTGTGTGTGTGTCTGAGAGAGCACTTCGTGGTGGCCTTAATACCGGTGGCTAGAGCCGCGGCGGGGGTGAGACCGTCAGTGTCTCCCCGGATGTCACACGAGAAGGGTGTACGCCTGCGTGCTCCGTGGGTACCACAAAAAATAGGCCAATGCTCAACTCTCAGCTCTAGACACACTAATACACTGACACTAACACTGCCACCGTCACTAAAACGCACTGTGATGGAGCAACACTGCACGTGGCAGCGAAACACAGCGCAACACAACACACTAAGAGTCGCCGGCTAACTGTCCATTGTTCACACTCTTGTAAGTCCACAGATCCTACTCACTGCGCCATGAAGGTTCTGTAATGCTACAGATCTTGTTAGAAGACGATTACATATATAGAAAGAATATTTAGTAAGAGAGTAAAAGAGAGGAAGATTTTGGTAGCGTGGCCGTGATAGTTATTTACTCTTATCGTACACTGGTCGTGTCTTACACGTCAATACACATCAATCACGTTCTTAAAGGCGACTTCTTAAACACTGCTTCGTTACAACTCTTTATTAATCAAGAACATGACATGGACACATTAATAACACCTTCTATTGAAGTTACTAGGACATTATATTTACGTTACTAGGACCTCATATTACGTTACTAGACACTCTGATTCTCGGACACGAACATGAAATGAATACACTTCCCACGTAGGTAACTCATCCCATGGAAAGCTCTGACAAACACTCACGTGACCTAGGGGAGGCCTAGCAGGTAGTCCTGGGTTGTCTCTATGGGAGACTGCTTAGCTGGGCGCCGGAGGGAAGTCTCGGTCCTGACCGGAGGCGACTTGCCTCCGGCCCTTGACTTCTCTCGAGCAGGCCTGGTGGTGTAGTAGCTGGCCACCTTGTTACAAGACAACTCTCTCTCTGCGAATCCCCGAGGGAGGACCAGGACGTCCTATATATTGGGATGCGAGCCGTCAGGTTCAGCTGGCCGGGGGGGGGCGGCGAAGGGTCTCCTTACATTTGACCTCGCAAATGTGAGGTCAGGTCTGGACTTTTCAGAACTATCTGGGAAAGTCATCAGGTGGGGCCGTGTGTATATTGGGAGAGCAACCGTGAGAGTTCCCCTACACTTGACCTCCCAAACGTCGGGTCAGACTGGAGTTTCTGAGATGTAAGGAGAAGTCATCAGGTGGGGCCGTGTGACACGAGAGGCCCTGGTTGATTTGTGGCCCCTTGAGTTGGGCTCCAAGGGTTACATTTGACCTAGCTAATGTGAGGTCAGGACCGGCCTTTGTTCAGAGAGTAGGTTATTGTATATTGGAAGAGAGTCGGCTGGTGCCTTCTTACATGTTTTGTTGGGGCCACATGTCACATGGGAGGGGAGCTAGGCTGATTTACAATCCTTGGTCAACCGCAGAGTTACCCTATACTTTTGACCTCGGCTAATGTCGGGTCAAGTCTGGCTTTCCTCGCGATGTAAGCTGTGGTCTGACAACCCCTCACTACACCTCCCACCAAGACCAAAGCTTCCATGCCATACACAATTGTTCACAGTGGATAACAATAGCGAGTGCCCAACCTGAGAAAAATAGCTACTGCGGTGTAAAGTATGCACCTCACATCCTACCATAGTCTGGTAATATTTATAATATCTAAGCGGCTGTCTAAGGATACGGAAACGGAAAGGTGAATGTAGATATGAAGGAGAGAGAGAGCGCCTTAGCAGGAGCTTGTCGGAGAGCGTCACTTTAGGGAGTTAGATGAGGGTACACAGTCGGAGGTTTGAAAGGTTATGCAATGGTGTTGCTTGCCCTGGCTTATTTCTGCTTAGGTTCCAGTATCTTCAAGCCTGGAATAGATTTACATACTTGTTGCTTCAACTGTTAAACTCTTGCGCAGGGCAGCACATACAACATATAATAATAAGATACATGGCCGCTAAAAAAAAGGGGGGGGGAAGTTGGGGAAAAATACAACTTGTGAACAAAAAGAAATATTTGTACATACTAAAAAGGCAGCAAAAATTATTAACAAGATACAATGGCAAAAACAAAAACTCGTCAGCATTCGTCGAGATCCCGGGTGGCGGGTGGTCCGTCACCACCTCCACCAATCGGTGTCCAGCATCAGGGTGGACGACGCAGTAGATGTGGTGGTTGGCGTTTCCTGTCCCGTCCTGGGGTCTGCCGCGGTGTGTCGCGTGCCTCACTTCCTCCACTTGAACTTCTGTGTGGAGCGGCAGTTCCTGACGCATTCCAGATGGATTTTTCTAGTCCCATCTGAGTTTCCTCTGTAGAGTCTCATTTTCTGTCGTGGTCCAGATGGATTTTTCTAGTTCCATCTGAGTTTCCGCCCTTCCCGGCCGGGATCAAAGCCGGTCCACTGCTTGGGGTGTCATCGCTTTGGATGGCGTGTAGGGCAGGGTCCACGGACAAGAGTTCGCCCTCCGTACGTGAGTGTCGGCGAGACCCCTGACCGTCCTGTCCCACACCCTCACAGTGGTGAATCTCTCCCTGGGTGGGCCCCCCAGGGTTCGTTGTGTGGCACTTCATTCCACACTCCTTAACTTCCTAGTAGAAAAATATAAACTCTTCTTAATCCTAGACCAGGTAGGACTTGAAAGAAGTGGGGTGGTGTGTGGCGGGTGTGGTGCTGCATTCCTCACGCTGCTTCTTCTCTTCGTATATGTGCTGTGGACGGATTCCGGCTAGCCATGGGGCGGTACTGTGTGTGACATTTGACAGAAACAATCGGAAAGGGATGATGGATTAGTTGGAAGTGCATTCGCAAAAAAAAACAAATATTTACTTTATAAGTTACGTCAATGTTTGGTAACTATTATTTCCGTCACGACAACTTTCTCATTAGGCTGGGTCGGGGAGTGAAGCTCTGCTCACTACATTGAATATTATTTATCACTACGCGTCAAAGAGTACATTACAAATCATACTAGCATAAAACCACACTGAGTGAAGCTCTGTAATTATCGCAATATTAAGTAACACTAACCACCGATTTCAAAGCATAACTCATGGGACAAAACATATGGGGATTGGTGGTCACAGCGGACGGTGGGAGGCGGGTGGAGGCGAGGCGGGTGAGGTGGGGGGAGCCGGGTCGTGGTTGATCGGGCCAGGCCGGGGCTTTGCGGGGCGGGGCGGGGCGGGCGGGGCGGGGCGGGGCGGAGCGGACCGGGGTAGGGCAGGGCAGGGCGGAGCGAGGCGGGAACGGATGGGTACGGAGGGTGAGGTGAGGGTTAGGACAGGGAGGAGGATGTAGGTTAAAAGACATGTTAAGTTATATCAGTTAGTACGGACACCGCTTCTATCACTAAAACACAATGGGTACATTTAACACTGACCGACAATTAAAATGCACTTGGGATACTGAGAACTTCACAGAACGCGGGGAACACTGAGAAATTATATTAAGGACTGAACATATTTCTAGAAAAAAAAATTCGCGCATACCACGACGAGAGACATTTACTTGAGCTGTAACGGTGACACACTAGGCCACTTTTCACGCTACGACACGGGAATTACTTATTACACAATTGTAGACAAACTTAGACTGAAACAAATGAAGGATGAAACGAGCCAGGTGTTATGGCTAACCGAGGGAAGGCGTGAGTTTACGTTAAGTTCGCTGCTACCATTATAATAACTAAGCGAGGGAGGCGTGAATTACATATATAGTTCGCTGTCACCTATAACAAGAGACAAGGAGGGCGTGAGTTACATATAGTACGCTGCCGCCAATATAATGAAACTATATCTTGCATGAACTCCTTATCACGCACTTTCGAACAATACTCAAACAACGAGTCAGGTGTTATGGCTAAAATGAGGGAGGGCATGGGTTTACGTTAAGTACACTGTTACCAATAACAAGGGACGAGGGAAGCGTGAATTACGTATAGTTCGCTGTCACCTATAACAAGGGACAAGGAAGGCGTGGGTTACACATAGTACGCTGCCGCCATTGTAATGCTACAGATCTTGTTAGAAGACGATTACATATATAGAAAGAATATTTAGTAAGAGAGTAAAAGAGAGGAAGATTTTGGTAGCGTGGCCGTGATAGTTATTTACTCTTATCGTACACTGGTCGTGTCTTACACGTCAATACACATCAATCACGTTCTTAAAGGCGACTTCTTAAACACTGCTTCGTTACAACTCTTTATTAATCACGAACATGACATGGACACATTAATAACACCTTCTACTGAAGTTACTAGGACATTATATTTACGTTACTAGGACCTCATATTACGTTACTAGACACTCTGATTCTCGGACACGAACATGAAATGAATACACTTCCCACGTAGGTAACTCATCCCATGGAAAGCTCTGACAAACACTCACGTGACCTAGGGGAGGCCTAGCAGGTAGTCCTGGGTTGTCTCTATGGGAGACTGCTTAGCTGGGCGCCGGAGGGAAGTCTCGGTCCTGACCGGAGGCGACTTGCCTCCGGCCCTTGACTTCTCTCGAGCAGGCCTGGTGGTGTAGTAGCTGGCCACCTTGTTACAAGACAACTCTCTCTCTGCGAATTCCCGAGGGAGGACTAGCACGTCCTATATATTGGGAGGCGAAGGGTCTCCTTACATTTGACCTCGCAAATGTGAGGTCAGGTCTGGACTTTTCAGAACTATCTGGGAAAGTCATCAGGTGGGGCCGTGTGTATATTGGGAGAGCAACCGTGAGAGTTCCCCTACACTTGACCTCCCAAACGTCGGGTCAGACTGGAGTTTCTGAGATGTAAGGAGAAGTCATCAGGTGGGGCCGTGTGACACGAGAGGCCCTGGTTGATTTGTGGCCCCTTGAGTTGGGCTCCAAGGGTTACATTTGACCTGGCTAATGTGAGGTCAGGACCGGCCTTTGTTCAGAGAGTAGGTTATTGTATATTGGAAGAGAGTCGGCTGGTGCCTTCTTACATGTTTTGTTGGGGCCACATGTCACATGGGAGGGGAGCTAGGCTGATTTACAATCCTTGGTCAACCGCAGAGTTACCCTATACTTTTGACCTCGGCTAATGTCGGGTCAAGTCTGGCTTTCCTCGCGATGTAAGCTGTGGTCTGACAACCCCTCACTACAGTTCCAAGTGTTCCCTGAAGAATGCAGTGATGGGTAGGGAAACACCGGGTAACATGCACGGCTCACACAGTCAGACTGAGACTGCCTTGCCATATGGCAGCCTCGGGGCAATGTTGCCACATAACTCGTGCAGTGTTGCCACGTAATTATATATATAAATGCTACTCGGCACAGTAGCTTATATACAAGGTTGCTACTCGGCACAGTAGCTTAGATACATAACCTACACGTATCGCAGGAGAGTTTTTAATAATCGCAGGAGACAGATTTGAGCTTTTTTGTCAAATTATGAACGGAGATGAGAATGAGATTTTTTGTGTATATAGGTTGGTTGGTTTGAATTATAATCGGGGGGCTGGAATTATGGTGTCAATGAGTTGATATGTGGAGTAATGGTTTTTTGTTTAGGGAGGAGATGTTGAGTTTGGTCGATTTTCTTGAGAGGGGTTGTCACTGAGGTTGGGTATGTTTGCTTTGGTTCTAGAGAGTTGTAAGTATTTCTGTGAGGCTTTGTCTGACGGGGGGGTGTTATGTTTGGAGATTGGTTGTGGGGGAGTTGTATTTGGGATTGGTTGGGGGTGGAGGTGGTATGTTGATTTGTGCTGAAATAGGATTGCTCAGGGGGGTTGTTGTGTGTGTGTGTGAATATAGTAAGGGGTGGGGGAAGGGGAAGATATTGTTAGTAAGGTCAGGTATGGTGAGTTGTTGGGAGGATGGTTATGGGGGGGCTTTGGAGGTGGTTAAGTTGATTTATGGTGGTAGGATTTCTTAGGGTGATTTGATTTGTGTGGTTAATGTAGTTGTGTTGAGTTTATTTAATTTTTTTTTTAAGGGGGTGGAAGGGAGTTGATAGAAAGGTGGGGGTATGTTAAGTTTTTGTTTTGGGAGGATTGTAGGAGTTGATTAGTGGTTGGATAAGTTGAGTTAATAGTTGTTTTGCCGGAGGGATTGTAAGTAAGGTTGGGTATGTTAAGTTTTGTTTTGGGTGGATTGTAGGTTTTGTTAGTGGTTGATAGAGTTGGGTTATTATTACTTTCTTTTTTCCTTATACAAGTCTTCTGCAATTTGTGTGGAGGGCTTTTGCAGGTATTGTGCATTCCCAGTCCCATTTTTTAACGGAGAGGGCTTGTGTGCAGGTACTATGCAACCATCCCCGACCTTATTGGCCAAGGGAGGCGTCCACGTCATCTGTGTGTTAGTATGGCACCCCTCCCCGACCTTATTGGCTAAGGGAGGCGTCCACGTCATCTGTATGTTAGTATGGCACCCCTCCCCGACCTTATTGGCTAAGGGAGGCGTCCACGTCATCTGTATGTTAGTATCATTCTTTGAGGGAGAGGGCTTGTATACAGGTACTATGCACCCCTCCCCGACCTTATTGGCTAAGAGAGGCATCTTTTTTTTTTCTTTTTTTTCTTTTTTTTAGATTTGTTAGAATATTACCTAGGCGGACCTTAAGCTAAAATGCTGGTCCACCCACTGCTGGGATAAAACACCAGCGTCTTTTTGGTTAAATGTACATCTCCACCACTAGTGTGGGGGGGGGGGATGCTCGGTAAGAAACTGTAGGGTTTTTTGAGAGTGGTTGGTGGTTAGCTTTCTGGCAACCTTCTCTGCTGTGATAGGGGGTTTATGTTTCTCCTAGCTAATTGTGTTCCAGGGCACTTTATGAGGTAGTGCTGCAGTGTGTTTTCTGCTCCGCTGTCGCAGGTCTTGCATATGCACTGCTCTGCTGGTGCTGATACAATTATTTCCCAAATGCATGGGTATCCCAGTCTCAGTGGGTGGAAGTTGACTTCTTCCCTTCTTGTTATATCCTTCATGAATGGTGGTCTCTCATAATTCGTGACCAGATAGTACCACCTGGCCGATCGTGATACTGGTGTTAATCTTCTATGTTTCTCTATTTTCCACTGGGCAGTTCGTGTTATTGTGGTCTTCTTTATCTGCTCCTGACTGGGCGGGATGTTCATCCCAATGTTTCGCTGTTCTAACGCAGCCTTGGCAGCAGCATCAGCTCGTTCATTCCCTGGGATTCCGATATGACTGGGCACCCAGTTAATGATAACATGCCGATCATGTAGTTTTAAACCTTGCAGTAGTCCAATAACGGATGTTATGAGAAGAATGTTGTCTCTATGCTCTCTGCATTGTAGTGCTTCAATAGCACATCGTGAGTCAGTGTGTATTACAATGCCTTGTTTATGGAAGCGTGTCTTTGAGCTCCAAGTATGGCAGCTAGCTCAACTTGCAAAGTAGAGCATCCATCTGAAGTTCTCCAAAGGGACGTGTTACCTCCTTCTATAGTGAAGGCTGATCCTGCCTTCGTACTGGTGGTCTCTACGGAACCGTCTGTGTAATGCACTGTACTATTGTGAGGTGTTAGAGCCTTTATGTTTCTCTCTGCTATCTGTCGGAGCTCATGTGGGTTACAGTCAGCCTTTCTTGTCCCAGTTTGTAGAATGTTGAAGACTGCTGGTGAGGACTCCCACGGTGCTGGGGTGCTATAGTCTGGACTCATTGCATCAGGTCCTTTGCTGAGGATTGTGTCTTTCAATTTCAGTCGATTTACAGCGTCAGCTGCTCACAATTGCCATGTTTTCTTGTTAAAGACATCTCTGTTAAGGTTCAGTGCTCGTAAGAGTCCATTCTTGATGTCACTTTCCCGAGCCCTGGTGATCAGTTTTGTTGCAAAGCACGCTGTTAATCGTTCCACTCTAGTTTGGAGAGATGTTAGACCTGTCTCCATGTGTAAGTTTTCACAAACTTTCATTTTCAAAGATAGCGGAAGACACGGTGATCTACACATCAGGAATTGCAGCTCGTGTGAGTACGAAAACGACATATCAGTCTATGTACCAAGGCGTCGGTGTTTTGTGAAACTAGAAAAACAAACACCCTACAGTGATGCGTTACAAATAATATCCGAGTGTTAAGAATATCCCGTATTGAGACGATAATTAGTGAGTGTTTCTCATTCTGTCTGTACAGCTGTTGTGGTTTCGCGATCGTTGATTGCAGTATTTCCGGTGTCATCAGACAGCCCCCCATATATACGGGATTGCAGAAGATTTGATATTCAGTGGAGGCGACATCGTATCAGCGCATAGCCTACAGTGGGAGGGAAGATTGACGTCACCCACACGCCTACACCCACCCCACAACAGATAGCAGCTAGATGGATCGCGTTTTCTATACAGATGCCCTAACTCCTGCATAAGGTATTTAAAGAGTAAAATACTTTATACACAGTGAGACTCTATAACTTCTCAAGTGATTGTTACAACTAACAGTCATCACACCATATACACAGTTGGTAAAGGTAGAGGAATTATGTTCTCCCCATTACTGTGGCATACTGGTTTAGAAGAAGAATATATCTATATATATATAAATCGTAAGTGTAAATATGAAATAGCAATCAAAGATATTGTTATATGTGTTACATTTACGACTACAGGAAGATGAACTGCTACATATGCTACGCGTTGAGTATATGTCAATAACCAATACTGGGTTGTTAAAAGTTGCCGAATTATGGCAACAATCCTGTGAGCTGAAGTGAACATTAGTTTCGACAAATGATTCGTTCACTGCCCAGGGTGTGACAGGACGTGACTGCAGTTGTTGTGACTATTCATCAATCAACATCCTGTCAACAAAATTCTTTCGTATGGCGTGAGACACCCCCAGTTACCAATACCCCACCCCCTAGTGATGACACGTCTCAGGTCTGAGAGATGGTCTCAGCATTCTGAGGTATGGTGTGGTGGATGACCTAGTGTAACCAGGAGTGGTAGTTTGCTGCACTCAGAAGTTTCGTGAAAATTGACCCAGTCACCGGACCTTGGAATCAGCTGTGTCTACTGTGAGTGACACACACAAGTCTACGAGATTGCAGCAACAATTTCACATTATCAAAAAATTCTAGAAAGGATTCTTCAATCAAGCCTACAAGGAATAGGTAGTATCTAGGTATTCATTAAATATATACACACATTTATATGTTCGAGACATAACTCCACATTGATAGGACGATAGGCTATGTCAATGTTGTAAGTGCTTACTTATTTTAATATAAACTGGCGTGAAATAATTCCCGGTATTTATTAGACATAGAAAATGTGGACATTTTCTTTTGATCCCAGGGAGGATAAGAATGTTCATAATTTTCAAACTACATATTTTAATGATGTCAAAGACACATCTTCTTAAAATAAAAATATGTTAGTTCTACAAAAGTATCACAGACTGTAAATTTTCAGCCATGCCGTGTTGAGCCCTTCACAACTCAGTACCATTGCTCTCCGCAAAAATGAATGTTTCGTTGAAAGAGTCTTAAGCACCACACACTCATCCATCTAGCGTGATTACAGTAGCAAAATTTGTACATTGCTAAGAAGATGCGTTTTTAAATACAAAGTAGGCGAAGATTAATTCTGCCATGATGCTTTTGATATTGGCAGTAATGTTTGTGTTTGAAGTCATGTTTTTTTCTGTTATTATAAGTCAGTGTCATCCAAGATGAAAATTGTTCATAACATTTTAACCCAAAAGGCACTAAAGTATAGGACCCCTGTAGTAGATAAAACCCCTACAGTAGTAGAATCCCCAGCTTAGTGTCTACACCTATGTTTATAACATGGTTAGGGTTGTGTAGGATGTACTATACTCTGTGAGCTTATTTAGGCCTCACGGAGCTTGGCCTGTGGTGACCGAGCGATGTAATGGCCCCTGTCTCTTCAACAGAAGTATTATATAAATGGGTTATTTACATCTCATTTATATTCAGCTTCATCCCCTGTAACTTTCCAATGGCTATGAGGTGACATGTTCAATGCACGTGATAAGGTGTGCCCACGGGAAGCTGCGTCATACTATGCTGAGTAAAGGCATAAGTAGCCGGCTCTCTGGCCACCTAAAGCGAGCAGTAGTTTGATGTCCTTGACTAGAGGAAGACGTTATTTGAGAGCCGCAGTGGATGGCTCCATCTTCTCTCGAGGGGAACGACGTACCTATTCCGTTTTCCCTCGATGGGTCACTACTCACAGTCACTCATACCAACTAATATCGAACGGACGTAGATCCACGTTTATATTACATAAATGCCGTCCTTTCTCATCACACTCATAAATAGTGGAACTTACGGTTGACCTACACTCAGGAATTATATAAACATAATACTTTTCTAATAAAACAAGAAACTTCAATTGGGTTTCGTTACTAAAGCCCAATATAATATATGTGAACCAACCTGGTTAATTGGGAATTAACCAACCGTTTCATCCTTCGCATCCGCTGTATCCAAAAATACCCCATCCCCCAAAATGTGCACCACTGGAACAAAGACAGAGACCAGGTCAATTGCAACACAAACAGACTCTACACTCACCGGCTATCCAACCATAGACGCCAACAACGAAAACTCAATGACAACTATGACTGGTAACGAGACTAAACTTAAAAACAAGTCAAACAAGACCATAAAAGTTAAACAGGCTGTCGATCTTGTCTACCCCCAGGTAAGGAGAAGGTCATAATTTGTGGACAACATGAAAAGAAACTCCTTACCACAACCATAATTTCTCTTCGTGGAATCACTTCTGGGGCTGGGAGCCCCTGCCCAGCAGAGAGCTGGGTTTACAGAGCCATGGGACTGCTCAAGAAATAGTAGGGAACATTCGCCGGCAAACAATTCCCCCCCCCCCCGAGACAAGAACAAAGGAAAAGAAAACCCAAAACGCTGACCATATCAACTCCCAGACTTAAAATTCAATATCATCCAGTGGAATTGCAGAGGTGCTAGGAATAAAAATGCTCAGTTTCACTTACTAAAGTCATTATTTCGGCCAGACGTTTTTTGCCTACCAGAGACGCTACTTGCGGGTCAGGACGACCCACCTGTATTTGACAACTACACGTCGTACAGAGGAGACAACCTAAGGGGGTAGCCCTATATATAAGGAGTGAATTCGCTCAACAGAGAGTCAACCTGAGCGTGAACCTGCAGGCTGTGGCGTGCAGAGTCAAGTTTCGGTCTGACTATGTGGCCGTCTGCTCGCTATACTGTCCGCCGGGCGGGCTCATTGCCGCGGGTGAGCTTGAGGAGCTATTTAACCAACTACCAGGAAAAAAAATGATCCTCGGAGACCTCAATGCTCACCATTTGCGGTGGGGCGGTGTCCGGAATGACGGGAGGGGAGAGCAGGTGGCTGCAACTATATTCAACTCCAACTTGTCTCTTCTGAATGACGGTAGTGCGACTCGAGTGGAAGAACGAATTGGCTCAGCGACAGCTATAGATCTCTCTATAGTTGATGCTTCCTTGCTATTAGACTGTAAATTTTGTACATACGACGAATCTCTGGGAAGCGACCATTTTTCGATCTGCATTTCTTATGAGTGTGACGCCCCAAAGGCTACTCCCGCGGTGCGCTACAACCTTAGGGAAGCAGACTGGGGGGCCTACTCAAGAGCCGTTCGTATAGACACCATTGGAGAAGATATCAACTCCAAAATGTCACACATAGAACAAGCCATAATACACGCAGCAGATTGCACAATTCCTAAGACTTCTGCAACTACCCACGGGCCTGGAGTTCCATGGTGGACACCAGATTGCCGACGAGTAGTTTGTGAGCGCAATAGGCGATGCCGTTTATTCAACAGAGCTCCATCTATTGAAAACCTCATAGAATATAAAAAAGCTAGATCTAAGGCTAGGTAGGTTATCAGGGAATGCAAGAGAGAGTCTTGGCGGGCATTCGTCTCCACTATTAACAGGGATACTCCTTCTTCTGAGGTATGGTCGGCTATAAACCGGGTCAGATCAAACAGAGGAAGGACTTTTATCCCACAGGTGAGTAGTGTAGGGCAGCTTCTCGACGAACACCAGGCCATTGCCAACGCCTTAGGCCAGAAGTTCGCAGATGCCAGTAGCTCCACCAATCATGATCCACGCTTCAGCGTGTTCCGTGATCGTGCCGAGCTCGTGCATCTCGACTTCGAGAACGGGGACGAACATGACTACAACAGAGCATTCTCCCCAGAGGAACTTTTCTATGCTTTAAAAAAAGGCAAGGGCTCTACTCCTGGACCTGACGGTATACGATACGAGATGATTAAACACCTTGACCAGGGAAACCTTGACAAATTGCTAGAAGTGTACAATGAGATCTGGACGTCCAGAACGTTTCCAAACTCATGGCACTTTGCCCATGTCGTACCGATCACAAAGAGGGATAAATGCCCTAATAACACCAACTCATTCCGTCCGATTTCGCTCACGAACTGTCCGGGTAAGGTCATGGAACGTATGATAAAACGTAGGCTAATGTATTTTTTGGAAAGTAACAACTTATCGAGTGATCGACAGTGTGGTTTCAGCCAAGGTAGAAGCACACTAGATCATTTAATAAGTCTTAAAACTGACATCTCAAAAGCTCTTTGCAGTAAAGAAACACTAATTGCAGTATTCCTAGACATAGTAAAGCTTTCGACAGCTATCAATTTCTAGAAGGATATAGCGCCTATACTCACGTGTACACAGACGGGTCCAGAACTGACAACAACGTTGGAGCCGGTATCTGGAGCAGAGACGGGGAGTGGAGCTCCCGCCTGCCGC
The DNA here is from genome assembly GCF_018991925.1 of Homarus americanus. Lineage (NCBI taxonomy): Eukaryota > Metazoa > Arthropoda > Malacostraca > Decapoda > Nephropidae > Homarus > Homarus americanus. The sequence continues at coordinate 8,447,098 of NW_024730668.1, forward strand.
GGCATACAACCATATTCACTCCAGATATGTTTGCAATAAGTAGAGCCATTGACATTGCAATAACAAGCGATGTCAATGATGTTGCTATCATTTCAGATTCTATGTCAGCTCTTAAAGCAATTCAAGGTGGTGACATTACCAGCAATGAGGTACAGGGCAACATGATTAATAAACTACATGAGTGTGCCAAGAATATTGTGCTGAAATGGGTGCCTGGGCATTGCAACATTGGGGGCAATGAACAGGCAGACAAACTAGCAAAAACTACTGTGGGTCTCAGGGAAATAACCAATGTACCCTGGGAGCGTCAGTCATGTCTCTCCTTGGGAAAGACAAGGAAGTGGCAACATGAATGGACGAGGTTAGATCTTCGCAACAACTGGAAGACTAACATAGGAAACTGGCTCTCAGCATACAGAAAGAATAGGAGGGAAGAGGTGGTTCTCGCCAGACTAAGGTTAAATTGTACCTATCTGACCCACCTAAAACCTTACATAGATAACTCCTTTCCGCCTATCTGTGCCACGTGTAACAAAATTATGTCCATTCGACACATTCTGACAGGGTGCAGCCAGTACGAACCAGAACGCCGGCAGCTGGTGATGCTAGCTGCCAAGCAAGGCTTTGTGCTGACTGTACCCAATTTATTACAAGATGATGTCACCATAAGTGACGCTGTAATAATCTTCCTCAAGGAGACCCGTCTTATCGGCATGTTGTGAAAGACAAACGCATGAACGCTTTCTATAATATGTATGTAACCATGCCCTAAAGAAAATTAAAATGAATAAAACAAAGATAAAAACATACAACATGAGAGACATATCACAAACCTTTCCATTACATACAACACGCACATATACCAAGTAAAACTGACACCTACAACACATATACAAACAAAAAGACACGGGCTACAAAAATAAATAAATAAATAAATTAATTAATAAATAAATAAATAAATAAAAGAAAAACGAAATAAATAAAATCACAGAGAAACTTGTCACCTGACCGGCCATTTCATCTGGACTGTCAGTAACTCACTATCATATCACTCACTCATACCATAATTCATCCCAAATAAAACAACACCAAGAAGAAAGAACAAACCAAAATACCAAGAACAAGGAGAACACAAGAATAACAAGAAAAGAAGAAACAAGAACATCAGATTAGTTGTAGCAAGAAAGAAGACCAAGAATAGAAGAAGAAACCTCAAGAAGAAGAAAGAAGACATCAGCTCCGGCCGAAATAGCCTAAAGGTGAAGTGGCCAGCAATCCCCAAACAAGTCTGTGGAGATCATATTAGGACTCAGGATAACCAGAAATGGAATAATCCCCCACATCAATGAAAGAATAGCAATTGCAAAATCACAACTTACAAAGCTCAGAAGATTCTGCTAATCAAACACCAACATGCAATTGCACCTATATAAAGCACTGATCAGACCACACTTAGAATACCCTCCGGTACCTCTGAACACAATCGCAAGAACAAACAAACTTAAATTTCAAGCAGTGCAAAATATAGCCCTCAGAAGAGCGGCAAAACACCGACCACCATACACACAAACAGTACAAGACATACACACAGAACACAACATAGACCCACTCAACACCAGAATACACACCCAAGCAAATACAATATGGGAAAAAATCCACCAAGAACAGGATCCCATACTAAACCAACTAAATGAGGAAAACAACAACACATCGCACAGATGGTGGCCTAGAAGCATAAAAACTGATAACGAAGAACCAGAGCCTCTATATACACAATAAAAAAGAACCAAAAGATGGGAACAACTCTCCAGTCACACAAGGACCTGGAGGGACCCCACAAACAAACAAAGACCTCAAAAGTTCATAAACACCCACAATAAAAACTAGAAACGAAAAAGATGGGGATCATCCCTCCAGTGCCACAAGGACCTGGAGGGACCCCCCCCCCCTAACATAATATGCCCCAAGGAAACATCAAAAAAACTTAGTTTAGCTTGGCTGAGACCGGCCTTCCCTAACCGCAAGAGTCCTCTAATGCAGCACTGTTGACGGAAGACAAAAACCTCCTCTCCGCAAGGTGGATAGCCCACCTGCTGTTAACCTCCTCCTATATTTCCCACTTCTGAACTTTACCTTGTACTGTACCCTTCTTGCACCCCCAGAGCTAATGCTCTCTTCTCTCCGTATCACCGACCTACCTGGAGATCAGTCTACTCTACTCTCCAGAACCAGCAAGACCTCCCAACAAGCTCCTCACCAACCAGCTCCCTCAGCAAGCTCCTCACCCAACAGGACCTCTGAGCAAGCTTCTCACCACACAGCAACTCCTCAGCACTGCACTTTACATACAATATATATACTGTATACAGAAAACGCATAGCGAGTTTCTATTCTTACCTCCATCCTGAGTGTGAGATATCTTACTTGTACGTACATTTGTGAGCCCATACAAAGAGAAATAGACAAACAAAGAGAACTTGACAACCGGCCACATCCAGTACGCTACACGCTCACTCCTCCTTTACCAAGTGACACGTTCGAATGTTTTTGTCACTTCAAAGATTGGTGAAATTTACTGTCTTGTCAAGTTATTTAGTGAAATATCGGCCATCTAAAACAATTTTGTTAATTAATAATAATAAAATAATAAGAATATCATTGTCCCGGGTTTAAATACATCAAAAAATGCAATGTACACATTCATATATTATATATGTATGTACACCCCCTTCATAATAAATATTTTGGATTTTTAAGCTAAACAGCCATAAAATTGTCGATTAATACTTAATTTTACAAACTTTATTAAAGTGCGGGGGTAAAGACTTTGTCTGCATCCCTGGAGCGTGAAATTGTCACTCCAAAGGAGGGGGTTTCGCCAGTAGAGAGAGGTCGGGGAAAGTGGGTGTCAAAAAAGCTGGCCCTGGGAAGTAAAATTGGTTACTCAGGACAAGGGGTAAAACAGGACCAGGGAAGGGTCGGTTTAAATGTATACTATACAAACAGTAGGAGCGTTAGAAATATAATAGACTTGCTGAGAGCGGTTGTATGTACCGAGAATGTAGACGTCATAGCAATCACCGAAACTTGGATGAATCTGGCGAGCAAAATTTTTTTATCAGAGTACCACATAGAAGGGTACAACCATTTTCACAAAGACAGGGAAGGTAGGAAGGGGGGAGGGGTCGCACTCTTCATCAAGGATACATTAAATTGTTGTATTAATAATTCAATAAAGGGTGAAATAGGAACCGAGTCTGTATGGGTAGAAATCACGGAAGGAAGAGAAAAACTAATTATGGGAGTGATTTACAGGCCCCCAAGTCTTGGGAAAGAAGCAGCTCAGCCCATATGGCAGGAAATGAGTAGGGCAGCAAAATATAACAACCTGAGCATTATTGGGGATTTCTACTTCAGAAATAATGACTGGGACAACATTGTAGGTGACTATGAATCTGAAGACTTCCTAGACGCAGTACAGGACAATTTTTTGAAACAACTAATTACAGATCCTACTAGAGGTGACAATATATTAGACCTAGTATTAACAAATAAAGAAAATATTATCAGAGATATCACAGTAGGGGAAGAACTAGGTAACAGTGATCATAGAGAAATCAGGTCCGCCCTAAATTGGGAAACGAAAAACAATGATAATATGGTCAGAGTCCCAAACTTTCGGTTGGCGGATTATCAGGGGGTTAAGAAGGTACCTAGGTGAGGTCACCTGGGAACAGTCACGTCAGTCCCCAGTAGGAAGGGGAAATCTATTGAATCAATTATAGCAGATAGCATCCGATCGCATCTAGAGAAAAGCAAATTAATCTACGACTCTCAACATGGGTTTACAAAGCGAAAATATTGTCTAACAAATCTGCTAACGTTTTTTAGGAAAGTCTTCGAGGTAGTAGATAATGACGAAAATTACGATGTTATTTACTTAGACCAGTGGTTCTCAACCTTGTTTGCCCCATGCACCTCTTTCACCATATGTCAGAATGTCATTCCCCCCTCCTTTCCAAGATTGTCTGCCTCAAAAAGTGCATTCCAAATAATATGCATATAATACTGAAAATCCTTTATTTTTTCCATATTAGTACATATACATTTACAATTTTACATGGATTATTTTTATAGTGGAGTTTTACAAATTAAATGCCAGTTGAAAATGTTGATGGATTTATAAAACTTGAATAAAAGTAAAATAGTTTTATTTTATTTATAATGAATTACTTAACAGACCAAACTGAAGCATAATGCAATAAACAAAAAGTTCAATAGAATACCCGGATATTGTATATTTGTAATTAATTTTATTCAGATGAAGATTACAGTCAATGAGAAACCTGTGATTGTTTTTTCTTCGCCAATTCTGGGATACGCAGAGGAGTGCTTGAAAGGGCACAACGCAGGTCATTTTCTACCTCTAATCTACTACGTTGCTTCGTTTTAATTTGCAACAGAGTTGAAAAGCCTGACTCACAAAGACATGCCGACACAAACGGAAGCAATGCACGGATAGCTCTTTCTGCCACTTTTGGGTAGGAATCGCACATCAAGGGCCAAAATTCTGTGATTGATTTCTCATCGAACATATCTCTTGCTCCCGAGTCAGTTTCCCCCCTTAATTCCCCCTGGTTGAGAACCCTGACTTAGACTTTAGCAAAGCATTTGACAGAGTACCGCATCAGAGGCTTCTGAGAAAAATTAAGGCTCATGGTATCGAGGGAAAGTTTTAAATTGGATAAAATCATGGCTCACCGATAGAACGCAGAGGGTCAGCGTAGATGGTGTTAAATCTGAGTGGGGCCGTGTAACCAGTGGGGTTCCCCAGGGGTCAGTACTAGGCCCACTCTTGTTCATAATCTACATAAACGATCTAGATACTGGGATCAGCAGTGACATACGCAAGTTTGCGGATGACACCAAAATAGGGCGGCAAATTAATCCAGGGCAGGATGCAAATACATTACAGGAGGATCTAAATAAACTGCAGGGGTGGTCTGAAAAATGGCAAATGAAATTCAACACCAGCAAGTGCAGCGTACTTAATATTGGAAGAACAAATACTGTCAATGTATACAGCCTTAACTACATCAACCTAGAGAAGTCGACTTGTGAAAGAGACCTAGGGGTACTTGTAAGCCCGGACCTACGGCCTAGAAAACAGTGCGTTAATGTTCGAAATAAGGCAAACAGAGTATTGGATTTTATATCTAGAAATGTAAGTAACAAGAGTGCAGAGGTCTTATTGCAACTATATCTTGCGCTAGTCAGGCCGCACCTCGATTATGCGGTTCAGTTCTGGTGCCCCTCTTATATAGAATGGATATCAATTCACTAGAGTCGGTGCAGCGAAGAATGACAAAAATGATTCCGGGACTTAGAAACCTTCCATATCAGGATAGGTTAAAGAAACTTAACTTGCATTCCCTAGATAGACGAAGAGTGCGGGGAGATATGATAGAAGTATTTAAGTGGGTGAAAGGAATCAATAAAGGGGATATAGATAACGTTCTTATTATATCGGAGCAGGATAGGACTCGGAGCAACGGATTCAAGTTGGATAAGTTTAGGTTTAGGAGGGAGAGAGGAAGAAACTGGTTCACAAATAGGGTGGTGGACGAGTGGAACAAGCTTAGCAACTTTGTAGTAAGTGCGGGGACTCTGGAAAGTTTCAAAAGGAGGCTAGATAGATTCATGGATGATAGAGAGTGGTAGTAACTCTCGACAGGAGCTGCCATGCACAGGCCAACCGGCCTATTGCAGACTCCTTATTTTCTATGTTCTATTCTTATGTTCTTATGACACAACAATTGATCATGACTATAATATATTCACTAGCATACTATATAAAGCACAAGAACAATAATATACCATACAGAAAAATTAGGTCAAATAAGAATGAGCCACGGTGGATGACCAGAAAACTTAAACATGACATAGGAATAAAGAAAGGAATATATAAAAATTAAAGTGAAGGGAGGAGCTGCTCATAAATAGGTATAATGAACTATCTAGGAATGTTAAGAAAAATGTAAGGAAAGCAAAGAGAGACTATGAAATCAAAATAGCAAGAGAATCCAAGGCGAATCCCAAGGGATTTTTCCAGGTATATAGAACAAAGGTCAAGGACAAAGTTGGGCCTTTAAAGTCAGGGAGGGGAGAAGTGATAAATGGCAGTGAAGAAATAAGCAAAGCATTGAACAGCTACTTCTTATCAATTTTCACAGAAAAATTGGCGAGGAAATTCCAGAGGTGGAACTGATATTTAGGAGAAAGGAAGAAGAGAAATTAAAGAATATCACTATCAGAAAAGAGGATGTTCTTAAGAGGATAAATAAACTAAAGAAAACAAAATCCCCAGGGCCGGACTTGTGGAAACAGGCAAATGTAGTACCCATATTCAAAAAGGGAGACAAAGCATCAGCGTCAAATTACCGGCCGATCAGTTTGACGTCAGTAGTGGTGAAATTTCTTGAATCAATTATAGCAGATAGCATCCGATCGCATTTAGAGAAAAGCAAATTAATCTACGACTCTCAACATGGGTTTACAAAGGGAAAATCTTGTCTAACAAATCTGCTGACGTTTTTTAGGAAAGTCTTTGAGGTATTAGGTAATGACGAAAATTACGATGTTATTAACTTAGATTTTAGCAAAGCATTTGACAAAGTACCGCATCAGAGGCTTCTGAGAAAAATTAAGGCTCATGGTATCGAGGGGAAAGTTTTAAATTGGATAAAATCATGGCTCACCAATAGAACGCAGAGGGTCAGCGTAGATGGTGTTAAATCTGAGTGGGGCCTTGTAACCAGTGGGGTTCCCCAGGGGTCAGTACTAGGCCCACTCTTGTTCGTAATCTACATAAACGATCTAGATACTGGGATCAGCAGTGACATAAACAAGTTTGCGGATGACACCAAAATAGGGCGGCAGATTAATTCAGGGCAGGATGCAAATGCATTACAGGAGGATGTAAATAAACTGCAGGGGTGGTCTGAAAAATGGCAAATGAAATTCAACACCAGCAAGTGCAGCGACCTTAATATTGGAAGAACAAATACATATAATGTATACATCCTTAACAACATCAACCTAGAGAAGTCGACTTGTGAAAGAGACCTAGGGGTACTTCAATGACAACAGAGGGATACTTTTCATATTCTATCTCATTGTCATAGTTAAATGCTGCTCATGCAGGTGGATGCCACTGTGTATTCTTTCTTAGAATTCTGGATCCCGCAGCTCTCTGTTTGCTATCTGTCAGCATTAAGACGGGATTTCCTTTCCTGATCTGTTTCCTGTGACCGACTGTCCGCTGTTCGCTTTCTGTTACCATTAAGACGGGATTCCCTTTCCTGATCTATTTCCTGTGACCGACTGTCCGCTGTTCGCTCCTGGCGGCTCATCCGCTAGGCCACGGTTGGACGCCACCCTCCGGGAGGCTCCACATTGTCTCACTGTTCAATCCCCAAAACTTCTTCTTCCATCAATAGTTCATTAACGGTGTATGTAAGTTCCACCATGTTTTTCACTACAAAGGTACAGCAAAGTATATTTTTTTTTAGCATTAAACTGTTATTGTTTTATTGTCTAATCATTACTACATATAACATCATCCATCATCACTACATTTAACACCATCCATCATCACTACATATAACCCCATCCATCATCACTACATATAACACCACCCATCATCACTACATATAACACCATCCATCATCACTACATATAAGAGACACGAGCAGTGTTAGCCACCGCTACATAGCCAACCGGCCTATTGCAGACTCCTTATTTTCTTATGTTCTTTAGTGTGTGTGTGTGTGTAAATTAGCGTGATGTTGGTGAGCAATTGTGGAGGGAATTGTTTGTTACATGTGACGTGTTTTGATGAGTTAACATAACGTGTTTTTGTAATGAGGGGGATTTAGAGGTAGAAAGTATAGGAAGAATTTATGGTTGTAGGATGTAAAGTGAGGAAGTTTGGTAGCGTGGCCGGTTAGTTATTTACCAGTATATACGTTCTTAGGGAAAATCTATCTAAACTCCAATTCTAAGTACAGCTATATATTATTCACTCAATGACACAGACATTTTAATAGCTTATTATATTTACGTTACTAGACACTGACTCTCGGACATAAACCTGAAATGGATACACTTCCCACCGTAAGTAACTCACCTTTGGATAGCTCTGATTGACTCACATGTGACCCGAGGGAGGCCCAGCGGGTGCTGCTGGACTATGTCTCCTCTGGGAAACTCGGTGCTGGGGAGGGAAGTCTCCCTCCCGACCTCAACGAGTGACGAGCATGACTCTGTCTTCAGTGATGTGAAAGTCATGCCCGTGGAAGGTGCTGCAGGGCCTTTATATTGGAGGAGAGCCGCCAGATGACCTCTCCCAATTAACACTAAACTGGTTAGATCTGGACAGCTGTGTTTGCCCAGGTGCGTGGTCATGTCGCCAGTCGGTAATGCTTCCTAATTATTACCACCCGGGTGTGTCTTGTCTAGGCGTGGTTTCTTTAACACGGTGCAGGGAGATATGATAGAAGTATTTAAGTGGGTGAAAGGAATCAATGAAAGAGATATAGATACAGTTCTTATAATATCTGAGCAGGATAGGACTCGTAGCAACAGATTTAAGTTGGATAAGTTTAGGTTTAGGAGGGAGATAGGAAGGAACTGGTTCACAAATAGGATGGTGGACGAGTGGAACAAGCTTAGCAACTTTGAAGTATGTGCTGGAATGCTGAAAAGTTTTAAAAGGAGGCTAGATAGATTCATGGATGTCTAGGGATGGGGTGCCAACCTTGACTGGCGTTTTGATGAGTTAACATGACGTGTTTTGATGAACATAAGAAAATAACGAGTCTGCAATAGGCCGGTTGGCCTGTGCATGGCAGCTCCTGTCGAGAGTTACTACCACTCTCTATCATCCATGGATCTATCCAGCCTCCTTCTGAAACTTTCCAGCATTCCAGCACTTACTACAAAGTTGCTAAGCTTATTCCACTCGTCCACCACCCTATTTGTGAACCAGTTCCTTCCTATCTCCCTCCTAAACCTAAACTTATCCAACTTAAATCCGTTGCTACAGGTCCTATCCTGCTCGGATATTATAAGAACTTTATCTATATCTCTTTTATTGATTCCTTTCACCCACTTAAATACTTCTATCAAATGAGGCGTCCGGGGCCAGAAGGGCGAATGGACCAAATGTTACTTTTGAGATAATTGACTTTAAAGTTGATCGGTCTGTACCACCCTCCAAGGAATTTTTTAAATGCGTCTACACACTGGCAGACAAACTCTAGCATAAACAACACAGTGCATGATTGGCCGTGCGCGGTAGTGTAAACACGGGGTGGATGAATCCCGGCACGTGATTGGCTGGCCAGTTCGCCCTCCTGGCTCGGAGCCCAAGACCTGGTATGCATGTTTTTCTGTCAAAATCACGTAACTTTGGACCTCATGCTAGAGGGAATAAAGTCGAATTTCCTTTAGATTTTTACACCACGTGGTCTGGACGGTTGTACTCTGGTGGAGTCTGGAAAAATCACATTTTCTATGAAATGGTCGGTTCGCCCTTCTGGCCCTGGACGCCTCATATCTCCCCGCACCCTTAGTCTTTCTTGGGAATGCAAGCTTAGTTTCTTTAACCTATCCTGATATGGAAGGTTTCTAAATCCCGGAATCATTTTCGTCATTCTTCGCTGCACCGACTCTAGTGAATTGATGTCCATTCTATAATAAGGGCACCAGAACTGAACCGCATAATCGAGGTGCGGCCTGACTAGGGCAAGATATAGTTGCAATAAGACCTCTGCACTCTTATTACTTACACTTCTAGATATAATACCTAATACTCTGTTTGCCTTATTTCAAACATTAACTCACTGTTATCTAGGCCGTAGGTCCGGGCTTACAAGTACCCCTTGGTCTCTTTCACAAGTCGACTTTTCTAGGTTGATGTTGTTAAGGCTGTATACATTGACAGTATTTGTTCTTCCATTATCAAGTATGCTGCACTTGCTGGTGTTGAATTTCATTTGCCATTTTTCAGACCACCCATGCAGTTTATTTACATCCTCCTGTAATGCATTTGCATCCTGCCCTGAATTAATCTGCTGCCCTATTTTGGTGTCATCCGCAAACTTGCTTATGTCACTGCTGATCCCAGTATCAAGATCGTTTATGTAGATTATGAACAAGAGTGGACCCAGTACTGACCCCTGGGGAACCCCACTAGTTACACGGCCCCACTCAGATTTAACACCATCTACGCTGACCCTCTGCGTTCTATCGGTGAGCCATGATTTTATCCAATTTAAAACTTTCCCCTCGATACCATGAGCCTTAATTTTTCTCAGAAGCCTCTGATGCAGCACTCTGTCAAATGCTTTGCTAAAGTTTAAGTAAATAACATCGTAATTTTCGTCATTATCTACGTGTCTTGAGGAGTTAACATGATGTCTTCTGACCTCAGTAGGGGAAAGGTCACGGCAGGGTTAGCTCCCGAGGGATAATTATCAGATATGGCCAGTGCTATGTTTGGTCTGGGGTGTGCTAATCTGCACTTGCTGGTGTTAAATTTCATTTGCCATTTTTCTGAACACTTGCGGTTTATTTAAATCCTACCTGAATTAATCTGCTGCCCTAATTTTGTGTCATCCGCAAACTTGTTTATGTCACTGCTGATCCCAGTATCTAGATCGTTTATGTAGATTATGAACAAGAGGACCCAGTACTGACCCCTGGGGAACCCCACTGGTTACACAGCCCCACTCAGATTTAACACCATCTACGCTGACCCTTTGTGTTCAATCGGTGAGCCATGATTTTATCCAATGTAAAACTTTCCCTCGATACCATGAGCCTTAACTCTCAGAAGCCTCTGATGCGGTAATTTGACAAACGCTCTGCTAAAGTCTAAGTAAATAACATCGTATTTTTGTCATTATCTACTACTTGGAACACTTTTCCAAAAAGTCAGCACGTTTGTTAGACAAGATTTTCCCTTTGTAAACCCATGTTGAGAGTTGTAGATTTATTTGTTTTCTCTAAATGCGATCGGATGTTAGTTGCTATAATTGATTCAAGAAATTTCCCATTACTGACGTCAAACTAATCGGCGGCAATTTGACTCTGATGCTCTGTCACCCTTTTGAATATGGGTACTACATTTGCCTGTTTCGACAAGTCTGACACAACTCCCGTATCTAATGATTTGTAAATAAATTAAGAGGGGCCGCTAATCTCTTCCTTATACTCTATAATCTTTCAAAACTCGAGGGAAAATTTCATCAGGCCCTGGGGATTTTGTCTTATTTAATCTATTTATCTTCTTAAGAACATCCTCATTTCTCTGACCATGTAATGAGGACCTAAAAGCTTTCCTGCCACAACTTAACAACTTAGCTCCCTCGATCAAATTCACTGTGGAATTAGAGCATGATTGTAAATTGCCATTCCTAGACTGTCTGATACACAGAATAGGAACACTTTTAAGTTCAGTATTTATAGAAAACCTACTAATGTGTGTTCATACATTCATTATTATTCTTCCCACCATAATAGAGTCAAACAGTCAGTATTTTCAACAATGTTTTTACGTTCTTTGAGAATTTGCAACCGGATTCATTGATGAGGAATATAAAATATATATATATATATATAATATTGGCTTAAACCTTAAGTACCCTAGATCTTTCATAGACAAATGCCTGAACATTACTAAGAAATCTTTTATAGAACTTATCCCAAGCCCGCCCATGACCATAAAAAAATCTCTTAGTATTACCATTCACAAAAATTCTCTGAAATTCCTTTACAACTAAACCTGAACGTCAATGTGGCATTTAAAACTCATGCACTGTTAAACAAATGCTAATCAAGAACTCCCCCAACAACACAATTGGTTGTGCATTTATAAAGTTCCTTGCAAGGAATGTGATATGTTTTACTGAGGCCAAACAGGTAAAGATCTTGAACTAGACTTAACAACATAAATATAGTGTTAGGACAGGCCAGAATCCAATGTTCTTTTGTTCATTTGAGGGATAACAAGCATTGCATTGACCGGGATAATGCCTCAATATTACCTTGTAATTCAATTGACAGTAGGAACATCATAGAATCTAGTCTCATTAAACATACCGAAGCATTCAACATGAATTTGAGTAATGGCATGTACAAACTGGACAATTTTGTAATTAAGAAGATTTGTAACCAGGTTGGGTCACCTTACCCTCTGACCTGACTACTGACCGTTGCGGTGCTATTTAATGATTAATAGGTCATTCTCTAATACCTGACCATTGTGGACCTGATCTCACCCTCCTCTGTGCATATACACCTTGTTTTATACTTCCTTAGTCTGTACCCACCCTGAAGATGTGAATTACACGAAAGCTCTTGGGAACTTCGTGTTTTCTTCTTTCCCTGTGGTTATCAGCATATATATATATATATATATATATATATATATATATATATATATATATATATATATATATATATATATATATATATATATATATATATATATATATATATATATATATATATATATGCACAAAACACAAGATTACCAAGATATGTAATCATTGTACTGTCTTGATGTGGGTTTTGTTTTTGAATAGCCTCTTCTGCCGCTTGGTGAAACGCCTCGACCAATTGTTGATGGTGGGTTGTCTCGTCCACGGGTGCTGAAACCAGCCGGCTGTGATTTGGCGCGCCACTTAGCCAGGTGTTTATAGAGTTCCCAGTCCGTGTTTTTGGGTATTGTATCTCCATCTCGGCGGGGTGGAGTGGGGGGGTTTGTTCACCTTCAGTGTTGTTAGGGTGGCAAAGTGGTCGCTGGTCAGCGGGGTGGAGCTGCCAGGAGGCCGAAGGCTGTAGTGCACTGGAGACGAAGGTTAGATCTCGCCTTCCTCCCCATGTGGGTGGGCTCTCCGGTATTTAGAAGGGCGATCTCGGGTGTGTCTTGAAAGGTGGTGTATAGGTGTAGGCCATCTTCATTTGTGGGCTTACCGAGCGGGCAGC
>NW_024730668.1:8460250-8555187 GCF_018991925.1 Homarus americanus
CCACACAACACTCCCCTCACTACAACACCTTCACCACAGCACTCTCACCACAACACTCCTCACCACAACACCCCTTCACTCACTAACACTCTTTACCACAACGTTCCCTCACTACAACACTCCCTCACCACAACACCCTCACCAAACACTTCCTCACCACAACACTCTCACCACTCACACTCCCTCACCACAACACTCCTTCACCACAACACTCCCCACCACAGCACTCCTCACCACAACACCCTCACTACAACACCTCCCAAACACTCTCACAACACCTCATACAACACCTCACCACAGCACTCCCTCACCACAACACTCCCTCACTACAACATCCTCTCCCAAACACTTCCTCACTACAACACTCCCTCAACACACACCTCACCACAACACTCCCTCACCACAACACTCCCTCACCAAACACCTCACAACAACACTCCTCACCACAACACTCCCCTCACCAAACACACTCTCACCACAACACTCTCACTCACAACACTCTCACCACAACACCTCACCACAACACTCCCTCACCACAGCACTTCACCACAACACCTCACTACAACACCTCCCAAACATCTCACAACAACACTCCCAAACACTCTCACAACAACACCCTCACCACAACACTCCTCACCACAGCACTCTCACCACAACACTTCCTCACTACAACACTCCCTCCTCAACACTCTCACTACAACACTCCTCACCACAACACTCCCTCACCACAACACTCCCCACCACAGCAACTCTTTCCACCACATCACTCCCTCACCACAGCACTCCCTCACCACAACACTTCCTCACTCAACGCTCCCTCCCCCAAACACTTCCTCACCACAGCACCTCACTACAACACCTCCCAAACACTCTCACAACAACATCCTCACTGAACACTCTCTCACCACAACACTCCTCACCACAACACTCCCCCTCACCACAACACCTCACACCACAGCACTCCCTCACCACAACACCTCACTACAACACTCCTCCCAAACACCTCACCACAACACTCCCCCTCACTACAACACTCCTCTCCCCCAAATTCCTCACAACAACACTCCCTCACCAAACACTCTCACTCACAACACCCTCACACCACAACACTCCCCACCACAACACTCCCTCACCACAGAACTCCTCACCACAACACTTCCTCACCACAACACTCCCTCACCAAACACTTCCCTCACTACAACACTCCCTCACTACAACACCTCCCCCAAACACTTCCTACAACAACACTCTCACTAAACACTCTCACCACAACACTCCCTCACCACAACACCTCACCACAACACTCCCTCACCACAGCACCTCACCACACCACTCCCTCACTACAACACTCTCCCAAACACTCCTCACAACAACACTCCCTCCCCCAAACACTCTCACCACAACACTCCTCACCACAACACTCCTCACCACAACACTCTCACCACAACACTTCCTCACAATTCCCTCCCCAAACACTCTCACTACACCACCTCCCCAACACTCTCACAACAACACCTCACTAAACACTCTCAACACACACCACCTCACCATTCTCACCACACTTCCCTCACCAACACCTCACAACAACACCTCACCATCCTCACATAACACTCTCACCACAACACCCCCTCACCACAACACTCCCCCACCACAACACTCCTCACCAACACTTCTCACCACACAACATTCTCACCACACCTCACCAAACACCCCCCACACCACAACACTCCTCTCCACAACACTCCCCACCACAACACTCCCTCACCACACACCACTCCCCACCACAACACCCTCCACACACAACACCCTCTCCACAAACGTTCCTCACTACAACACTCCTCACTCACAACAACACCTCACCAAAACTTCCTCACAACAACACTCCTCACCCACAACACCTCACTAAACCTCTCTCAACAAACACCCTCACCACAGCACTCCTTCACCACAACACTTCACTCCAAAACTTCCTCACAACAACACTCCCCTCACCAAAACACTCCCTCACCACAACACTCCTCAGCACACCCCAGCACAACAGTCCCCAGCACACTCCCTCACCACAACACTCCCCACCACACACACACTCCCTCACCACAACACTCCCCTCACCACAACACTCCTCACCAAACAACATCCCACCACAACACTTCCACCACCACACACACCGTCACCACAACATCTCACCATAACACTCCCTACCACAACACCCTTCACTACAACACACCTTACCACAAAGGTCCCTCACTACAACACCCCACCACAACACTCCCCACCACAACACTCCTCAGCACAACACTCCCTCACCACAACACTCCCCAGCACAACACTCCATCACCACAACGTCTCTCACAACAACACTCCCCCACAGCACTCCCTCACCATACACTCCCTCACCATAACACTCCCTACCACAACACCCCCCTCACCACAACACCTCACCACAACACCCTCACCAAACACTCTCACCACAACATCACCTCAAACACTCTCACCAAACACTCCCCCACACCACAGCACTCCCACCACAAGACTCCTTACCACAAGACTCCTCACCACAACACCCCTCACCACAACACCCTTCCACTTCCATAACCCCACTCACAACGTCTCACTACAACACTGCCTACCACAACACTCCCTCACCAAAACTCTCCTCACAACAACACTCCCTCACCAAACACTCCCTCACCACAACACCTCACCACAGCACTCTAACCATAACACCCCTCACCACAACACCCTCCTCACCACAACACACCACAACACCTCACCACAACACTCTCACACCACAAAACTCCCCCACCAACATTTCCTCACCACAACACCTCACCCACACTCCCCACCAAACACTTCCTCACCACACACTCCCTCACCCAAACAGTCACCACAACAACACTCCCTCACCAAACACTTCCCACCACAACACTCCACCACAACACTCTCACCACAACACTCCCTCACCAACATTCTCACCACTCACACCTCACCACAACGCCCCCACCAAACACTTCCCACACACTCCCCTCACCCAAACACTCCACTCACAACAACACCTCACCCAAACACCTCTCACCACAACACTCTCACCATAACACCTCTCACCACAACACTCCACCACCAACACTTCTCACCACAACACTCCTCACCACAACACTCCTCACCAAACACTTCTTCACCACAACACTCACGACAACACTCCATCCCCAAACACTCTCACCACAACACCCCCAGCACAACACTCTCACCACAACACACCCTCACTACATCATTCCCTCACCACAACACTCCCTCAGCGCAACACTCCTGCACACAGTCCCCAGTACACCCTCACCACAACACTCCCCTCACAACACTTCCCACTCACCACAACTCCCCACCATAACACCTCACCATAACACTCTCACCACAACATCCCCACCACACACCACTCCACCACAACACACCGTCACTACAACACCCCACCATAACACTCCTTACCACAACACTCTTCACTACAACACACCTTTACCAAAGGTTCCCCACCCCACAACACTCCCCACCACAACACTCCCCACCCCACCACAACACCCCCAGCACAACACCCATCACCACAATGTCTCACTACAACACTCCTCACCACAACACTCCCACCAAACACTCCCCCATCAAACACCTCACCAAACACTCTCACCACAGCAATCCCTCACCACAACATCCCACCACAACACCTCACCACAGCACTCCCTCACCACACCACTTCCTCACCACAACACTCCCTCACCAAAGACTTCCTCACCACAACACTCCCTCACCACAGCACTCCTTCACCACAACACTCCCTCACCACTACACTCCCTCACCACAACACGACCTCACTATAACACTCCTTGACTACAACACTCCTTTACCACAACGTTCCCTCACTTCAACACTGCTTCACCACAACACTCCCTGACCAAACACTCCCTACCACAACACTCCCTCACCACAACACTACCTCACCACAACACCCCTTCACTACAACACTCCTTTACCACAACGTTCCCTCACTACAACACTGCCTCACCACAACAGTCCCTCACCAAACACTGCCTCACCACAACAGTCCCTCACCAAACACTTCCGCACTGCAACACTCCCTCACCAAACATCTCATATCACTCTTCAAGTGGGTACTGCCATTTGATTGGGAACATCCTGCGATATTAGAACACCTGCAATTGCTTTGCTTGTATATTAGACGGCCAAGGGGTGGCTTAAGAGAATCTTTTATGCACATGAGAAGACATTACTCAGGTAAGTGTTGATATGTGAAACTAGCAGATTCCCGACCCACTAGGGGTCTCACAGCCTCAGGTTAACGAAGCTACAAGTACAGAAAAATTATCAGAGATATATTTTTTTTGGGGGGATGAAAGCTGTGGAATGTTGTCATAACCTGCCAAAGAGTGTTGTGACAGTACCGAGTGTGAACTCGTTTACGACAAGACTTAACCAACACTGGTGCAGGATACTGCGCCAGTATAATTGTTGCCCCTTGGGTAACGAGGATGGTTGGCAGTAGCGCCACCTAGACGTGAATTTGTTTAAGGTGTAGAAGCTTTCGCCATCACAACAACCACACCCTAAGTTAACGAGCTACGTGACCAAATTGCACTGGCTAACCATTACCCGAATACGATCCGCAAATTGATTAACATCTAGATCCCCAATTACTGCTGGGTAGGCAGTATAACAGATATGTGACAGACCGCTCAAGCGGCTAACGGTGGCGAAGACGAAAAGGCAAAGTAAAGTATATTCAGGCTATACCCTAACAGTCCTAGCTAGATACTGTAAAGTCACTTACACACAAACGAGATTGAAGTATAGGATCTTTTGTAAGATTATGTACCTGCACGTAACTATTTACTGTAAAGTTTCAAGGGCAGATCCAGGGGGGGTTCAGGAAGTCCAGATCCCTCTTTTTCATGATTTCTGGTATTAATTGAAACCTAATGGTTCTGGTAAGACACAGCATATTGACATATTCTGTCCTCAGTTATAATTAATATTGATAATATTTGTGAAGTTCATTGTGACAATATTTTTTCTATCTAATACGCATACTGTACGTTTGGTCTCCTCTTCTGAAAATCTGTCCCTGAGTTTCAGCATAATGATGTTGATATTTTCAGATTTCAAGTGTGTTTTATCGTAAGTCAATTAGTTAGGTATTCTCCTACATCTTCAACTACCTAATCTGAAATTTCCTGACCAAACCTAAAGAAAACTATCCTAAACTATCCTAATAAGTTTAACCTGGCCTAAGCTAACCTACCTTATTTTATCTAACCTAACCATAACTAAGCTAAACTAACCTAGCCTAACCATAACTTACCAAACATAACCTGGCCCAACTTAACCTAATCTAACCTACCCTGACCTAACCTAATCTAACTTATCCCAACCTGATCAAATCAAAGCAACGTAACCTATTCTAGCCTAACATAATCTAACCTAGCTTAACATACCATAACCTTAGCTAATATAACCTAGCCTATACTATTTTAATAAACATTAACCTAATTACCATAAACTTATCTAATCAAACCTAACCCAGCCTAACCAAACCTAACCAAACTTCACTTAAACCAACCCAACCCAACTCAACCTAGCCGTACCTAACCTAACTTGACCCCCTTCATGTAATATTAGGGAGGTTAGTCATCATATGGTGTGTAATATAATTGTTTTTTTATAAAATAAATTTTCTATGACGTCAGCCATATGGAGGTGTATCACGCTATGACGTCATTCAGTTGTAAGGTTGTTAGCCATATGGAGGTGTATCACGCTAGTTTTCAGTCACAGATAATGGTGACATAGCTGCAATACGCATAATTACCATAATGCTGACAGCTCTGTCCTTTTGTTCAACCTTATTACTGCACAACCAGGTTGTACTGCTCCCCCATTATACTTATGTTTTTAAATTCCACTCTAATTTATATGTATATGTGTATGTGTGTGTGTGTGTATATGTATATATTTATGTGTATATATGTATGTATATATATGTATATATATATATATATATATATATGTATATATATATATATATATATATATATATATATATATATATATATATATATATAAATATATATATGTATATATGTATATATGTGTATATATGTATAGGTATGTGTATATGTATGTATAAATAAAAAAACAATAATAATAAAAAAATAATAATAATAAATAAATAAAAAAAATACAAATAATAAATAACAAAATAAATAAATATTGAAGTGATAACCGTGGAACATTATGAGATGTACTTATTACTACCATGCTATTGTACTATTGCAGATGATACTGAATGTTACATAATACTTCCTTGAGATAAATGTACAGTATAATATATATCAGGTGTCTCAAAGAGAGCTCAGGTTCTCAACTGGCTCAGCCATGTTAATATTGTTATTATTATCCACTCTGTCTGTATTTTTCTGGCTAAATAAACTGTTACAATACAATACAATACAACAAGTATGTTTGTTTGAGAAGGAGAAACATTAAACCACCGTGAGGAATAACTCTTGGCCAAAGTAACTTACTGTTTACTATTGTTTGTATACCTGCACTGTTTATATACATTGTTTGTATACCTGCACTGCTTATATACATTGTTTGTATACCTGCACTGTTTATATACATTGTTTGTATACCGCATTTTTATGCACTGTACAGTCCATTGCATTCTTACACGGTCTATATACAAATTGAATAAAGATGATCTTGAATGATGATTTTACCTGTCCATCTACAGTATGTATCTATATTTTGTGGTCTATGTCGTAAACAATTCGAAATTATCATTGTGTATAACGAGGTCACTTCAGGCATGGTATGTTAATAGGGCCGCCTCAAGCACTGAGAGGGTCATGCCAGATGTGTTATGATTACTTATCATGTGTGTTAATAATTGTAATACTTTTAAAGAGTAATAATTAGGATAATTGTTTTATCTTCCTCCACTCAATTGTTAGGCAGGATATTGTCTTTCAAACTGTCTGTCACCCCCCCCCCCAAATAATTTGAAAGCGGGTTTACAGCAAATTTGACAGGTTTTATTGACATTTGATTTTTTTTTCCAAATGACGCCGTAATTGACCAAATGTTGCTATGGTAACTTAGTGTTGCGATAACGAACAGTTTTCAGGGGTTAAATAAAATTATGACAATGAGACAGTTTACAGCAGTGACTATATTAAATACGCGCTTATATAAGCAGAGTCCGTGGGGGTAAAACAAGGGAACCAATCAGCTGTTTGTAGCTGAAGACGAGGGGCGTGGCTTACGGGCCAGCTTAGCGTGGAAAGGGTATAGTGCCATATTTACCTTGCCATGGTAACGGTTCTCATGCTGGGATTGTATTCGCTGGTATGAAGTTTATGTAACTACTCAAACGCGAACCTACCTAACCTAACCTTATTGAAAATAGCTCGAAAACCAAGCCTAACCTAACTTAACTGGACCTGGATTTAAACAAACCTAACCTAACCTAAATAAATGTAACCTAACATAACCCCCGCCCCCCTCTGTGGAAGCTATTCTTCAGGTGATCACGAACACTTTTCGAAGTCATCATGGAAAATTTCAGAATTATTTGTATTAATTTGTAAAATACATCAGTAAGTAATGACATTATTTTATTTCTATAAATTTAATCACCAACACGGTAACCCAGATCTCCCGAGGTAAATTTTATAGTTGAGTTTTTGTAAATTTTATAAAATATGTGAGTTACTTAGATACTTGCAAGTCACTTAAAACCATGGAATGTGTTTTGTCTCCTCTCTTCATTTACAATAGGTAGGTAGGCAGGCAGGTAGGTAGGTTTTAGGTAAGTAGGTAGGTTTTAGGTAGATAGGTAGGTTTTTAGGTAGGTAGGTTTCAGGTAGGTTTTAGGTAGGTAGGTAGGTAGGTTTTAGGTAGGTAGATAGGTTAGTAGGTTTAAGGTAGGTAGGTAAGGTTTACGTAGGTAGCTACGGTTTAGGTAAGTAGGTAGGTAGGGTTTAGGTAGGTAGGTAAGATTTCGGTAGGTAAGTATGGTTTAGGTAGGCAGGTCGGGTTTTTGTAGGTAGGTAGGTAGGTAGATAGGGTTGGGTAAGAAGTGCTTATGTAGATAGGTAGGTAGTAGATAGGGTTAGGTAAGAAGGGTTTATGTAGATAGGTATGGTATAGGTAGGTAGGTAGGGTTTAGGTAGGTAGGTAGGGTTTAGGTAGGTAGGTAGGGTTTAGGTAGGTAGGTAGGGTTTAGGTAGGTAGGTAGGGTTTAGGTAGGTAGGTAGGTAGGGTTGGGGTAGGGTGGGTGGGTAGGATTTAGGTAGGTATTTAGGTTTAGTTATGTTGTTTTAGGTAGGTAGGTAGGAAGGGTTTAGGTAAGTGGGTTTAGGTAGGGTTTATGTGGGTAGGAAGGTGGGGTTTAGGTGGGTTTAGGAAGGTAGGTAGGGTTTAGGTAGGGTTTTATGTGGGTAGGAAGGTAGGGTTTAGGTAGGTGGGTTTAGGAAGGTAGGTAGGGTTTAGGTAGGAGGGTAGGGTTTAATAGGTGGATTTAGGTAGGTAGGTAGGTCGGTAGGTAGGGTTTAGGTAGGTAGGTAGGTAAGTAGGGTTTAGGTAGGTCGGTAGGTAGGTAGGTAGGCAGGTAGGTAGTGTTTAGGTAGGTAGGTAGGGTTTAGGTAGGTAGGTAGGTAGGGTTTAGGTAGGTCGGTATGTAGGTAGGTAGGCAGGTAGGTAGGGCTTAGATAGGTAGATAGGGGTTAGGTAGGTGGGTAGGGTTTAGGCAGGTAGGGTTTAGTTAGGTGGTTTAACGTAGATAGGTAGGAAGGGTTTAGGTAAGTGGGTTTAGGCAGGTAGGGAGGGAGGGTTTAGGTAGGTGGATCTAGGTAGGTATGTAGGGTTTAGGTTGGTAGGTTTAAGTAGTTAGGTAGGTAGGGCTTAGGTAGGTGGGTTTAGGTAGTTGGGTTTAGGTAGGTAGGTTTAGTTAGGTGGTTTTAGGTAGGTAGGTAAGAAGGGTTTAAGTAAGTGGTTTTAGGCAGGTAGGAAGGGAGGGAGGGTTTAGTTAGATGGATTTAGGTAGGTAGGTAGGGTTTAGGCGGGTAGGAAGGTAGGGTTTAGGTAGGTGGGTTTAGCTGGTAGGTAGGGTTTAGGTAGGTGGGTTTAGCTGGTAGGTAGGGTTTAGGTAGGTGGGTTTAGCTGGTAGGTAGGGTTTAGGTAAGAGGGTAAGGTTTAAGTAGGACGATTTAGGCAGGTAGGTAGGGTTTAGGTAGGCGGGTTTAGGTAGGTAGGTAGGATTTAGGTAGGTAGATTGAGTTTAGGTAGGTAGGTAGGTTGGGTAGGTGGGTAGGCAGGTGGGTAGGGTTTCGGTAGGTAGGTGGGGGTTTAGTTAGGTGGTTTTAGGTAGGTAGGTAGGGTAGGTAGGAAGGATAAGGTAAGTGGGTTTAGGCAGGTAGGTAGGTATGTAGGGTTTAGGTAGGTGGGTTTAGGTAGGTGGGTTTAGGTAGGTAGGGTTTAGGTAGGTGGGTTTAGGTAGGTAGGTAGGATTTAGGTAGGTGGTTTCACGTAGGTAGGTAGGGTTTAGATGTAGGTAGGTAGGGCTTAGGTAGGTGGGTTTCGGTAGGTAGGTAGGTTTGTAGGGTTTAGGTAGGTGGGTTTAGTTGGGTAGGTAAGGTTTAGGTAGGTGGGTAAGGGTTTAGGTAAGTATGTAGGGTTTAGGTTGGTGGGTAGGGTTTAGGTAGGTGGATTTAGGTAGGTAGATTTTAGGTAGGTCGGTAGGTAGGTTTTATGTAGGTAGGTAGGTAGGTTGGTAGGTAGGTAGGTTGGTTTTAGGTAAGTAGGTAGGTTTTATGTACGTAGCTCGACAGGTAGGTAGGTATGTTTTATGTAGATAGGTTGGTAGGTAGTAGGTAGGGAGGTTTTATGTAGATAGGTAGGTAGGTATGTAGGTAGGTAAGTTTCATGTAGATAGATAGGTAGGAAGGTAGGTTTTATGTAGATAAGTTGATAGGTAGGTAGTGTTTATATAGTTAGGTAGGTAGGTAGGTAGGTAGGTAGGGTTTAAGTAGATAGGTATGTAGGTAGGTAGGTAGGTAGTTAGGTAGGCAGGCAGGTAGGTAGGTAGGCGGGTAGGGTTTATGTATGTAGTTAGGTAGGTAGGTAGGTTGGTAGGGTTTATGTAGATAGGAAGGTAGGTAGGTTGAGAGATAAGGTTTATGTAGATAGGTTAGGTAGGAAGGTAGGTAGGTAGGTTGGGTTTAGGTAGGTAGGTAGGTAGGATTTTTGTCGACAGATAGGTAGCTAGGTTTTATCTAGATAGGTAGGAAGGTAGGTAGGTTTATGTAGATAGGTAGGTTGGTAGGTAAGTAAGTAGGGCTTACGTACATAGGTGGGCAGGTAGGGAGGTAGGGTTTAAGTAGATAGGTAGGTAGTTAGGTATATATTGTTTAAGTAGGTAGGTAGTTAGGTATATATTGTTTAAGTAGGTAGTGTTTAGGTAGGTAGTGTTTAGGTAGGTAGGTCGGTAGGTAAGGTTTAGGTAGGTGGGTTTTGGTAGGTACGTAGGGTTTAGGTAGGTAGGTAGGTAGGGTTTAGGTAGGAGGATAGGTAGGTATGTAGGTAGGTTTTTTGTCGATAGATAGGTAGGTAGGTTTTATCAAGATAGGTAGGAAGGTAGGTAGGTTTATGTAGATAGGTAGGTTGGTTGGTAAGTAAGTAGGGCTTACGTAGATAGGTGGGTAGGTAGGGAGGTAGGGTTTAAGTAGATAGGTAGGTAGGTAGGTAGGTAGTTAGGTATATATTGTTTAAGTAGGTAGTGTTTAGGTAGGTAGTGTTTAGGTAGGTAGGTCGGTAGGTAAGGTTTAGGTAGGTGGGTTTTGGTAGGTACGTAGGGTTTAGGTAGGTAGATAGGTAGGGTTTAGGTAGGAGGATAGGTAGGTATGTAGGTAGGTTTTTTGTTGATAGATAGGTAGGTAGGTTTTATCAAGATAGGTAGGAAGGTAGGTAGGTTTATGTAGCTAGGTAGGTTGGTAGGTATGTAAGTAGGGTTTATGTCGGTAGGTAGGTAGGTAGGGTTTATGTAGATAGGTTAGATAGGTAGTTAGATAGGTAGGTAGGGTTTATGTAGGTAGGTAAGTAGGTAGGGTTTAAGTAGGTAGGGTTTCGGTAGGTAGCGTTTAGGTAGGTAGGTAGAAGGGTTTAGGGAGGTTGGTAGGGTTTAGGTAGGTAGGTAGGGTTTAGGTTGGTAGGTAGGGTTTAGGCAGGTAGGTAGGTAGGTAGGTAGGTAGGTAGGTAGAGTTTAGGTAAGTAGGTAGGTAGGTAGGGTTTAGGTAAGTAAGTTGGTAGGTAGGTAGGTAAGTAGGTAGGTAGGTAGGGTTTTGGCAGGTAGGCAGGTAGGTAGGTAGGTAGGTGTAAGGGCGGTAAGGAGCAGGATGGTTGTCCGCTGCTCGTTTGCTTGTTCGCGGCCCCACTAGGGAGGGTAGATGGAGGTGAGAAGGTCGCTGCTGCTTCGTCACACATCAGACACTACCCAGTACCCAGCCGCCAACACAGCTGTACTTGCACCCTGCTGTTCGTTCAAATTCTGGTTGTGTGCTCATCTGAAGCAACTGGGGCTCGTGGGCTGATTCCCCAGACCTTCTCTGTTCGGCTGTCAATCTCCGGACACCTACCCCAGCTGCCACGTCATCGCCACTTCCTCCAAGCCCTATCCACC
Source organism: Homarus americanus (assembly GCF_018991925.1). Taxonomy (NCBI): domain Eukaryota; kingdom Metazoa; phylum Arthropoda; class Malacostraca; order Decapoda; family Nephropidae; genus Homarus; species Homarus americanus. The sequence goes on from NW_024730668.1 coordinate 8,471,991, forward strand.
GTCCGTGCCCTGGCGTCTCTCCTGTGATGCAAGACGTCGCCCACCAACGCCGGCGCCAAGTGAAGAAGCTGCCCTGGACCTCCCCCCGAGAGCTGATCACCGCTTTACGGAACATTCCATCGGGCCGCCACCTTAGGAAATATCTGTACATTTTTTGACTCCCGTAATTGTTTGACTCCCATAATTGTTGACTCCTGTAATTGTTTGACTCCCATAATTGTTTGACTCTATTAATTGTTTGACTCTATTAATTGTTTGACTCCCGTAATTGTTTATTTGATATTTGTGTGAGTGGTGTCATTTATTGTGTTTATTATCGTAGTAAAGAGCTGTCAATCTCTAACGGTTGTTTGTTACCCCTTGGAAACCAATGGTTCTTGACTTTCCTTTTATAAGATCCTGATTAGACTGGCAAGGGATTTATATCCCAAAGTCCCAGGCCTTTACAGTAGGCAGGGATTTGGTAGGTAGGTAGAGTTTAGGTAGGTAGGTGAGAACTGATCCCTGACAGTTGTTGTCGAGAGATCGATCTCTCGCTCTTTCTCTACCAATAGTGGTGTCCTACAGGGTTCTGTTCTTTCACCTACTCTCTTCCTTCTTTTTATGAATTATTTACTTCATACTACGACTAATCCCATCCATTCTTACCCTCTTCTATTACAATGAATTCTCAAATTGCATTGTTTATATACACGCAAAATTAAATGTAAACTTGTAGGGATGATTTTGCCGAATATCTATCTACCTACCTACGTACCTACCTACCCTTATTCTTTTTAAGGGGAATAGCCTACCTTTGGGGGCGAAAAACTAAAACTAAACTGAAATTAAAAATAGAAAAGAAAAAGATTATATTAATCTACACCACGAAAATGCCGGAAAACCAGCTTTTTGAAGTGACGCAGATTGTATGAGTATGGAAACACAGAAGGTAGAGCATTGTACAGTCTGGCTGTGTGAGGACAGAAGGATATACTATAACGGGTTATTTCTAGTGTGACCGATATCCACAGAGAAACGTTGGGAACCGCGGGGCCAACACCAGTGTTACAAGCCCACGGCCTTACCGGTGGTACACAGGATACTAAATCCACCGAACATTGCGGCAAAGAGAAAGGGAAGAGAGATTATCAACTAAAGGAGGAGAGTTAATAAGCCTTTGATTCCACCCTACCTTATAGTTGGACAGAAGAAAAGCCACCCCAGATATGAGAGCAGTACTCCAAGTTATACTTGAAGCAACTGCTCAGGAGTGAAGTAACTATGGCATATGTAAAGCATTCCCAGCTTTCGGGAGGCAGCTTTAGCAATGTTGTGGATGTGTGGCTTCCATGACATATTAGAGAAAATAGTGAGGCTTAGCATATCTATTTTAGAATTTGGCAGAATGATCGCGTCCTGAAATGTGATTGGTGGGAGATCATCTAATTTGGAAAGTGTAATTGTTAAATACTGTGTTTTATTACTATTCAATTAAACCAGGTTTTTACCTCCTCATTCGGAGACGCTGCACAGATCCGCATTGATAGATGTAATGATATCAGCTCTAGAAACAGATCTAGTTTGAGTGTTAGGAGGAAGGGGAAAATGTGAAGAAGAGTGAAGAGTAGAATCATTAGTGTAAGAATGGATAGAATTAGTCGTAGTGTGAAGTAAACCATTAATAAAAGGAAGGAAGAGAGTAATGTGAAAGAACAGAACCCTGTGGGACACCACTATTGGTAGAGAAAGAGCGAGAGATCGATCCCTCGACAGCAACTGCCATGGATCGGTTCTCAAGGAAGCTAGAGATTAGAGAACAAAGTGGGGGAGAGAAACTATATGAGGGTAGTTTAAAAAACACAGACTTGTGCCATACGACGAAAGATTCCCCATAATCCCTGAGAGAGGATGACCAAAGATAGGTGCAGTAGGAGAGCAGATCACCAGTAAATCTCGCCTGGCGAAAGCTATGCTGGTGATCCAACAAAAGAGAAAGGCGTTCAAGGTGATGGAGAAAATAAGGGTTTGAGATAGTTTCGAAAATCCTAGAGAGGGATGAAGTTAGGGTAATGGGGCGATAGTTAGAGGGATTGGGATGGTCGCCATTCATTTCTTATATTTTATATTATTTATTTCTCTGTTTCTGTTCTTTCTATCTTTGTTTCTCTTCTTTCTTTCTCTGTTTCTCTTCTTTCTTTCTTTCTCTGTTCTATATAGCCGTGAGAAAGAGGGAAAGTGAGAAGGGAGGAGGGAAAGAATGTGAGAAGGAGGGAAGGATGCAGGTAGGCCTTCCTTATGATCAACCTTACTCCCTCACTAAGAGTAGGTGGGGGGGGGGGGGGGGATGAGGGAAGACTGAGATAAAGGATGATAATCGGGGAATAAGGATAATAAGCAATAACTCAGACACGAGGGAAAACATGTGATAGTTGTGTTGTTACTCAGAACTCACTATATCACTGTATAACACCAAACACATATATGATGAATTTTTTACTCAAAACAAGGAGGGGAATTTATGACATTTGTTTACGGTTCTTTGTTTATTGAACATTTTCTATTAAGACTGACAATTACACTTCAAACAATAATCTATGCTCCTACCTAGCTTCACAATATAACATGTCATAATGGTAGTTTACCACGGGGTACACCTACTTACATATTTAGCCATGTTGAATCCACTGATCCACACACACATCTACACTCAAACACTTCCAGACACAGACTGTCGTTTTGAAAATCGAGCGCACTTGCTTCTGGGTAGCTGACTCTAGTTATCGGCCAATCACTTCACTATGCCCACGACTTCACACTCACAAGTCACTATGATTGGCTTTTACCTAAGGTACAGTCCCCTTCATTAGTGTTTTTACAGGAGGTCATCAGATTTTGTTCAAATGTGGCAGGACTGTGTTTGTTTACATTCGACAAAAGGAAACTCGCAATAGTAAACATATTATGGACTCAAATTAAAACAATATTAAAACAAATATCTCAAAGATAATGATTTGTGGAATGTTTATATGACGAGCCTCTGTAAACGCACTAGTGAAGCGGGCTGTACATTCAGGGCACTAATAATTTGGTGGGAACATCGTCTACTCTAACTTTTCATATATATTTCCCCAAAAAGATGAAATAATTTACCCCAAAACATGGTACTGTTACATTAGCATGTATATAAACAATGGAGGTTTATAGTTCAGCATCTATATATAGATAGACAATACAGGTATACAGTTCAGCATCTATATAGATAGATAGACAATACAGGTATACAGTTCAGCATCTATATAGATAGATAGACAATACAGGTATACAGTTCAGCATCTAGACAGACACAGACAGACAGATATACAGATAGACAATGCAGGTGTTCAGTTCAGCATGTGTATAGATAATGATTATGCCTGGTGTACGAGGATGACCGGTCCAAGGGCCACCTTGGCGTGAAATGGTTTAAGATGTAGAAGCTGTCACGACCACAACAAACACACCCTAAGCTAACTAGTTGCATGATCCAGTGTCAAGGAATAATTCGAGAAGACCGGACAACACACCAACTGTACTGGCTAACCATTATCCCGCATCACGATCCTCAAATCGATTAACACCCACGTCCCCAATTACTGCTCGGTAGACAGGGGCAAATGGCATACAGAAACCTACCTATAATTTCACCCTGCCCAGAAATTGGACCTGGGACCAATAGCTTGCAAAGCGAGCATGCTGACCATTGCACCGCAGGTTGCCTAGTTTAGCCTGTATATAGATATCAATCCAGGTTTACAGTGTAGGCTACAAATGACAATATCAAGAAAACAATAATATAATAGTGGCTAATTTAATACAGTAATGACTGTTCTCGCTTTCTACATTTCATCTTGTAGAAACTGTGTCACTTGCGGTAGACTGATGCCTCCCTCTATACTGTATTGATCTACACAGTGTTGAAGGAAGGACTGCAGTCTCTGGGGATGAAATTCGTGTCTGCCAAAACACTTTCGTGACGTACTAAATTAGCGGTAATAGTTTTAATAATAAAGATGTAGAGATAACCTGTCTGGCGCAAGGGAAGGCGCTGGCTCCTGGTTGCCACACTCACAGACAATAGGTATGAATACGGTGACTCTCACCGCCTGATTCGTGAGTTTCTCACAAAAATAAAATAAACTATTATTTACAATAAAAACAAAAGCAAGTGTACAACAAAATCAAACTTGGCTGTGACTCTTATGTTAATGGCTAGTGACTCAGCCAAACAGACGATGTTATCCCGGGATAGTTACCTGTTGGCTGTCTCAACAGGAAACCAGATTACACCCCCCCCCCTCCAAAACACAGTAAACAGACTGCCTCAGCATATGACGGCTTGTCCAGGAATATGATGGTAATGATAGCTTCGCCTGCTGGTATGCAAACCCTCGCTATTACATATAATAATATCTTACCATAAACTACCAACACAGACAGTGGTCACAACACGCCTTGGTCAAACTGCCTGTCCTATTTTTTGTGTACCCGCACTGTCTATGTATATTATTTGTATACCTGTGCTCTATATACCCTCTTCTTTGTATACCTGCACTGTTTATGTACAGTTGGCTCCACTCCTTCAATTACCACTTCGCGTTGCCAATCCTCTCTCTCCCTAAAGTCCAATCCCCAAGCATAAAAGTGTGAATTCGAAGCATTCGCTAATGAATGGGAAGGAGAACGGAGGGAGGGTGTCTGGGTAGTTGCCTTTCTGTGTGGAGGAGACTGGGTACTAGTAAAGGGGTGAAGACAGAAAATGTATATCAGCAAGGTAGCATACAAGGGTCACTCACCCCTGTACATACACATTTATCTCGCCTCTACATACTCGGCACTACGGGACTGCTAGTTAACCGAGAGTTAACTATGAAAGGCAAGCAGAGTCGGAGATGGTAGCCTATTGGTGGAAAATATCACCCTATGTTGTCAGTGCCATCTATGGTAGGTTAGGTAATATGGGGTCCCAAAATCCCCATGCCGAACTTATTTGAACATAAGTGTAAAAGGGTAATCAATCTATTTTTTTTTCATATACTCAGCTACTTGGACATTTTTTTTCAGTCAGAAGCCTAGCTAAGACCTTTAAATGTTTATATATGCCTTTGAATTTCATTCAATGTAACTTCCTGATTTGTCTTTCTCTGGGGTCTGTGGGACCCCCCATTACCCCCAATTTATAACAGTCTCTTCTAGCAACAGCTCTCGTTCTCCCCTGCCGATCCTATGTGTGTGGTGAACATACTGTGAGACTACTACACCCTCCCAGTGAGCTATTTGGATCTACCAGCCAGCTTGATTTGCAAAGAGCATCGGTGAAGCAGAGTATATTAAATTTTCACTCTTGTACTAATTTTTTTTGATGATTAGCACCTGTTTGTTAGTGATAACGGCCATATATGTATACAGTCACGTTAAAGATTCTTCGAACACTGCTGGAGACAGCTGGCAACTCAGGGCCGTTTGTTGACTATACTACTTAGTAAAAATTATGAATTAATGTAAAAGTGATTGGTTACTTAGTTCCCCGTTGCTTAATTAATGGTTGGGCTTTGTTGTTTCGCATTATATTATGCCTTTCTGCTAGTATATACTGTTAATTTGATTTTAAAGTGGATAGAACAATGAGCCAACCTATATGAATTTATATTTAGATAAATGAACATAAGTAAAAATCGGTAAGTATGTTAAAGAACATCATGCACCGGGCACAGCTGTGTGCAGGCTGTTTATGAGGTTGCCTGTTTATCATTAATTTATACACGAATTGGTGAAAAAAAAAACATAAAATTTTAAGTTTAAAGTAAACTAGGAATAAAAGTAAAGAAACTTTAACATTCGCCTTGTCTATTGCTTATATTCTATAACATATGGGGTTGCATGTCCGGGAGCTAATTGCATGTTTCACTTTGTTTCATATTAAGTGCTTCGGTGTTACGTGACAACTGTACAGGACAGTATGATGTAATATTTCTAGCTGTTTCGGTAGTCCAAGTTATATTATCTGCTAACACTTTTCTGATTGCTTACAGTGCATTGACTTAATATGGTTGTTTACATAGTGTTAAGCCTCCTGTAAATGTACTTGGGATTCGGAGGTAGTGAATGATTTGGCTTGTCATTAAAGTTGATAAATCACGACAGCAGGTATAGTCTGTTAATTTCATAGCTGATCCTATTGTTGACAGACTCGAACACGTAAACCTGAGTTAAAAAGACTGGAAAATTCCAGCCGATTATTTTGAAATTCCAGTCTTTCCAAGTCTGCATAAAGATCAATTAAAAGAAGTCGTTTTCAAAGGGTTAATTTTAAGTCGTGTTTTTCTGATAAAGCTTTCTGCTTCATTACTAGTCCTGAGGACTTAGGGGGAAATGTGGTAGGTTCCCCTTTTCAGTTGGAGACAACGGAGAGAGTGAGTGTGGAAGCTCGAACCTTATTTGACCCTGAAAGAGAGAATTTGTTGTTTGAACGAGAGAAGTTTGAGAATGAGGTAAAGGAAAGAGAAAATAAGAGAACAGGAGAGACTACATGATTGAAAGTGTTGGAACTCCAAAACCGAGTAGAAAGGAAATTCAAAGTCACTTTGATTGGTCTCGTAGCATAAATTTGGTGCCTAATTCTTATGAATCAGACCTTGAGTTTCCAATGTGTTTGCATACATCTCTCCACTACAAGTGGCTCAAGGAAGAATGGATTCGGTTTCTTCAGAATAAGCTTACTGGGTAAGCAGCACAAGTGTTCAATAGTCTTGAGGATTATTCTGAATTTCAAGTTTGTCAAGGATAGTGTCTTTGTCAAAGATAGTATCTTAAATGCTCATGCTATAACTCCAGAATCATAGAGTCAGACTTTCCGAAATTTCCTGAGGCCTTCTAACATGACAGATGTACAATTTGCAACGGAAAATTTACATACTTTTAAAATGTGGCTTAAGACAACTGAAACTGGTACTTTTGAGGACCTTGTGAAACTAATGGTCTGTGAGGAATTCAAAAGACGAATTCCCTTCAATATAATGGCTTATTTAGAAGACAAGGGAGAAAAATGTGAGGAAGTAAGCTCAGCTGACCAATAAAATAATGGAAGCCCCTCGAAATCGAGGATGGCCGGCCTAAAGGCCACCCAGGCGTGAATTTGTTTAAGGTGTAGAAGCTGTTGCCAACACAACAACCACACCATAAATTAACGAGCTGCATGACCCAGTGTCAAGGAATAGTCCGAGAAGCCCGGACAACTCGCCAACTGTACTGGCTAACCATTACCCCCGAATACGATCCCTAAATCGATTAACATCCATGTTCCTAATTACTGCTGGGTAGACAGAGGCAATTGGCGTAAAGAAACTTGCCCATAGTTTCACTCTGCCCGGGGATGCACGCCGGTGCACAGGTTTAGGGGAGAGAACAAGCCGAATATTGTAAAGTCACCCTCAGTTCAAAACATTGGGACTGAAAGTGATGTTATGTCAAGGTTTACAGCTAATGCTAATACCAGTGACTTCTTCACACTGTCGCAATGAGGTCATCAAGTATTTCGTTGTTCGGAACCAGGATGCAGGAGTGATTTTTTTTTAAATCTAATGCAAAAACTAAAGCCCAACCTCCACCCACAAAAACTAAGTCTGTTAGTAATGTAGCCAAAATCAACGATTCTCAATTTTTTTTTCTAGATTTATATTCAAGGGTAAAATTTCACTTTTTAAATAATGGTAAAAAAGGTTCCCTATAAAAATACTAAAGGATACTGCTGGCGCTCAAAGCCTTATAGTAATTAGGTTTTGACACTGAGGGTGGTCTCACTTTTCACTGCCACGTAGGACAGAGGTTCATACACAAAGAAATACAACATATTCATTAACAGCTATATATATACAGTATAGAGGTCAGATTCATGTGGGTAATGTCACTGTTCACTGCCATGCAGTCATCTGACCTTCTGGTGTTAGACACAAAGAACATTGTAGATCCAGATATTGCTAAAATGGTTGGTACACACCATGACAGAGGAAAAGAGCAATTCCAGTCATTCTTAGAGGGACTAAAGAATGAAGGTAAATGTCTGTTGTACCATCCAATCAAGAAAAACAGAACCCCCTTCTTCAAACATGACCACGTTGTTAGCAGTTCCAAAGAGAGGCTACTGAAAGATGACTGTCAGCTGTTCTCGCGACTCTTCATCTCCAGTCAGAACAGACAGTATGACTTGCAAGAATTCTTCAAGCATGAGAACCAGTCAGCCCCTGCCTCCCTCAGTGACAATGGCAAGCTTCATACATGTCAGAAGTCACAGCTGGCTGAAATTCTTCAAGCACAAGTGAATGCTACAGAGAGAGAACCACATGGAGATGTTATCATCATAGATGGCTCAGCACTGATCAATGCCCTGCCTCCACGTACCTCAAAGACTTTTGATGCCTATGCCAGAGAAGACATCCTGCCAAAAGTGGAATTCTATGGTGGATGTAGTGCTTGATGTGTACAAAAAATTAAGTCTGAAGTCTGAAGCCAGGTCGAAACGAGGACAGGGGATCAGGAGAAGAGTTACAGGAACCAGTAAGACTCCCAAAAACTGGAGAAGCTTTCTGCGAGATGACAAAAACAAGACAGAACTATTCCATTTTCTCTCGGAGAAAATGTGTGAAGCACAGACGACAAGCACGGTGGTTGTGAAAAAAGGAGAAGATGCCATTAGCAACACAGAGAAGTCCCTAGAAGCTGTGGCTCCAGGCTGTCGTGAGGAAGCAGACACACGAATATTTGTTCATGCTAGGGATGCAGCAATGGAAGGTAGCAAGTCTCTCATTATCAAAGCCAATGACACTGACGTGGTTGTCATAGCAGTATCTGTACTGCCATCACTACAGGAGTTTGGTCTTGATAACATGTGGATTGCCTTTGGCCAAGGAGCCAGTCATCGATGGATTCCAGTTCATGATGTAGTTTCTGCGATAGGGCCTAAGAAAGCTAGTGGGATCCTATACTTTCATGCTTTCACTGGCTGTGACGTTGTGTCTGGATTCCGTGGGAAAGGAAAGAAATCTGCATGGCAGACATGGAATGTCTGTGATGAAGCTTCAGAAACATTCACCAAAATCAGCCAATGTCCAACAACAGTTCCTGATATTGACCTGCAGAAGCTGGAAAGATTTGTTGTCCTCATGTACGACAGATCTAGTGCAGCCACTGGTGTAGATGAGGCAAGACTAAATCTCTTTTCCCGCAAGCAGAGACCATATGACTCCATTCCACCAACCCAGGCAGCCCTCAAGGAACATGCAAAGCGGGCTGCCTACCAGGCTGGTATCATCTGGGGCCAGGCAACAATCTCCAATCCAGAAACCAGCAGTCCTGTCAACTGGGGATGGATGCAGAAGGGAGAGGCATGGCAGATACGTTGGACGACTCTTCCCCCGATTGTGACATGCTGTCAGGAGCTGACCAAATGTTCCTGTAAGAAAGACTGGAACCAGAGATGCAAATGCTTTCGCTCTGGACTTTCCTGCACAGCACTTTGCAGCTGCATATGTGAACAGCAGTAAATGCAAAAAGATGTACTGTCAGGAGAAGTCACAGGAACCAGTGCTAATAGTGAGTACTTTTTTTTAGTAGTAAGTTCTTTTTTGTTATTTTTTTTGGCTAAAAGTGTTATTTTATGTGGATAAAAATGTTACAATGGACTTAAAACTATAAAAAAAATCATCTGAGCATGCTTGAAAACATACATGTCGACACCAAGATCAGTCAGATTGACCAACTACATCAATTTCTATAAGAAAAATCAACTTTTGAAGGTCAATATGGCGGCCATCTTGAAAATGGCCGCCATCTTGGATTTTCAAATGGCCAATCAGGCAGACTTGACTAGTAACCATTAGAGAATTACCATGCCAAATTTGGTGCTTGTATCACCATTTGCATGATTCTCTTGAAAACTTGCATTTAGCTGCCCCACTATATCTGCAGGAGGCAATGATATTGGCCGGTGTAGGAGTGAGGAGCTTCTTGATAAGCTCAAGACAGCTATAGGTCGTATTCTGTTGAAGGGAGGGATACCTATCATAGATTATGTCTTGCCTAGAAGGAGAGTTGGCAATGGATGGTTATCAAGGGCAGTTGGTGTCATTGGCCGTCTTGACAGATATTGCAAGTCAATACCAGTCTGTCACGTGCCTGAGCGCTCGGGAACTCACATAGCGTGAGGCATATGTTCACGCCTACATTTCACACAAGCTATTAATAATTTGTTAATTGTACTTATTATATTATTATTGTTCATAGTTACTTAGGTTAATTGTATATTTATGTATGTTATTTATATGCATCATTGTCTTACTCTGTTAAGTCAAATCAAGAGTAGTATTAATTAATTATATAAACTATCCAGCAAATGTCCTGGATCACGTGATATGAGACGCTCTCCTCCACGGTGTGCCCCACGCCTCCCCAGTAGCGAAAAACCGTGGCATATGGTAGACGTGTCCATTCGTTCTCTAGCCTTGACCCTTGTCTAGTGCCTTGTCCAGTCTTCTGCAATGCCCTAGGGGTATCAGGTGTTAGTGACACGTTTAGTTAGGCCTAGAAAGGGATTCTGGTGGTAAGGAATCTCCTGTTTGGTAGGAAATAACTATTTTGTAGGGATTGTTGTATATATATATATTTTGTATGTCTATGTAATATAGTTATGTTAAGTAATATTCGTTTGGTCTAACTCCTTACGGTATATTTTCACCCTTCCGGCATCACTCTTATTTTAATATATAATCACTTATTCCCTTAAATTCTTGTTTGCTAGTCATTACTCCCTTTAGAACATAAATTGAATTAATTAATTATCTTCCTTTTTGTGACTTACTTATTTCAACTGTTCTTACTTATTCAAGTACATTTAGTTGAGTAGGTTTTTGTGGGGATAATTATTGCCGTGTTCCCTATTTGTTCCTTTATTTGTTAATAACTTGGGGTAGGTTTCACTCCCCAGGTATAAAGGGTAGTGGGATCGCGATACAGTCCCATTCATTGACAACTGGGACAAATTTGTTCGGCAGAAGGGACCTTTATGCTAGGGATGGGGTGCATCTGTCTGGGGATCGGGTGGCAACCCTGGCTCGCTCTCTCGAGAGCCCAGTTCAAAAGGTGTAGACGTCTTTAAACTGCTAGGGGAACATATGGGCATGGAGGTGGAGGAGACTGCAGTGGGAACGGGTAAACAGAGTGAAAAGTTACAGGGAAATAGTGCTAGGAATGATGACGAACCTAAATTTGGCTTGCAATTAAAACCTAGAGAGGACTCAGAACACGACTAACTTAAATGTCTACTACGCAAACAGTAGGAATATGAGAAACAAAATTGATGAAATCAGAGCGTTGGTATGTACCTAAAAAAATCGATATAAAAGCATTCACCGAACCATGGATAAACTTAAGACTCACGAGAGTTACCTACTGAATACCAAATTGCAGGTTACAAATTATTCCAAACCGATAGGCAAATTAGGAAAGGAGGCGGATTAGCAATCTATGTCAGGGATAATCTGAAGTGTGAAATAAATAAGGAAATAAAAACTGAACTGAATACAGAAACAATTTAGATATAATTAATCGATGGTAGAAAAAAATTAATCTCAGGAGTAATATATAGACCTCCTAATCTTGATAGAGTAAACAATGTGTATTTGCTTGAAACAAGGCTAATAAAATACTTGGGTTCATACAAATGACTGTTAGTTACAAAACTAGAGAGGTCATCCTGAAACTATATCTTGCGCATGTGAGACCTCACTTGGATTGCGCAGTTCAATTCTGGTCACCGTATTACAGAATGGATATAGAATCCCTAGAAAGAATACAAAGATGAATGACAATTCTAATCCCGGGCATTAGGAACCTCGAGTACAGAGACAGGTTAAAGCATCTTATTTTGCACTCCCTCGAGAGACGTAGAGTGAGGGGCGATATAATAAAGTGGGATAAATCGAAGTCAGGGCTAAACAAAGCGGACATAACAAAGGTACTCAAGCTATGCAACCAGGAGCGAACTCGTAACAATGGTTTTAAATTAGACAAATTTAGATTTAGGCGCAAAATAGGTAAACATTGGTTTGGAAATAGAGTAGTGGATGAATGGAACAAGTTACCAAACATCATTATTGACTCGAATACGATGGATAGCGTCAAACACAGGATGGATGGATATATGAGCAATAGGGGTTGGGTGTAAATGGGACTGCCCAGTATGGGCCAATTGGCCCACTGCAGTTTCCTCCATTCTTATATTGTTCATCCACTTCTCTATTTCCAAACCAATGTTTACCTATCTCGCGCCTAAATCTAAATTTGTCTAATTTAAAACCATTGTTACGAGTTCGCTTCCGATTGGATAGTTTGAGTACCTTTGTTATATCATATATTTTTTTAGCCCTGACTCCCATTTATACACCTCGATCATATCGCCCCTCACTCTACGTCTCCCGAGGGAGTGTAAATTAAGATGCTTTAACCTGTCTTTGTACTCAAGGTTCCTAATGCCCTGTATTAGTCTTGCCATTCACCTCTGAATTCTTTCCAGGGATTTTATATCCATTCTGTAGTACGGTGACTAGAACTGAACTGCGTAATCCAAGTGTTAGCCTTGTTTCGAGCAAATACACATTAATGATTTGGTTTAAGATTCCTGCTTATCGTTGCTCCTGAATCTTTCTCACAGTCGGATTTCTTTATAACATCGTTGTTCATCTGATATCTGGTTTCTCTGTCTACATCTCTTAGACTAAGAATTTTACATTTGTCCACTTTAAAGTTCAACTGCCATTTTTGAGACCATTCGATTTTTTTTAGATCTCCCTTAGCTTTATACTGTGTTGAGTGTTGTCATGTCAACTGTGTTAGAGTTATTAAGTTTTCAATTAAACCTCCTAAGAAAATATAATAACTGCTAGAGTTGAAAATACAATCAGATAGTCCAAGTGTATGCAAGGATGGTTCAAGTAGATTTCTCCATGATGTGGAACTTTATGCCAAATCCTACCCTATACGACAGACTCCTTACTGACTCAGTCCAGAGAAGAAGGCCAAGATGAAGGAAGACGTTGACTACCTGTTGGAGTAAGATCTGGTGGTACACAGCTCCAGCTTCTCCTTCCCTGCTGGTCCTAAAAGGAGGTGGAACTAGGTTTAGTAGATATTACCGTAAATTAAAATAATGAAATTTGCCAGATTCGTATCTCTTCCGTTAATTGACGATCTGGTTGACACCGTAAATGAAGCAAAGTAGGTTACAAAGATGGACCAACAGAAAGGATGCTACCAGATTGGGTAAACAGAGAGAGCTAAGATAATATTAGTTATCTGTACACCATTTGGGCACTTTCAGTATGAGGTCATGCCTTTTGGGATGGCTAACGCTTTTGCCACATTTTGGCGTTGCATACACATCCAAATAGCCAGTCTGGAAGGCACTTATTCAGACACATAATTTGGTAGTTATTTCAGATATATGGGATATTCACATCACCTGCCTTCAAGCCCTCCTACAACCCTTGAACGAGGCAGGCATGACCATTAACATTGCGAAGTTTCAATTCGGCCAGGCCACCATCATATATCTTGTACATATCGTGGATCAAAGACGATGTCGACCCAAAACTGCCAACGTCGAGACTTTCCTCACTTTGCAGTACCCACAACTTGCAAGTCCTTTATGAGATTCCTTGGAATGGCGGGGTATTATAGAAGGTACTGCAAGAATTTCGCCTCTATAGCTGCTCTGCTGAAGTCTCTTTCCAGTGGGAAAGACCCTTGCTAGTGGGATCAGGCTTGTCAAGAAGCCTTCAACCAGCTAAAGAAGTTACTTGCAAGTAATCCTGTTCTCCACTCTCCAGACTTCAATAAACCGTTTCATGTAGATGCCTCGGGTGAGGTGCCGTCCTTCTACAAATGGATGAATATGATGGGGTATTTCTTCCAGTTTGACATTTTTCGACAAACTAAAACCACATCAGCATAACTACAGTACAGTTGAAAAAGAAGGATTAGCTCTGGTGTCTTAAATAGTTCGAATGCTATCTCCAACATCCTACTCATGATGTTCAGGTTTTTACAGACCCTAATCTGCTCATTTCCATCAGAAAGGCAAGGCACAACAATCAGCACATTCTGCTATGGGCCCTCCTAATTCAGCCTTTTTCGTATCAAGGTCAACCACATTACAGGAGAACACAACACCCTAACAGATGCCTTATCCTGAGAAGTGGACCAACCTGATTGACCACCATAGTTTTTGTACTGCATCTGTGAGATGACCCCTATGCATATCACCTGTCCATCTCCTTCTACGACTATGATGGACTTTGAGGAGGAGATGTAACATAGAATGGTCAATCTACCCTATACATACACAGTATTGTCGCCTCTAAATGTTCGGTACCACGAACTGCTTGAACTTGAACTTGTTTTGGGATTACTGGCCACTTCGCCTTTAGGCTATTTCGGCCGAAGTTGTTTGTTTCTCGCGTCATTTTCTTTGGACTTCTTCCTTTTGTTCTTTTTACTTTTCAATTGCCATTCTTCTTCTTGGTCTTGTTCTGGTATATTCTCGTAAACGTCTAAAAACGGTGTTGATGTTAATGTTATAAAATCGTTTTCTTCGGTCTTGTTTAATTCTGGCTTCTTTTCTGTGGTCTTCTTTGGGTCTTGATTTTTCTTTTCTGTGGTCTTGTTGGGGTCTTGATTCTTTTTTCTTCGGTCAGTTTTTTCTTGCTTCGCAGCTTAGCCACCCTACACTCCTCCCTCCACTTGGGACACTCCCGGTCGGAGGAGGAGTGAGGGCTACCACAAGCTGCGCATTTCTTGGCGGCCGCCGAGCAGTTGCAGACACTCGGAAGGTCAAGGCAATCGCAGACTTCCCTAGGCAACAGAACATTACGTACCTAAGTTCATTCATGGGCCTCACAAATCAACTGGGTGGCTTCTCCTCGGCGATAGCAGATGCCTCGTAGACCCTCAGAGACCCCGTTAAGCCCCAGAATGAATTGCGCTGTTCCTCACAGCATGATGTAGCCTTCGAGAAGGTGAAAGGATGTTTGGTAATGCCACCTGTCCTGGCATCCAGGATGCATGGATTCGGCTTCGTTCTCCTCCAGAGAGACGGTTTTGTGGAAGCTCGTTCGAGTGCGGATCAAGATTCCTCACTGACACGTAGTCACGGTATGCTGTCAATGATTTGGAACGGCTGCTGTTTTCTGTTTAGTCAGAAAATGAGGTACCTACCTCACAGGCCTCTTTCACTTTGATTTGGTGGTTGATCACCGCCCCTTGATTCCAATCATCAACACAAAGTTGTTCAGCGAAATTGAGAATCCTCGTCTCCAGTGCATGTGTTAAAAACTTTGTGTTACTCCTTCACAGTGCGCTGGCAGAAAGGCACTTCTCATTGTGCTCCTGACGCGCGGTCCCGTGCGCCAGTTCAAGATCCTGCAGCGCATCAGACTGCAATGACTGGGATCCCCTCCACGCCATTGTGGTGTCTGCCCTCAATGCTGTCTGTGAGGAGGGCAGTCGTTTGGCACCTCTCAAGGACCAGACCTTGGAGAGAGTGCGTGCTGTTGCGATACGGGACGCAGAGTAGGCTGCCCTGAGGGCTGAGAGACATAATCATCACCGGCTTCCCTGAACACCGCCATGAGTTTGAACCACTCTTACGGCCATACTGGGCCGTCCTTAGCCAACTGGCTCTGGACGATGACGACCTCGTTGTGTACGGGCCTAGGCTGCTTATACCCTACAGCCTTCGATAGGAG
Source organism: Homarus americanus (assembly GCF_018991925.1). Classification (NCBI taxonomy): domain Eukaryota; kingdom Metazoa; phylum Arthropoda; class Malacostraca; order Decapoda; family Nephropidae; genus Homarus; species Homarus americanus. Next base: position 8,487,803 of record NW_024730668.1, read on the forward strand.
ACTCTGTCACACCTGCATGACGGTCATCAAGGGGTGGAGCGCGTCAAACGTCGGGCTCGGCAGACTACCAACTGGCCAGGGATCGACCAGGACATCGAGAATATCGTCTCTAGTTGTTCACAATGCTGTTTCCTCCTCTCTAAGCAGCAAAACGAGCCTTTGTGGCAGGACGACGACCCTCCATGTAAAGTGTTCGAGTCTTTTTCTGCTGGTTACTTTCACGTGGCTGGCCATACCTATCTGGTGTCTGTCGACCATATGTCTGGGTGGGCATATGCGTCATCATGTCCACAGACAGCGTCAGCAGCTCATCTTCGCAGGGCCCTGTGGTCTATCTTTGCAGACACGGGCGTGCCCATCTTCCTGAGGACCAATGCAGGTCCCCAGTTCATGTCGTGTACGTTACGCCGTTTCCTGGCTCAGTGAGGGTTGGAGCACCTGGTGACTTCGCCGTACAACTCTCGGGAGAACGGACTCGCAGAAGCTGCAGTCAAGATGGTGAATAAGCTGATAATATCGACAACACGGAAGGGACACCTAGACGAGGACGAATTTGCCCGTAGACTGTTGGAGCTGAGGAACACGCCTCGCGCTGTGGGGAGGTCACCAGCGCAAGTGCTGTTTGGTCACCCCATGAGGTCGGCAGTACCTGTACACTATCGCTCGTTTACTCCAGTGTCAATGCGCAGCTGATGAATGTGACTCCAGGGCTGAGCACCTCAGAATAAAGACGAAATCACTGCACGACTCCACGGCGTGACAGCTCCCCCGGCTGCACCTTGGCGCCTACGTCGACTTGCAGGACCTAGTCAAAATGGGTAGTGGCCCGGTCCTGTGGAGGAACAGGAAGTTCCTCCGTCCCCATCGTCCGTTGATGACAGAAAGCGTCTTGGAATCTACATCCGAGGCGAGGGCCCACCTGAACCAGACAGCATCCAGAGTCCTGCACCACGCCCACCTCTGTGCGTAGGTTCAGAGGAGCATCCCGGCCTGCAACTCCCGCCACGCTGTAGTGGCCGCCAGCAGGGAGCGCCACAGCGACTAGAGGTGCGATGGGATTCTCATACTTACGGCGATGAGGTGAAAAGATGAATCCAGACATCATGAATCCTCAAGTCGACCCCAATGTCTTGGGGGAGATGCATGGTGTTTATGTAGCGCGAACGAGTGAACCACTGTGTGGCGTGAATGAGCGTGTGCACGAGTGCTGTCCTCTAGTGGCGTGATTGACGTGTACATGAGTGATGACACCTGGCAGTGTGAATTAAGTTGGATGTCTGAGTAGTTAGATGACACAGCACGAGGTTTCGTGATTATGTGAGACAGATTGTTTCGTGCTGCACCACTGTACAGACCTCTCCTAATAAACTGCATCTGTGAAGACTGTGTTTCCTTGAGCAGTCAGGAACCAAGTAGAATGTGAATAACATGCGGTAGACCCTATGTTAAGGCCATTATCACGGAGTGTGATAAAGCATTCTCTTATGAACCATAACACCACATTTATGCTTAGTTTTCTAATTCCCATTCTGAGGGACAAAACATCTTGGATGATATTATCTCTGCGATCCCCTAGTCAATAAATACTCGCTCTCCACTGTCTTCTGTATTGTCATGTATATATATCATGATTGTCTAATAATGATAACCTATTATGTCAAATAATGTATAACTTGATTGGGTAAAATTTTTTGTGAACTTGTTAAACAAAATAATGACATCCTTTCCCAGTCCTTATTGAAAAATGGAAGTATCAGAACTGAATGTTGAACTGTTTGGGTGCTTATGCGTGTGGTGGAAGCGATAGACAGACAGCTACCCGCCGTCCAGTAAGGGTATAGGTATTCAGGATCTCATGTAGGCTGCATTCAGTGAGAGCGACGAGGCTGGAGTTCAGTGATGGAATCAGCCGATACCATTGTTCCTGCCTGAAGGTATCTTACATTGAAAAGTCTCTTTATCCGGTACAGGATGTCCACCCCGCCGGGTAAATTGGCAACCAAGAAAATGTAAAAGAGAGTTGGTACAAGTGCACATCCTTTTATTACCCTCATTTGGATGGGGAAGAGCTCAAACTGGTTCCCATTGTGCGGGACACTGTCATTCACGCCATCGTGGGTAACCAAAATGGTTGAGGGTCCGCCAGAGGGCTTACCTGTTGATGCATTCGAAGACCTTGGTAAGGTCGATGAGGCCATGAACAAGTCATGACACTCTTCTCTGCTATTTTCCGGTATCTGGAGAGCAAAAATATCATGTCAGTAGTGCTACGTGATGATCTAAAGCCACTTTGAGATTCAGGAAGGTTTACTCCATAGTCTGACCGCCACAGTCAACCGGTTTCTCTTGTTCTTATAAATATTGGTGATGGAGGCGTCTTTATGATCTTGCTTTATACACCTCGGCTAGGATTCCATCAGGCCCTGTGGCTGGGTCAGCTCTGGGTGGTGAGGGACCTGATGGGTGGTCGGGACATCCACAACGGTGTTTTGGTTAAGCAAGATATGTTCGTTCACTTTCTGCGTCTTTGTGTGTGTGTGTGTGTGTGTGTGTGTGTGTGTGTGTGTGTGTGTGTGTGTGTGTGTGTGTTCGCACACTTCATTTTTCCACCATTGACTCTTTAGATTGCGATGTTTGCGTTGGACCATCTCTTTCTTCTAGCGGAAGGTATCATCTTTGGTCCGAGACTGAGGGTTGTTTTGCCAATCAGTGAGGGCAGCGCAATTACCATTGACGAGTACGTCGATTTCCTGGTTATTTTCATTAAACCATCCTAGTGTTTTCTTTCCATCTGACCGAGGGTCTCACTGCAGGTTTTTGTGAGGAGAGCGTTGTAGATACTCCATTCAGAGTTCGGATTTAGGTTGTTTCTTGCCGGGTTGTTTATCAAACCATCGTCGAGCTGTTCTTTTTTAATTCAATTGAATTGAAACAGTTTATTTAGCCAGAAAAACACAGATACAGAGTAGATAATAATAACAATATTAACATGGCTCAGCCAGTTGAGAACCTGAGCTCTCTTTTAGGCACCTGATATATACTATACATTTATCTCAAGGAAGTATTATGTAACATTTAGTATCATCTGGAATAGTACAATAGCATGGTGGTAATAAAAACATCTCATAATGTTACCACGGTTATCACTTCAATATATTTTTTTTATACATAAATTACAGTGGAATTGAGAAACATAAGTAGAATGGGAGGGGGGGGGGGGCAGTACAACATAGGTTGTACAGTAATAAGGTTGAACAAGAGGACAGAGCTGTCAGGATTAAGACTAGTTGGCAAATATGTTTATTGCAATGGTAATTACTTATCTACTTACATGATAATTTCCGATAAAACGGTTTTGATGGTAAAAAAAAGGTACTGTAAGTATAGTAGGTGTTACAAGAAATATTTATACTTAGACAATAGATGGGTGGGGGTAAGTTGTTCCACACCTTCACACCGTGATATTTTATGGAGGTCTGGGACTGAGAGGAGCGCATGAAGGGTGGTCTTAGTAGCTCTGGGTGCCTTAAGTTGTATCTCTGATTATTCCGGAACTGGAAATAATTATTGTCAAGCAAGTGATTGATAGATTTGTAAACAAAGAGGGCACAGCAGTAGGTCATTGTCCGTACTACTCTCTTTTTTGTAGTAACCAGGGGGTCCACGTCTGGGGGTAAGTTTTTCCTTCTGTGAAAGATCGTGTAGTGGGTTTTCTCAAGGTTTAAGGTCAGTTTATTACATATTACCCAGCTCCTGACTTTTGTTAATTCAGTGTTCATAGTTCTCATCAAGGAATGGAGGTCTGAGTTGCTGGCATAGAGATTACTATCGTCTGCAAATAAGCTGTATTTTATGAGTGAGCTGGCGTGGACTATGTCGTCTATGTACAACAAAAACAGTACTGGACTGAGAATGGAACCACATGATCCTCCAGTCGCTTTATGTTAAAACTTCTTCTAAGGGGCTTGTTTTCTTCGCAGTTTTGGGGCAACATGAAGGTACAGTTTAGCTCTGATGAGCCGATGATCTGTGTCACAGATGTCTAAGCCACGCATGGATCGGATATTTCAGTTAGCCTATATAGGAAGGCTTACCCTTCCAGAAGAAGGTATAGCCAGACCCCTTTTCTGTGAGTTGACCCTCGTCTGCGAGCCGAGACTCGCTAATGGCTGCTTTGTCGACGTTCTACATAGACAGCTCCATTGCCACAAGGGTGGTACTTCTTTCAGGACGCTCATTTGTGCCAGTATCCAAAAGGGTCCTGGCATTCTGTGCAGCGACCATAAGAGTTTGTATAATTTGTTTTTGCTTTGATCTGTGATTATGTTTTTGACGGCATGAGGATAATCTTACTGGGCCTGTTGCTCTGTCTAGTTGCTTTTATAGGCAGGCTATATTTAGGTTACCTTTTCTTGTCCCCTCCCCATTTAGGGTGAGCATTGTGGCTACTGGAAAGAACTGGTCAGTCTCACAAACATGACCGGATTGCGCTGCTACCTAGATCCCGCTGCATAAACGACCATCTAATATACCATAGGACTAGGCGTGTGTCTGTTTGTGTGTGTGAGTGTGTCTGTTCTGGGCAGCCGAAACAGCACAATCGTTTTTCATCAAACTTGGTGAAAAAATCGCAAAAAATTCGTAGAGTGGAACAAACCTGGTCCCATGTCGATGGTTTCTTTAGGAAGGCATTAGTTAATAATTTTATTTACGATGGAAAACGATGCAAGTCTACGGACTTGGCGAACCCTAATTAACCATGCAAGTCTACGGACTTGGCACACCCTCATTCGCTGTACGCTGTCAAGAGCGTTCAAACTCTCACAAGGGCACGAACGTGCCCGCGATCACTTGTCTTATCTATGACTAGAGACATCTGGACACTCGTTTGTTGCCATAGTACTTTTGGGGGGTATAGGGGTTCTGGTGATGATGGAAAGTACAGTATGATGAGCTGGATAAAGGCTACACGTGAGTTGATTTATGTGGTGAGGCAGGAGCGCAGGCTACAACCACACATCTTGGCTCTCCCTTTTCCTGACCCAGTGGTACATGTAGTTGCAACAATTGGGGAGAGGGAGAATTGCAATTGCCTGCCGATACCCCAGTTTGTTGGGTTCGCCTTAGTAGCCTGCCCATCATGCATTGCCTTCATCCTCTGGCGTTGTCACTGGGTTCGCTTTTTAGTCACCTCTTCCGCCTATTCCGCCGTTAGGGTCTTGCTGAAGCTCAGTAAGCATGTCCGCCTGATGTGGGGCAACACACACACACACACACACATAGGGCGCTCAGTGAGTCTTAATCACCATATTGAATAACAGTGATGAATCACCAGTGGATAACCCAGCAGTCGTTATGGCACAGACATAACATCACCAATTTATGGCTTATTTAATAAGGGTTAAGAGATAAGCATCTCCAGTTCGCTGAATCAGTAGAATGGCATCAACCCTCTCCATATGTTAGCCACCGTTGAATATGAGAAATGAACGATAATTAATTCAGGCCTGAACCAACTCGAAAAATGTGCCTTGCTTTGTAAAAGTTATTTTCAAGTAAATGAACGTTAGCCGCCATGCTCCTGGGCACCTCGGTAACAGTGAATCACTGCTGGGCCTTCTCTTCGAACCTACCTTATCCTCAAACCTAACGAGAAGTGGTTCGGGCTCAGAGTCTCTGTTCATAATCTTGGCTCAATATATCGATATTTTTCTTAATGTGGTTTCCATCCCTAACCTCAGAGCCTACAGAGAATAAAATTACCAAACCAGAGAACTTCAGAAATGGTACTACTATCTTAGTGAGATATATAAACGATTACATTACTTGAACCATTTGTTCAAGTGTCACAGTGGTATTGGTAAGTTATGTAGTCAAGACTACCAGAACCAGTTGTGGGGCACAAAACAAACACTAATAACACACACACACATACACACATACTACTACAAAGACTACAACTACTACATCGATGTTCTCCGGAATCGAGTATGACGATCATCCAGCAATGAAACAATGATAAAGTTGTTAAAGAAGTCACCTAGGTAGGTGAATTCCCAGGTGACTAAAGAGGCCAATACAGGACCGGCAAGCATTACGGTGTGGAGTAATCGTCTCCCAGGTGAGGGGGTCGATTTGCCACTTTTGCAGGTTTGTCTTAAGACTATCCTTATACCTTTTCAGTTGCCTGCTAGCGTTACGTTTATTATTCGTTAGGTCAGTACTCCATTGGTGAGTTTTGAGGTGACTAGAGAAGCCGATACGGGACCTGCAGTGTCGTCCACAGTTGTTGCACGTGTGGAGGACTACATCAAGTGCGGGAGAGGCGGCGGCAGCGTCTTTTTGGCGTTGGCGCTTATGTGCCTCGGTATGCAGTTGGGCGGACTTGAAATTATTAATACCTCGTGCGGTGCTCTTCTATGAGATATGGCGTGGAATAATCGTCTCCCAGGTGAGGGGGTCGATTTAGCACTTTTTCAAGTTTATCACACACACACACACACACACACACACACACCTACTACTACTACTTTGCTGTCACTCGGAATCAAGTATAACGATCATCCAGCTTTGATACAATGATATGAGTTATTAAGGATGTCACTTTCGTTAGTGAGTTCTGAGGTGACTAAAGAGGTCGATGCGGCACAGGGCTACATCTAGTGCAGGACGGGCGGCGGCAGCGTCTTTCCGGCGTTCATGATTCTCTGTTTCGGTTTGCAGTCGGGCTAATTCGAAAGTATTAATACCTCCTCGTGTGGTGCTCCTCCAAGAGTTACGGTGCATATGGATTATTCGTTTCCCAAGTGACGGGGTCGATTTGGCACTTTTCAAGTTTGTCTTAAAGCTATTTTTATACCTATTCAGGTGCCCGCCACCGTTACGTTTACTATTCGTTAGGTGACTGTAAACTAGCTGCTTTGACAGTCTACTGTCGTCCATATGAGTAACATGGTAGCTCGATGCTCGTACAGTTGGTGTCGGCGAGAATACAGGCATTTGCTCTCTTGTCTACCCAGCGAGGTCGGGTTGGTGAAAGTTTTCAAGTGCCTTGAGGTGCCTCCTGTAAGTAACCATGTCTCGTTGCCATTTAACTGGGTGGGAGGACTAGTGCTCAATATAGGTGCAGCTTTGTAGATAATTTCAGCTTCCCACAGCTGAAGACACGGGTACAGAGTCTGCCAAAGGCTCCACTTTCACATCTGATTCGATGTTGAATCTCTTCATCGATATCCGCGGTGGTGGACAGGTGGGAGCCGAGATACTGAAAGTGGGTGACATTAGAGAGGGAAGTACGATAAAGCTGAAAGGATGGGAGGAGAGGCTGAACCAGGCGCAGGCTGAACAAAATCTGAGTCTTATGAACTTTCACCTCAAGTCCGAAGTGCGCACAAGGTGCTCAGGATCTCCTTTAGGTCGCGTTCACTGTGAGCGACAAGGGTGAGGTCGTCTGCTTACTGAAGTTCAGTAATGGAAGCTGCCGACATCTTTGTTCCCTCTAAATTGTCACTGGCACAAGTAAGGAAGGCAGCCGAGAAAATGGAAAAGAAAGTTGATGCTTTTACACATCCTTGTTTTATCCACGTTTGAATGAGTAAGAACTCAGACTGGGATACCATTGTGTGGGACACTGCCGTTCATGTCATCAGGGAGTTGCCTCACAATTGCTATGAATTTTGGTGGGCAGCCAAAATGGCTGAGGGTCCACCAGAGGACTTCCTTGTTGACTGAGTTTAAGGCCTTTTTTTTTTTACGGGCATTAGCCCACCCGGGCACAGGTCATTTATAATGACCCACATCAAGGCCTGGGGATTGAAAATATAATAAAACAACAATATTAATAATAATAAAATTAATAAAAATAAATAACAATTATAATAAAAGAAAATATTTATAATAATAAAAATTATAAATAACAATAATAATGAGCCACAAATAAAAAAATAAAAATATCAAGAGTGAGAAATAATATATGTATGTTGTGATGTTAAAGTAATACAGTAGAAACAATTGAGACCCTGTAATTGTCTGTAAATGAGCCAGAAAGTCAGATCAGCAACCTGGGACTTGGTCACAATTTTTTTATGCCATATAGCAGCAGGGACTACCATTAGATAACACATTATGCTTCCAATATCTTCCCAGGCAGTAGTACCTCCCTGTTTGATAGCTGCCTACTACCTACTACAGCCATGTACATGTCACGATGCTGTTCTCTGCGCTTTTCCTGTATCTGGTGGGCAGCGAAGATCATGTCAGATGCTACATGATGGTCTAAAGCCAAATTGAGATTCTGGGAGGAAGTTTTTCGCCTCAAAAAGAAGTCTTTATAGGAGGACTCGGGCGATAACCTTGCCAGCTACAGACAGCAGCGGGATCCCGTGGTAATTGCCATAGTCTGACCGGTCTCCCTTGTTCTTATAAGTATTGACGATGGAGACGTCTTTATGAACTTGGGGGATTTCCTCCTTTTCCCATATATTCTCTATGAGAGAGTGGAAGACGGTTGGTAAGCAAAAGTCCTCCTGCTTTATACACCTCGGCTGGGAATCCCTCAGGCCCTGAGGCTTTTTTTTTTCATTTGTTTTACGGTAATAGCTACCTCATCCAAGGATGAACGATAGCTGAGGTGGGTCAGTTCTGGATGCTGAGGTACCTGCTGGATAATCAGGACATCCACATCTGTGTTTCGATTGAGCAGCGATTGGTAGTGCTCTTTCCAGGGCTGGAGGATGCCTTCTTCGTCTTTCATTAGGGAGTTACCGTCGGATGAGTGAAGGGGGGCTGTGCCATGAGTGATTGGCCCATAAAATGTTTTAGTGGAATTAAAATATTCATGCATATTATGTTGATCTGCAAGTTTTTGCATTTCACATGCATTACTTATAAACCAGTCGTTCTTTAGATTGTGAAGTTCATGCTGGGCCGTTGCTTTCTCCTTGTAGAAGGTATCAGCTTTGGTTCGAGACTGAGGGTTGTTTCATTAAACCAGTCCTGGTGTATTCTTTCGATATGACCAAGTCTTTTTGCAGGTTTTTGTCACGACAGTGTCGAGAATACCCCATTCGGCACTGGGATTTGGGTTGTTTGTTATTCGGTTGTTTATCAGCCCATGGTCGAACTGCTCTCTGAAAGCATGTGCTACAGCTGGATCCTTCAGACGCTTTGTGTTAGAACCTCTTCTGGAGGCTTGTTGTCTTCGTCGTTTTGGGGCGACATGAAGTGAGAGCTTGGATCTAACGAGCTGATGATAAGTGTTGCAGAGGTCGGAACCATGTATGTCTCGGGTGAAGAGGACATCTTGGCGATCTCGTTCTCTGACAATAATGAAGTCAATGAGATGCCAGTGTTTGGACTGTGGGTGTTGCAACGAACTTGTTGGCCTGCCTAAACAAGGCAGCTCACTTGCTGAGGAGGAGTATGCCGTTGGGATTACACTTGCCTAGTCCATTTCTTCCTATAATTCCCTGCCAAATGTCACCCTCTTTGCCAACTCTGTCATTGAAGTCACCTAGGAGCACAACCTTATCTTGAGGCACACACACACACACACACACACACACACACACACACACTAACACACACTAACAACACATATACTAACAACTCGCACAACAACTGACTGACAAAACACACACACACACACACATTAACAATTCGCACACTAACAACACACACACACACACACACACACACACACACACACACACACACACTAACAACACACACATACATACACACACACACACACACACACACACACACAATCACACTAACGACACACACACATACACACACAACTAACAACTCGCACACTAACAACACACACACACACACACACTAACAAATCACACTAACGACACACACACACACACACACACAAACTAACAAATCGCACTAACAAAACACACACACACATGCACACACACACACACACATACACACTAACAAATCGCACACACACACAAACTAACAACTCGCACACTAACAACACACACACACTATCAACCCGCACACTAACAACACACACACACACACACACACACACACACACACACTACTACTACTTACTACTTTGCTGTCACTAGGAATCGAGTTTGACGATCATCCAGCTATGACACAATGATATGAATTATTAAAGATGTCACCTAGGTAGGTGAATTCTCAGGTGACTAAAGAGGCCGATACGGGACCGGCAAGCATTACGGTGTGGAGTAATCGTCTCCCATGTGAAAGGGTCGATTTGGAACTTTTTCAGGTATGTCTTGACTATCCATATACCTTTTTTCTTGCCTGCTAGCGTTACGTTTACTATTCGTTAGGTCAGTACTCAGCAACCAGTATGCAGCGGTACACTGATGTGCCACCAGAAGGTTTCTGGTGTGCCGCAGTACATTCCCGTTCCTCACTCGAAAACAAAAATAACAATTGTGGGAAACTGATATTATATAAATAAAAATAAGAAATATATTTTGGTATTGAAAGTAAATAAACGGACACATTCATTAAAGTTTACTATCATTTTCATATATTCATGCAATACTTACGAAACCGTCGCCAGGGCCTGTGTCATTCGGACATGGGTAAAACGTTTTGTAGCGAATGCGTCAGTCATGCAGCGTAATGCGCCCTGAAAAAGTCTTGCACAAGTAGGAGCACAGGCTGCCGGTGTGTTTTAGTGCTACTATGATTTTTCCTTCCTTCATTTGTTCGCCCCCCAAAAGTAACTATATACTTTCCTTACACTTATCATGGTAAATATTAATTTAGTGTGCGCAAGAGATGAACAAATTAAATGATGTGCCGTGAAGTAAAAAAGGTTGCGGAGAACTGCGTTAAGTGACAGTAAAATAGCTGCTTTGGCAGACTATTGTCGGCCATGCAGGTAACTTGGCCAGTCCAGTGCAGTTGTTCTGTTCATATATAATGGTAGCCCCGATGCTTCTACAGTTGATGTCAGCAAGAATACTGGCATTTGTTCTCTTGTCTTCCCAGCGAGTTCAGAGGATGGAAAGTAGACTATGAAGGTGAAAGTTTTCAAGTGCCTTGAGGTGCCTCTGTGTGTGACAAATGTCACACTGCCATATAGAAGGGTGTGAAGGACCACTGCTTGATATACATGTAACTTTGTAGAATTTTAAGCCCCCTACAGTTGAGGACACGGTTTCGGAGTCTGCCAAAGGCTTGAGATGCGGTGGTGTACAGGTGGGAACCGAGATACCGAAAGTGGGTAACATTAGAGAGGGAAGTACCGTTAAGGTGGATGGATGGTGGAGGTGTGGCTCAACCAGTGGAAGACTGAAAGAGAAAACGAGTCTTACGTACATTCACCTCAAGGCCGAATTGTGCATACGCATCTGCGCAGGTGTTCAGGGTCTCCTAGAGGACAAGGGTAAGGTCGTCTGCTTACTGAAATTCAGTAATGGAAGCTGCAGAGACCTTCGTTCTTGTCTGGAGTCATCTTATGTTAAGGAGACCCTTCATCCGATACTCGATGTTCACCCCACCAGCTGAATTGGCGCTGGCACGAGTAAGAAAGGCAGCCAAGAAAATGGAAAAGATATGTGGTGCTAGGACACACCCTTATTTAACCCCGTTTGGAAGGGGAAGAACTCAGAATGAGTGCCGTTGTGCAGGACACTGCCGCTCATACCATCGTGAAGTTGCTTCACAATTGCGATGAATTTTGGTGGGTAGTCAAAACAGCTGAGGATCCACCAGAGGGCTTCACTGTTGACCGAGTCGAAGGCCATGTACACTCGCAACAAAAAGTATCGGTGCATAATGTAGTGTGAACAATTTGAGACCAGTGACGATAGGTATTGGGAAAGGCGAGTTGTTTCAGCCGTATGTTGGCAGCCCTGATTGTCAGCCATATGGCAACACCTAGTGGAGGGGGGGGGGTTATGAGGATACACTCACCAACCTTCCCGACATATCACAGTGTATACGTATCGTTTCGTGTACAGGTCACGACGCTGTACTCTGCATTTTTCATGTATATGACTGGCAGTTAAGATCAAGTTAGTGGTGCCAAGTGATGGTCTAAATCCACTGTGAGATTCTGGGAAGAAGTTTTCCGCCTCAGGAAGAAGTCTGTTTAGTAGGACTCGGGCGACAGTCTTGCCAGCTACAGACAGCAGTGAGATTCCGAGGTAGTTGCCACAGTCTGACCGGCCTCCCTTGTTCATATAAATATTGACGACCGAGGCGTCTTTAAGAGCTTGAGGGATTACCTCCTTTCCCATATAATTTCCAGAAGAGAGTGGAGACGGCTGGAAAGCAGAGGTCCTCCTGCTTTTTACACCTTGGCTGGGATTCCAACAGTCCCTGGGGCTTTCTTAATTTTCATATGCTTGGTGGGTCCGTTCTGGATGCTGAGCAACCTGTGGGTAGTCAGAACATCCACATCGGTGTTTAGATTGAGCAGTGAATGGTAGTGCTCTTTCCAGCACTGAGGGTGGCATCTTCATCGTCTTTAATTATGAAGCTACCGTCGGATGAATGGAGAGGGCTGATTCACGATTGATTGTCCCATAAAAAGTTTTAGTGGAATTAAAAAATTCTCGCATCTTGTGCTGGTCTGCAAATATTTATGTTTTGCATGCTTTATTTTTAAACCAGTTTATAATTAGATTACGAAGTTCCTGCAAAAGGAACTGAGGGTTGTTCCGCCAATCTGCTAATGCAGCACATTTATCATCGACGAGTATTTTGATTGCTGGGTTATTTGCATAAAACCAGTGCTAGTGTATTATTTCGATCTGGCCGAGGGTCTCACTGCAGGTTTTTGTCATGACAGTGTCGAGAATAATCTCATTCGGCACTGGAATTTGGGTTGTTTGTTGTCAGGTTGTTTATCAGCCGACTGTATATTCGAGTTTAGCATTAAAGCCTCTTCTGAAGGCTTGCTGCCTTCGCCGTTTTGGGGCAACGTGAAATGAGAGCTTGGCTCCAACGAGCTGATGGATCAGTGTCGTAGTTGTCTAAGCCATGCATGTCATGGATGATGAGGACATCTCGGCGATCTCTTTCTCTGACAATGATGTAGTCAATGAGATGCCAGTGTTTGGATCATGGGTGTTGCCACGAACTCTTGAACTTGTCGGCCTGCCCAAACAAGGTATTGGCGATAGTGAGGTTGTATGCAGCTCACTTGTGAGGAGTAGGCCATTGGGATTACACTTGCCTAGTCCATTTCTCCCTATGGTTCCCTGCCAAATGTCAGCATCTCTGGCAACTCTGGCATTGAAGTCACCTCGGGGCACAACCTTATCTTCTCTTGGGATAGACGTTAGCACTTTGTTGATTTAGGCGTAAAAGGCCACCTTGATGTCATCCTCTGCATCGATAGTGATGGGACGTATGCACTGATGATGAAGGCATGACATGAGTGATTTAGTGGGACACTGATCGTCATGAAATGCTCTTTCATCCCAATAGGCACACACACACACACTACTACTACTACTACTTTTTTTTTTTTTTAAATGGCCTCCAGCCTCCTCCAATAGCCACACCTTCGCCACCATTTATTTACCTTAATATTAAATATCCTAATACATAAGAAGCTATCCTATCTGTGTTAAATTAGTTGAGCCGCAGATCTATGCGGCATTCAGTGACTGTAGCCTCATAGTCGATATCTGCAGCAGTTGTCGGAATTGGGGCAGAAGCTCTCGTTCCCCTGAGGCAGAGCAAAGCCGACCGAAGGAGAGAGAAAGACAGTCGACATCTCATCCAGGCTGTAACGAAACTTCTGGGCTGCTGCTTCTGTTCGGAGATCACCTCCGCGAGTCTGGCGTAGAAACATCTTGCACTTGGTCCCATCCCACCAGAGGTTGTGAACACTAGGGGAGTGAAGCTGCCTTGGTCAACGTTTTGGATTCTCTCCCCATATGCCCTTATCTTGTCGTTCTCGTTCCTCCTATGTGCAGCATCGAGAGCTAGGTTACGGTGACATGCGGCCATGGGATCAAAAATCCTGATGTCGAAGAAAGCTCGCTGTCCTCGCGTCCAGAATCCTCGAGCACTGACGTCAACACGGGCTTCGTTAGATGTGTTTGAAGTCCTATGTTGGAGGATCTCACCATCCAATGGAAGGAGGGTCGGTTCTACCATGACATCCCGGCAGATTTCCTTCAACATATTTGCTGTAAGGTCCCTTACTTCATCATGCCTCATGCATATGAAGCCCCCTTTCTTGCACACCATGGCGTGATCGCCGTCATAGGAAGAGCCACACACACATTGGGAGGGCAAACCTTCTACTGGCCGACCTTACCTTAGAGCAATGGCATCTGTAAATTCTTGTTTGTTAAGACTGAAACCATTTGCCCTTATCGGTAACGTAGTTAACCAGTTCGAGGCGCCCACCTCCTGCGCTATAGCTACTTTTTTTTCAAATTTTCTGGAACCTGCAGCAACACTTGCTGCAACTTATCATTTTGGCATTCCTGTCGATCTGTCGTAATGGACCTACGAATCTCGTTTACTTCACCGGTCACGACCTCCCCTGTTACGTTCTGGGCTATTATGTGGTCCGTGAGGGCTGCCGTGAGCTTAAGTGAATTTTGATGTTCGGTGGCTGCAATCTCCTCTGGATTGGTTAGTCCCATCCCTCCCAGTCTTGATGGAAGTGCAAGAAGTTCTCTTTCTGCTGGGGTTAAGTGAGTGTGTTTCACTAATTTGGGAATGAACTTGATACTGATAGCTTCTTCCAGAGGGTGGAGGAGGGGTCCGATACCAGGGATAATACGCATCAGGTAGTTCCAACGATGCTTGACTCCATGGGTGAATGCAGCGAAAGCCGCATGTGGCTCTGTGTTAGCAATCTCAGACAGAGCTTGGATTTCACTAACCCACTCATTCACCTTTCCCGCTACGTACTCGGTCTTGAAGTCCGTAGTGCCAATTACTGCGCCTAGATGTCTTTGGCCGTCCTTAGTTATTTTGACTTCGCTTCTGCCAAAAACCTCCTTTGCCCGTTGATAATGTTCTGGCTTCACGATGAGGAAGGACTTGCTGGCGTTTGGGTGGTACCCTATTTGTGGACCTCGCGATGTTGCCAAGTCCCACCACTTTTTGATGTCCTCCACTTTTCCTGCTCCTGTAAGGTCGTCAGCATACGCCACTTGTTTGACCCCAGTTGTTTCAAATTTTATTTCTTGTTGGAGCACTGATAGGCCTATTGCATACATAGCCATTGCAACAGGGTCCCCCTGTGTTGTTCCCTTGGTTGACTGTAAGATGGTATCACTTCTTAGGGCCTTGTTGTTTACTATATTGAGGTCTGATGGATTCCTATATGAGTTTTCAACGTACATTGCAAAGCTTGGACACTTGATCTTGATGTTGTGCAGTGCGGCCTTGCGGTTAAATATGTTGAATGCGTTTGAAGCGTCGACCAGGAGAACGGCCTCACAATCACGTTGCTCAAATATCGTTCTCATGGCGTGAATGGCAGCTTCCCCTCCAGCTTGTTGGCCAGCACAAACTTGCAGGTTCCCTGCTGCTGCCCTGACATCGTCCTTTACCACCTCCATTATGCATTTTCCGATGATTCGCCTCAGCACTTCCCCCACTCCTATTGGCCTACATCCTGGATTCTTATCCAGGGGAATGAGGCGGCAGGCCGTCAGAGCATGAAGGTGATGGCAGCATGAGGATGCCAGCTTTCTTGCAAGGACGGCAATGGCCGTGCAGAGATCACTTGCTGCGGGGCCAAACTTGTTAGTGCTGAGGATGACTCTCCATCCGTTTGCATCCAGACCTGAAGGGCCGGCACCTCCCTGAGTCTTCAGTGCCTTTTTCCACACCATCCCTCCTGTTATCTTCTCGAACAGGACAGCATTTGGTGGGATATAGGCACCCTGAAACCTGATGCCTTCGTCATCACTTGCAGAGGGATGTTTTTCTTTCAGTTGTTTTAATGTCTCTCTGTTTATTGGCAGGACCCCACCGGTGGATTCCTCTGTGAGAGATCTTACCGCCAAAGACACTTTTCCCACACGCATTTTATTACCAAACTTCCTTGCAGCATCATCAGTGTTTTGCTTTCCGTCTCCTGCAGATTTTAGTCTCTCCTGCAGTGCTCTTGCTTCACATAGGAGATCATCAAGGGCCCCCTTCTGCCACAATGTCAGTCTTCTCTTCATTGCTGCCGCATTTTCTTTGTGCTTAGTCTTTGTGTGTGTCCTCTGACAGAATAGATGTGGTATTATTGCCAGTATATGAAGAGCTAACGGGGCAAGGAGGCGGTCTTAAGTGTACTCAGTTATGAGACTAATCATCTCCCGTATCATTTCTTTGGTGGCCACACACTTAGGTGGTTCAAACAGGTTTGCTGGCGACCACCTGACAATTTCTGAGTATGTTTTTTTAATCCATATGTCTGCATTTTCCATCGACATGCCATTCCACTGTGGTGGCTGTCTCTCATTCACCTCGTGGACATCAGCTACTATTGGAGCAGCGTTTATTGGTACTACATTTTCAGGTTGAGTGGGCTCACTGCTATCGTTTAGGATATCAGCGGGCTGCTGGGTCCCGGCGATATCCAATGTGGCCTCCTGTGACAGCTCCCTGCCATGAAGGTTATAAGGGTTGCGGCAATTGTTTCCCTTTATGCAAGACACACATGGTCGGTTGTTTCTCACACAAACACAGCGAGTGCATTTTTGGAACTGGTTAGAACAGACACAACAATGTCTGTCACCAGGCATAATGATCTGCACCTTGGGCGGCAGTTACGTCCGCCTCCGAACATATGATTTGGTCCCAGGCACAAGATAATACTGGTTCTTATGAGGGAAGGATGGAGAGGTGACAGGCTGGACTGCTTTGTCCAGGTAGTAAGGGCATACGTGCGCGCGTGGGTGTGTAGGCTACCCCCCCCCTAATGGTGACCATCCATACATCAGAATGATACACTATGGACAAGAGTTTGTCCCACCAAGCACTTGTTTATATTTCCTTGGCACAAATAACCACTATATATATGGTCTCACTGGTGTAATATCAGTTATATATACTCACTTGGTTCGTCGAGACCCTACTGTACATTAAGTGTCCGTTACTGTGGTGGGGAGGCGACCGCGTGGGCAGCACTCTCGGCCCCATGGGGGCGAAAGTCTCGAGACCACCCCTGTCAGAGTAGGCCTATCGACACTGACCTTGGCTCCAAGCCTCCTCATTATCCCAGCACCGACCCAGCACCGCCAGGTCACCACTCGCTTGGTGAACGCCGGTGAACACACGGAATATTTACAATTTATGCCGTAAGGGATGAGAAGAAACCTTGGGTGACATCAGATATTCACCGACACATTGTTACTATTACTACTACTTTGCTGTCACTTGGAATCAAGTATGACGATTATCCAGCAATGATTCAATGATATGAGTTAATAAGGATGTCACTTTCGTTGGTGAGTTTTGAGGTGATTAAAGAGGCCGATACGGGACCGGTAGTTCCGTTTCTAGATTTTGCACATGTGGAGGGCTACATCTAGTGCAGGAGGGGCAGCGGCAGTGTCTTTCCGGTGTTGGCGCTTGTCTGTCTCGGTTTTCAGTCGCGCTAACTCGAAAGTATTGACACCTTCTCATGTGGTGCTGCTCCAAGCGTTACGGTGTGGAGTAATTGTCCCCCAGGTGAGGGGGTCGATATGGCACTTATTCAGGATATTCTTAAGACTATCCTTATACCTTTTCCATTGTCAGCCAGTGTTATATTCATAACTCTTTAAATGACTGTAAAGTAGCTGCTTTGGCAGTCTACTGTCGCCCACGCTGTTAACATGGCCAATGGCAACTTCGATGCTCTTACAGTTGGTATCAGCGAGAATGCTGGCATTTGTTCTCTTGTCTTTCCAGTGAACTCGGAGGATGGTACTTAGACTACGTTTGTTAAAGTTTTTAGGTGTCTTGAACTGACCCATTTCTCACTGTTTTTTTGGGGCACTCCCCTACATCCTTGTGTAAGGTGAAGCGCAGAAACGTTTACAGCGCCCAACAGGGAAGCATGCTAAATTCATGCTTGCCTTTATGTCTCACGAGTTAAGGGCGTAGAAGCCTGAAGAGTCAAGGGTGTAGCAGCCTGAAGAGTCGGTGGTTTATATCATCAAGTTATTGGAAGCTCCAACAACTTTCCCTGAATACGAATTCGCAACTTTCGACTTACAACATGTACCTACTTTACTGCTACGTGAACACGGACTAATGGGGGCTAGGAAGTAAGTCCAAACAACTTCCACCGGCCCGGGAATCGAACCCGTGACATCTCGCTTGCGAGGCAAGAACGGTACCGCTTCTACCACCGGTCCCCGATTTCTCACTGTCATACAGCAGGGTGGGGAGGACCACTGATCGATACACATGTAACTTTCTAGATAATTTCAGCTCCCTACAGCTGAAGACATGTGTCTGCCAAGGGTTTGAGATGCACATGTGGGAGGCAAGGTACTGGAACTGGATAACATTAAGCTGGATGGATGATGGGGGTGTGGTTGAACCAAGGGCAGGCTGAAAGGGAATATGAGTTTTACGTGCATTCACTTCAAGGCCAAA
Organism: Homarus americanus; assembly: GCF_018991925.1. Lineage (NCBI taxonomy): Eukaryota > Metazoa > Arthropoda > Malacostraca > Decapoda > Nephropidae > Homarus > Homarus americanus. The sequence continues at coordinate 8,506,370 of NW_024730668.1, forward strand.
GGGTGCATCCGCATCTGTGTAGGTGTTCAGGATCTCCAGTAGGTTACGTTCAGAGTGAGCGACGAGGCTGAGGTCATCTGCATACTGAAATCAGTGATGGAAGCGGCCAACACCTTTGTTCCTGCCTGAAGTCGTCTTATGCTGGGTGTCCACCCTACCGGCTAAATTGGCAGTGGCATGAGTAAGGAAGTCAGCCAAGAAAATGGAAAAGAGTGTTAGTGCTTTATCCCTGTTTGGGTGGGGAAGAACTCAGACTGGATGCCATTGCACTGAATACGGCCGTTCATGCTATCGTGGAGTTGTCTCACAATGGTGATGAATTTTGGTGAGCAACCAAAGCGATTGAGGGTCGGCCAGCTGGGTTTCCTGTTGACAGATTCGAAGCCATTAGTAAGGTTGATGAGGCCATGTACAAGACACGGCTCTGTTGTCTGCACTTTTCCTGTATCTGGCGAGCAGTAAAGATCAAGTCAGTGGTGCCACTTGATTGTCTAAAGATACTTTAAGATTCTGGGAGGTAGATTTCCGCTTCAGGAAGAAGTTTGTTTAGGAGGATTTAGGCGATAATCTTGCCAGCTATGAACTGCAGCGAAATCCTGTAATATTAACTATAGTCTGACCAGTCTCACTTGTTCTTATAAATATTGACAATGTAGGCATCTTTAAGATCTTGAAAGATTTCCTCCTTCTCCCATATATTCTCTTGGAGAGAGTGAAAGCGGCTGGGTAGCAAAGGTCCTCCTGCTTTATATGCATCGGCTTATATTCTATCAGGCCCTGAGGTTCTGTTATTTTTCATTTGTTTGATGGCAAGGGCTACCTCATCATAAATGGAGGATAGCTGGGGTGGAACACCTCTGGATGCTGATAGACCTGCTGGGTAGTCAGGATATCCATATTGGTGTTTCGGTTGAGTTGGAAATGGTAGAGCTCTTTCCAGCACTGGCGGATGCCTTCTTTTTCTTTAATTAAAGAGTTACCCTCGGGTAGGCGGTGGATCGCTGCGTCATGAGTACGTTGTTTTAGTGGATTTGAAAAGTTTGTGCATGATGTGTTGATTCGCAATTTTTTACGTTTCACACGCTTTAATTATGCACCACACGTTCTTAGATTGCGATGTTTGTGCTGGGCCACCAGCTTTGGTTCGAGACTGAGGTTTGTTCTGCTAGTCAGTGAAAACAGCACGTTTACCACTGATAAGTACTTCGACTTCCTGGTTATTTTCATTAAACCAATCATGGTGTTGAAAGCAAGTTCTTCCGCTTGATCCTCCAGTCCCTTTGTGTTAAAGCCTATTCTGGAGGCTTGTTGCCTTCGCCGTTTTAGGGCGACTTGAAGGGAGAGTTTGGATCTGACGAGCTGATGATCTGTGTCACAGTGGTCTGAGACACGACTGACCCAGGTGACGAGGACATCTCGGCGATCTCTTTCTCTGTCTATAATGTAGTCAATAAGATGCCAATGTTTGGTTCGTGAGTGTTGCCAAGAACCCTTGAACTTATCGGCCTCCCTAAACAAGGTGTTGGTGATAGTGAGGTTGAGGAGAGAGAAGAACACGTAGAGAATGATGATGTGAAAAACTGAGAAATTAATTTACTGCCATTCTTACATTCACCTCTCAATCATCACCGGGTGGGAGGTATCAGGACCAACGCACAACCATCACCAGGTGGAAGATACCAGGACCAACACACAACCATTACCAGGTGGAAGGTATCATGACCAACACACGACCATCACCACGTGGAAGGTACCAGGACCAACATAAAACCATCACCAGGTGGAAGGTACCAGGACAACACACAACCATCACTTAGGATCACGCCAGCCGCAGCTCTCTTCGTCGCCCCTCGTCATCCTGATCAAGTGCAGCTTGATGAGGGCTCGTTTACCTCTCTCCCACACGCTAACAAGTCGTTTAATCAACAATTTGAACACAGACAATATTTCTATTAAAAGGTTCGTGTGCCTTGCCATAGCTGTATTACATTACTGCGTGTTGGTAAGTGTTGTTTGTACCTTGAGACAGAGAACAGCCCCGTGTACAGTATCACCCTACAGTCTTTTTGAGAAATAACGTGAGTAATGTTTTTGAGATCATGTCAACAAGTTCTGTGTTTGCAACACTTTACTGTGCCATTTTTAATTTTACTCTCAAATAAATTAGTTATTCCACCGATATGCTAAAATATTTTAATATATAGACTCAACCCTCAGCTAAGTTACCATGTTATTACACAGACTTTTATAATAAAGATATATTGCGTTGGTTTAGTGGAGAAAAAGTTGCTGAAACGACACTCCTATAGACACGAATGAAAAATATATCTAAAAGAGGATTTTCTTGAAATTTTCAGAGGATTTTCTTGAAACAGTTCAGGACTGTTTCTGAAGTCAACATACAGTATAACCGAACCCACCCGGGGTAATAATATATTCGATTTAGTTCTGTCAAACAGAGAAAACCTCATTAGTAATGTTGAGGTAGGGAACGAACTTGCCAACAGCGATCACAAGGAAATAAGATTTCAATTAGAAATGAATGGCAGACGAAAGAGAAATTCCATTAAAGTCCCAGATTTCAGAAGGGCAAACTTTGATAGGTTGAAAAGAAAGCTGAGAAAAGGGGTAGCACGTTTGGGGATGGATTACATGACCTTAGGTGAGGTGATCTCACACAATGTACCCACAGAGGGCTAGCTCACTTTACCTGTAGACCTGACAACAATATCCTCACAAAATATGACGGTTGAGGATCGTATAATATGGACACGAAGTAGTACCTTAAGCTGTGTATTCTTATATTACTCTCTTAATTATGTATAGTAAAGTATTACAGAACATGTATTAATCCTATGTAATATTTCCATTTATTATGCACCATGTTATGTATGTGAATTATCATATTTACATATTATGTATTCAGCTTGTGAATGCTGGCATCTGTACATGCCAGCGCAGAGTGATACAGGGAGTTGAGATCGCTAGTCCTTATGGTGTGGAAGCCCCCTGTCTATTTGTTTCCTCTATATATCTCCCGTACGAGAATAAGAACCTATTTTCAAGATAACAAGTGTTTGCGTATACCCTCCGTAGTGTAGAACATTTTGGGGGTATCAAAGACAAATATAGAAGGATGACCTGATCACGAGATCTGAGATTGACGAGTTCCACACCAATTTAAATAATGAGTTACTCAATGCACAAAGGCAGAACACACCATACAGAAAACTCAGATAAGACAACAATGACCCTAAATGGATAAACAATTATTTAAATAATATTGTTGCACAAATGAAGCTTATAGGTAGAAGAATAAATCGTGGTGAAGTTTGCCTCCGAGATTATTATAAAGTATTGGGCAGTAGGGTTAAGACCGAGATAAGAAAATCAAAGAGGAATAATGAACTGAAGGTAGCAAGGGAGGCGAAGTCAAACCCCAAGGAATCCTTTCAAATGTGTCAAACTAAAACACGAGAAAAGATTGGACCAAAACAGTCAGATACAGGCGAGCTAACTGACGGAGAAATAGCAATAATCTGAATAAATAATTTTCAACAGTTTTCACCACCGAAAAATTGAGCATGATACCCGAGGCACCGACTATATACAGAGATGGTGAAGAAAATAGATTAAGCGAGATTGTAGTGACTGGTAACGACGTTAGTAAGCAATTAGACAAGTTAAAGCCTAATATGTCGCCAGGTCCCGATGAGATATTTACCAGAGTATTAAAGGAATGTAAGGAAGAACTTAGTATGCCCTTAGCAAAATTGTTTAAAATGTCCTTAAAAATGGGTGTAGTACCAGAATCCTGGAGGATACCGAATGTAATACCGATTTTCAAGAAGGGAGATAGATCACTATCCTCTAAGTACCGTCCAATCAGCTTAACATCAATGCAGACAAATTACTGGGAGCAATAATTTCAAACGCTATTCGAAATCACCTGGAGAAGCACAAATTGATCAATGATTCCCAACATGGCTTCACAAGCGGGCGTTCATGTTTAGCTAATCTATTAACATTCTTTTCAGCTGTTTTCGAATCAATTGACGAGGGGCACGACTATGATGTGGTATATCTTGACTTTAGCAAAGCTTTCGACAGAGTCCCTCCACGAAAGACTAATAAGAAAAGTGGAGGCTCATGGCATTGAAGGAGATATTCTAAAATGGATTAGTGCATGGTTACAGGGCAGAAAACAGAGAGTGAGCATTAATGGCACTAAATCCGATTGGAGTAACGTCACAAGTGGAGTACCCCAAGGCTCAGTACTTGTACCATTATTATTTACTATATACATAAACGACATAGATATTGGCGTAGACAGCAACATAAGTAAATTTGCTGATGACACTAAAATAGGGCGTATAATTAAATCTTAAGAAGACTCGGCAAAACTACAGGAAGATCTAAAAAAAATTTTCGATGGTCTGAAAAATGGCAGATGGAATTCAATGTGGACAAATGTAAAGTACTTAGTCTAGGATTCTACATTCTGCAGAGAGCGTGACGAAATAAATTAAGCAAGTTTGTAGTGACTAGAAATGGTGTTAATAAACAAATACATAAACTAAAACCTCTTAAGTCGCCAGGTCCCGATGAGATATTTGCCAGAGTATTAAACGAGTGTAAGGGAGAACTTAGTATACCTTAGAAAAGTTGTTTAGCACGTCATTAAAAACGAGTGTAGTGCTAGAATCCAGGCGGATATCGAATGCGATACTGATTTTCAAGAAGGGAGATAGATCACTTTCCTCTAACTACCATCCAATCAGTTTAAAATTAATTGCAAGCAAATTGCTTGAAGCAATAATTTCAAACTTAATTCGAAATCACCTGAAGAAACAGAAATTGATCAATAATTCGCAATATGGTTTAACAAGTTGGCATTCATGTTTGACAAATCGAGTATCATTCCTTTCAACCGTTTTCGAATTAGTCGATGACGGACACAATAATGATGTGGTTTACCTTGAATTCAGCAAAACCTTCGGCAGGGTCCCCCACGAAAGACTAATATATAAAGTAGAGGCTCATGGAATTAGACGAAATATTCTAAGCTGGATTAGGCCGTGGTTACAGGACAGGAAACAAAGTCAGCATTAATGGCACTAAATCCAATTGTGGTAACGTCAGTAGTGGAGTACCCCCAAGGCTCAGTACTTGGACCATTAATGTTTATCATATACATAAAAGACATAAATATTGGCATAGACAGCAACATAAGCAAATTTGCTGACTACATTAAAATTGGGCGGGTAATTAAATCTGAAGAGGACTCTGCAAAACTAAGGGAAGATCTGAACATATATTTCTCATGGTCTGAAAAATGGCAGTTGAATTTAATGTAAATAGAGAAACTCGATATCATATGAACAACGTTGATGTAGAGAAATCTCACTTTAACCAAGACAACAATGCGTATTTGCTCAAAACAAGGCTAACAAGATGCTTGGGTTCATACAAAAGAGTGTTAGTTACAAGACAAGCGAGGTTATCCTAAAACTATATCATGTGCTACAAAATTGTTATCAAATTCCCAGAAATCATTGAGAAGAGGAAGACAACACAAATATCAGGAATTAGGAACCTTGAGTACCGAGACAAATTAAAGCATCTAATTTTGCACTCCCTTGAGTGATGTAGAGTGAGGGGCGATATGAACGAGGTGCATAAATGGAAATCAGGGTTGAACAAAGGTACTTAAAATATCCAACCAAAAGGAACTCGTAGCAATGGTTTTAAATAAGACAAATTTAGATTTGCCATGATATAGGTGAAGAGTGGTTTGGAAATAGAGTAGTGGATGAGTAGAACAAGTTACCGGAGCTTATTATAAATTCAGACATGCTGGGAAGCCTCAAATATAGTTTGGATGGATATATGACCAATAGGGGTTTGGTGTAAATGTGGCTGCCTGGTATGGGCCAATATTCCCGCTGCAGCTTCTTCCTTTCTTATGTTCTTATGTTAAGTGTTGGTAATGTTTGTGTCAGTATATCGTTAAGTGTTGGTAATGTTTATGTCAGTACATAGTTAAATGTTGGTAATGTTAAGTGTTCTTAATATTTGTGTTAATATATAGTTAAGTGTTGGTAATGTTCATGTCAGTATATAGTTAAATGTTGGTAATGTTTATGTCAGTATATAGTTAAGTGCTGATAATGTTTATGTCAGTATGGGTAAGTATTGGTAATGTTTGTGTCAGTATATAAGTATTGGTCGTGTTTGTGTCAGTACAGGTAAGTGTTGGGAGTGATTGTGTCAGTACAGGTAAGTATTGGTCGTGTTTGTGTCAGTACAGGTAAGTGTTGGGAGTGATTGTGTCAGTACAGGTAAGTGTTGGGAGTGCTCGTGTCAGTACAGGTAAGTGTTGGGAGTGTTCGTGTCAGTACAGGTAAGTGTTGGGAGTGTTCGTGTCAGTACAGGTAAGTGTTGGGAGTGTTCGTGTCAGTACAGGTAAGTGTTGGGAGTGTTTGTGTCAGTACAGGTAAGTGTTGGGAGTGTTCGTGTCAGTACAGGTAAGTGTTGGGAGTGTTTGTGTCAGCACAGGTAAGTGTTGGGAGTGTTTGTGTCAGCACAGGTAAGTAAGTGTTGGGAGTGTTCGTGTCAGTACAGGTAAATGTTGGGAGGTTTGTGTCAGTACAGGTAAGTGTTGGGAGGTTCAACCAGGCACAGGTAAGTGTTGGGAGGTTTGTGTCAGTACAGGTAAGTGTTGGGAGTGTTTCAGTCAGCCAGGTAAAGTGTGGGGAGTGTTCGTGTCAGCACAGGTTGGGAGGTTTGTGCCCAGCACAGGTAAGGTTGGGAGGTTTGTTTTGTGTTCAGTGTCAGGGTAAGGGCAAGTGCTTGTTCAGTGTAAGCAGCACAGGTAAGGTTGGGAGGTTTGTGTCAGCACAGGTAAGTGTTGGGAGTGCAGTCAGTACAGGTAAGGTTGGGAGTGTCTGTGTTAGACATGTAAGTGTTGGGAGTGTTTGTGCCAGTACAGGTAAGTGTTGGGAGTGTTTGTGTCAGCACAGGTAAGTGTTGGGAGGTTCGTGTCAGTACAGGTAAGTGTTGGGAGTGTTCGTGTTAGTACATGTAAGTGTTGGGAGTGTTTGTGTCAGTACAGGTAAGTGTTGGGAGTGTTCGTGTCAATACAGGTAAGTGTTGGGAGTGTTCGTGTCAATACAGGTAAGTGCAACAACATCATCAATATCTCCTGAAAAACGGTGAGGTACGTGACTGATAGTTATCTACGATATGTGAGGTCCGCCACCACATACCCCTGCCACACCTTCTACCACGCACTTCTGAAACACCCCCTGTCACACCCCATGCCACGCACTCCTGCCACAGCTCCTGCCACACCCCCTGCCACGCATTCCTGCCACAGTCCCTGCCACACCTCCTTCCACGTACTCATGCCACAGCCCTGCCATCCCCTGCCCTGCACTCCTGCCACAGCCCCTGCCACACACATTCCACGCAGTCCTGAAACAGCCCCTGCACTCCCCTGCCATAGCCCCTGCCAAACCCTTGCCATGCACTCCTGCCACAGCCCTGCCACACCTCCTGCCACGCACTCCTGAAACATCCCCTGCCACACCTCCTGCCACACACCCTGAAACAGCCCCTGCCACTCCCTCCTGCCATAGCCCCTGCCAAACCCCTTGCCATGCACCCTGCCACAGCCCCTGCCACACCTCCTGCCACGCACTCCAAACATCCCCTGCCACCCTCCCGCCACGCACTCCTGAAGCAGCCGCTAAACCTCTACCATGCCCCCCCCTGCCACAGCCCCTGACACCCCCCTGCCATGCACTCCTAAACAGCCCCTACACACCCCTGCCACAGCCTTTGCCATACTCCCCTTACTTGCACTCCTTCCACAGCCCCTGCCACACCCCCCTGCCTTGCACTCTTGCCACAGTGCCTGCCACGTACTCCTGTCATTCATTCCCTGCCACACGCCCTGCCACATACTCCTGCCACAGCCCCTGCCACGTACTCCTTCCACAGCCCCTGCCAACACCCCCTGCCACGTACTCCTGCCACAGTCCTGTCACACCCCTGCCACACACCATCTTAGCCCCCTGCCACGTACTCCTGCCACAGCCCTGTCACACCCCCTGCCACACACCATCTTAGCCCCCTCCCAAGCCCTTTACCACACCTCTTCCCACAACCTTGCCATACCCCCTCTCATGTTCCCTGTCACACCCATATGAGACAGCCTGCTACAGCCCCTGTCACAGTGCCCTGACACAACGAGTCCTACACCTCCTCCCACATGTGAATGAACTTAGACAAAATGCACGAAAATAATATGTCAACAGCTTAAACGAGCACACACCCCTCAGCCTGGAAAGACATAAACACAATCAGATGTAAAAATAGTAGGCATGTCTCCCAACCAAACCTACTACAAAAAGCAAATGGGCCATTAACAAAGTTGATCATGTGTCAAGCAATAACATATTACCAACTAGAACTCGAGTAATCCTTGATGCGAAGTCTGTTGAGAGAAATAATCGGATCAACTTAATGCTGGACAAACAGCAAGTTAATTGTGCTGTTCCATATATTGGGTAGGCGCTTGATGCCGTCCTCGCCAGGTGTAGATCCGGGACACCCTGATGCCTTTTGCCTTATCTCACTAACTAGCTGCCTCTGCAACAAAACCTTTGAGAGGATGGATCTCGACAGACTTTTATACAGAATCAAAGAACACGTGTTCCCTAATATAACCGGCTTCACCACATTCCTAAAAACTGCAGTTGATTTTGCAAATAGATAATTTATATTGCATGAACTAGCCAAAATGGTAACAGCAGGTCGGCTGTTACACTGGATAAGTGGTTACCTCACAAACCGGGGTATACAAAAGTGAAGTTAAAGATATGCAACTTGGCACCACGAAGGTGGAGTACTTAGTCAATCTCAGACAGCACCAGCAATATTACTGTTAGTTATGAAGAGGATATTTCTATACATATTAAACTCATCTTGAAATACAATCCATCCTGAACCATGTACAGTCAGCCTGTGAGAGCTTTGGTCGCATCCTCTTCACTAAGAAAACTAAAGTATTCAACAAACAAGCTTAAGATAGGTAACAACACCATTGACTATACCTCGCCTTTTAAATATGTTGGTGTCTCTATCCTCTGTACTTCACTTGCTAACCCGCAAATGTACTGATAGATAAAACCCCCTTAAAAGAGGGAGCTGGGTAAAAACAACATATTGGCACTAATATCAGAATTAGCTATAAAAAATCTCTCATAGATTACCAAGCACAAACCCAGGTCCTTCCTGACGGGAAAAGCATTGAAAAGCTCGAAAAAATGCAAAATGAATCCCTTAGAAATATCTTAGGCTGTTCCATGACCACTAAAGTTCTTAATATAAGGAAATACGAGTAACTAGGAACTCCCAATGTCAAAGATAGAATAATGAAAGTTAACCAAATGATCGCTCTGAGGGTCTTAGGTGGTGATCCTGACAACATTATTTCCATAAAACTGCTAGAATAATATATAAGTCAATAACAGGTGAATCTAAATGGATCCAAACTACTAAACCAACTATACAAAGCTGAGACTCATAAGTGCTTCTTGCCACCCAGTCGAACAGTTCCCTTCGACATAACAACACCCACGTACCCGCCTAAACGACTGACCACACACAATACTTATCTCCAACACACTGCCAAAGTGAGAGCTCTTGAACACATACATAACCTACAAACTGGAAATAACATCATACAGACCATGCACAGTGACGGCTCTCTTAACACTGTCTGTGGGAGGGCTGGAAGTGCTGTCATTGTGACTCAGCTTAACGGCAATGTGATAGAGAAAGGAGATAGAATTAGAAACTCTGCATCCACTCTACAAACTGAACTATTTGCCATACTAACAGCCTTAAAGCTTGTTGAAGGCACCGCCACTGACAGTCTAGTCATCACTGACTCCTTATCCTCACTACTTGCTCTTGATACTTTAAACTCAGATTATCATCCGCTGGTCTCTGAAGTCAGACATTAGTATGTGTGTTTTGTTAACGGCATCAGCCTTGGCTAAACTGGCGTCCAACAATGACATTGTCGAATACAATCTAGGACTAAAACAGAACCCCCAAAAACTGTAATCAGAAAATAACTTTTTAATGAATTTGAAGCAAATAGACACTAGTCAATCCATTGTTTGCCATGATGAGCTGTATCACGTGAAACATGTATGTGGAGCAAGTAACAAGATTACTGCATTACAAAATGCTGTAACAACTAGACTACGATTAGGATAAAAGCGAACAAATCTAAATGTAAAGTGTGTGTTCAGATATATGGTCACACACTCTTTAACATAGAAGGGTAACACTTCCATGTAAATACACTGCATTGTCACCTTTATCTACACGGCTTACTCCACACTACCCAAACCACTAGTTAACCAGCAGGAAACTAGTAAGAACACGAGTCATGAGATGGCTCCTGATTGATTGAAAACCATCGCTGGATGTTGGGGGCGCCATCTATGACAGGTTATGTCTACTCTAACCGGGAATTCAACATCAGTCCTACTCACACCACCTCGGCTACTTGTTCTCCCAGTCTGCTCTGTCGTGGAGTGAGTCACTATAGCCTGCAGTACCTGGACATCAAGGAATCTACTGGCCAGTTATTTGTAACGTGTACTAGTACAGCTGAGTACATTATTTTTCACCCTTGTGAATGTGTTTTGTGTTGATTTTGTTTTAAGATTATTATATAAAAAATCACTTGCATATTTTTCACGTCCTACTAGTTATTCTGTGTTGGGTACTGTTATGTCAACCATGAGTGTGGTATCTACTATTCAATTAAGCAAAGTATTGCTATAATAACTAAACCTACAGTAAAACATAGCTAGAAAAGTTCATAATACAAACATATTGTCATTTGTTACGTAATTGGGCATGAGTTTTACAAGGTATTATAACTAAATCATTTCAATCAAAAAGCCCATAGACACACACACACACACACACACACACACAGGTAAAGAAATTATTAAAATTGAGATTAAAATAAAAGTAAAAGTTAAAGTAAAGGAACTTAAAGGCTCACTGGGTAGCCTATGCAATGGAACAGTACTTTATTTCTGATATCAATATAGCTAATAAAAATTTTATGTACCGATCTAAGCAAACGATGTACTGGAAATGTTCTGCAACACTCAATGCCACACTATCATAATTACTGGGGTCAGATAAACACCCTTTGTGGCTTCTACTCTGCAAACTTTTTTGTGTTACCGTTCACAGGATGAGAATGGGGTGTACAATAAACTAGCTTGTAAATCGAAAGTTGCGAATTCGTATTCAGGGACAAGTTGTTGGAGCTTCCAATAACTTGATCATAAACCATTGACTCTTCAGGCTTCTACGCCCTTGACTCTTCAGGCTTCTACGCCCTTAACTCATGAGACATAAAGGCATGCATGAACTTAACATGCTTCCCTGTTGGGCGCTGTAAACGCTTCTGTGCTTCACCTTGCACAAGGATGTAGGGGAGTGCCCAATAAAAAAAAATAAATAAATAAATAAAAATAAACTAGCTGCTGTCCTCGGCAAAATTGAAATTCAATTCCAACACCCCCTCCCACATCTCCTCCCATACCCCTACCACACACTCTCCAGCATCCCCTCTCACACCACCTCTCACACCCTTCCCACATCCCTCCCAGACTCCCTCCCACATTTCTTCTTACATCTCTCCCACATCTCTTCTAGAGTCAGTCCCACATTCCTTTCTATATCCCCTCCCACTAACCCACCTATACCTCCTCCCCCACCCCATTAAAAATTGAACAGTTTCCCCTTAACTTTTGACTATGGTGGCACACATTGTGGATGAAAGAATAGGATTCTCAGTGTGTTATACAATATTAGGTGTTCTTCCAAACACAGTCACCTGAAGGCTCATCTTTACTTATGACAAAAACTGCAAATTTATTGCCTGTGTAACAAGGGAACTAACTCGCGGCATGGGCATTGGGGAGCGTAGGTCCCCTGTGGGGCAGGTCAATCTTCATATCCACTCTCTCGCTCATGTGGCTAAGGTTTGTAAAGGTGACTGCCCCTTGTAGTGCAACGTCCCACACATAAGCAAACACATTAAAACAGTATCTAGCCAGAAAATACATTTACAAGTGGGCAATGATAACAAATGTGATCAAAGTGTTGATAACCTGAGAGTATTCCTGTTTCCTTTATAAAAATACGGGAGTCGGCTCTATCCCCCTCCCAACCAGGTAAACCATTCACTTAAGTACCTCTTTTCCCTTACACCGCTGATACGCCTCTCAGCGACCCTTGTACTCTCTCTTATGTATTGGAATATAGAATTTAGTTTACCTTGTACCTTGAAAGAGTTACGCCTATAAGCCACCGTTGACTTCTCAGGTGTGACAAACAGTCCTCATCCTTTTGAGTTAACAGGAGACCCAGCTGTTTACCTCGCACGCTGTATCCCTGACGGGACACTGAGCTAGACAACTACAATGCTAACCTTGAGGAAGATACGAATGGAAAGGATGAATTTTAGCTAGTGCAGTCCAGAACCATTGAGATAAAAAAATGCCATGTCAATACCCAGTGAGAGTAAGATTAACTTCCCTGACGGTACGCCAAATGACGTCAAGTATCGGTGGTTAAACTAAGCAGAAGAAAGACACCCAGATGCTGGCTTTCTGTTCAAAGTTAATATACAAGATCATGTTTTGCTGAAAAACGACCCAGGAATTATACGAGATCTTCTCATTAAACGGTTTCAAAATAGACCCCGAATAAATTATCAAGAAAAAATGAGGGATCCTACAGAGGCTAATAGCCTCCTTCCTTCGGCATGGCCACATCTCGTGGGTGGCCATTAGCTAAATAAGGTAAATTGATGAAATAAATAAAATTTATGTGAATCCATCAATGTGTACAATTCTTTTTAAGACTCCCTTGCCGTTTTCTGTGACATGTAATGCAATATATATTTGAAAATATAAAATGTTACCCTCAGCCTTTAACTCCCCATAGCCCAGAAAGTCCAAATGCCAAGTGTTACCTAAATCAGCTGAAGGACTTCAAGGGACCCATTCCTAATTTGACAGCTAGTAGGTAGAAGGCAGCTATCAAACAGGGAGGTACTACCGCCTGGGAAGATATTGTAAGCATAATGTGGTGTCTAATGGTTGATCCTACTGCCATATGGCATCACAAAAATTGTGACCAAGTCCCAGGTTGCTCATCTGACTTTATGCCTCATTTACACACAATTGCAAGGTTTCAATTGTTTTTCCTGTCTGTCCTACATAATTACAATTACATTTGCTACATGGAACACAATAAACACTTCCATTTACATTCAAACTTGGGCTATTTCTTATTAACATATTGGTAATGGTTGAGTCATACTTGAAAACAACATTAGTATTTAGAAGCTTGAGGAACCGAACTAACGGGGCAAATTCATTACGATAGGGCAGAGTCAAAATATTCTTAAGTGTAGGAATTTGCCTGGTTTGAGAGGAATGAAAAGATTTTTTGGCCCTTTTAAAACAACGATCAACAAACACAGAAGGGTACCCGAGTTTCTGTGCATAAGTATAATATCAGAACAGCATCTGAAAGCAGTGCCTTGTTCGTTCATGTTAGGAATAATAATCATCCCATTGCTTGGGAAAAAAGCTTAGAAGTATTTAAATCATCTTGTGTCACAGAAAGACTTCTGGTTGAAGCTAGTTTGATTAAGGAATTAAAATCAATAAACCTTAGTGTTGGTCAGTTCAAAACTGATAATATGTTACGTAAATTTATTTGTCAGTGGCCCAAGGTTAAAAATGCTTTGAAAACCTTTGATCTAGATGTATGATAGTTATTTAGTGGGTCCCTTATTTTTGACCTGACCTGACTAGTCACGTCACCCCCCTTCTCTTAAGCTCCTCTACGTGTGTGTTGGTGTGGGGATTAGTGGATGACATCATTATGACCTGACCTCATGTTTTTAAGGTTACCCTGTATATTTAAGCCTCTCTCTGTCCATGTAATCCAGTTGCCTCTGAAGATGTCTTGAATGAAGACGAAAGCTGAGGTGCTTCGTTATTTCCCTTTTCCCGTGTGATTTTATCAAGATATATATATATATATATATATATATATATATATATATATATATATATATATATATATATATATATATATATATATATATATATATATATTTCATTAGCCGGATTTGGTAAAACGTTACACTGACTACCTAAGTGATACGGGTAGTCCCCATTAGAGGTTCACGGCGCCATAAGCTCGTTGAGCAGGCTTTGTGTGAAATATAACAGAGTCTAGGACTGCTTTTAGTATCCTGGTGGTCTAGAGGTAGCGTTCCCCGGTCACAGTCGTGGGCCGTGGGTTCGAATCCTGGCGGGGTGAGGCGTTGAATATATATATATATATATATATATATATATATATATATATATATATAGAGAGAGAGAGAGAGAGATAATTTCCCGCCAAAGTGTTTGAATATAAGATAAAGAAATGTTCAGTCGTTACATCAAAAAATGCAGTTCACAAACATTACAGAGAAAACATCTTACCTTTGTTATCTATCCCTATGTTCATACAGAAATATTTAACCCTTAATGTTCTTAATTGATAGTGACTTATGTGTCTATTAATTTAACAAACGCTCTAAGCCACAGTAGTTGTTAAGGTGTAGTATTACGTTATTACATCAACAGACAAAACCGTGTTGAATTATAGTTAATCCTTTCCTAACTTTGTTCAACAAGTAGTCCTTATTGATCCATAGCTAGTAGTGTTTCACCTCGGTGTGGCCAGTAGTGTTTCACCTCGGTGTGGGCAGTAGTGTTTCACCTGTGTGTGGCCAGTAGTGTTTCACCTGGGTGTGGCCAGTAGTGTTTCACCTGGGTGTGGCCAGTAGTGTTTCACCTGTGTGTGGCCAGTAGTGTTTTACCTGTGTGTGGCCAGTAGTGTTTGACCTGTGTGTGGCGAGTAGTGTTTCACCTGTGTGTGGCCAGTAGTGTTTCACCTGTGTGTGGCCAGTAGTGTTTCACCTGGGTGTGGCCAGTAGTGTTTCACCTGTGTGTGGCCAGTAGTGTTTCACCTGTGTGTGGCCAGTAGTGTTTTACCTGTGTGTGGCCAGTAGTGTTTGACCTGTGTGTGGCGAGTAGTGTTTGACCTGTGTGTGGCGAGTAGTGTTTGACCTGTGTGTGGCGAGTAGTGTTTCACCTGGGTGTGGCCAGTAGTGTTTCACCTGGGTGTGGCCAGTAGTGTTTCACCTGGGTGTGGCCAGTAGTGTTTCACCTGGGTGTGGCCAGTAGTGTTTCACCTGTGTGTAGCCAGTTGTGTTTCACCTGTGTGTGGCCAGTAGTGTCTCACCTGGGTGTGACCAATAGTGTTTCACCTGTGTGTGGCCAGTAGTGTCTCACCTGGTGTGACCAATAGTGTTTCACCTGTGTGTGGCCAATAGTGTTTCACCTGTGTGTGGCTAGCAGAGTATCACCTGGGTGTGGCCAGTGGTTTCTCACCTGTGTGTAGGCAGCAGTGCTTCACCTGTAGGTCGACAGCAGTGTATCGCTTGTATTTACCCAGTACTGTAGGTTCCTCACGGCTTGGTGTCGTGTCTGTCTCTGGACGTAAACATACTGGACGCTGTGTGTGATGCAAACAGTCTGACACGATCCGCTAAAAACGCCTCATTAAACTCTAGCACCGCCCCTGTGAGAAGAGGCCCCGCCCCCTCCTTCTACTCCCAGTGATCCTGTCCCCTCACTTAACTTCTAGTGATCCTATCCCCTCCCCCAACTCCCAGTGATCCTGCCCCTTCCCTCAACTCCCAGTGATCCTGCCCCCTCCCTCAACTCCCAGTGATCCTGCCCCCTCCCTCAACTCCCAGTGATCCTGCCCCTTCCCTCGGCATATGAAACAAGAAAACACGAAGTTCCCAAGCGCTTTCGTGCTATTCACATCTTCAGGGGTGAGTACAGACTACGGAGTAATTATTGGCAAGGCTAATATATACAGTAAAGGAGAGTGAGATCAAGTCCTTAGGGACAGCAGGTGTCCACCATATTCAGGTCATAAGGTAGTGACCCAATCCTTTCACCTGGTTACAAATCTTGTCGATCACAAAATTTTCCAATTTGTACAGTCTTTACTCAAATTCATGTTGACAGATTCGGTATGCTAAATGAGACTAAATTCTGTAATATTCCTACTGACAATTGAATTACAAGGTGATATTGAGGAGGCATTATCCCAGTCAATGCAATGCTTATTATCTCTCATATGAATGAATTTAGCAGATATAGAAGACCCTTGCATCCTGGGCCTGGACTACCTCTTACCTCGCAGGTGTCAACTGGACCTTGGCTTGATGCAGCTGAATATTACAGGAAAGTGGGTACCGCTGAGGAATGTGAAGCATGCCAATGCTAAGGTTACAGCTAGATGGTCAGTAGTTATTTCCCCAAGAACAGGGGTGCTGTTGCCATGCAAGGTTAATGGTGCCTTGCATACCCGTCTAGGAATTGTGGAGCCTGATGAGTAGTGTGGAGTAGAAGATGGAGTAATGGTGCGAGGAACTTTAGTCGACCCATCTGTAGAAGAGATAGCTGTAATTGTGCCAATTTCTCTCTCCGGCCGAAGAAAATACAGCAGGGAGTGGCCATTGGACAGTGCTAAGAGGTCGACTAGGAGCAGCAGCACAGAACCTGCAAGAGGAGCGAGATCAAGCAGAAGAATAGTTTGCCCGACCATTTACAGGACTCGTTTGTCAGGAGCTCCCAGTGCCTGGGTGAGGCTCAAGTGATACAACTGGAACAGCTGTTATTGATTTATACGGACGTCTTCTCTGCAGGGGTCCTAGACCTGGGATGTACAGACCTGGTACAGCATTACATCGACACTGGGGATCAAGCGGCCGCCTCGGAGGATAGCACCAGCTCGTCGCCCGGAAATGGAGAAGGCGGTAGGGGACCTTATTCACCAAGGTCTGGTCGAAAAATCCAGCAGTCCATGGGCATCAGGAGTGGCCCGAGTGAGGAAGAAGGATGGCTCAATGCAGTGCTGTGTGGAATACCGTGCCCTCAATGACGTGACGGTGAAGGACTTCTACCCCTTGCCAAGAATCGCTGACACACTGGATGCCCTGACAGGCACCAAGTGGTTCTCAACACTCGACATGAAGTCTAGGTATCATCATAAGAACATAAGAACATAAGAAAGTGGGATACTGCAGGAGGCCGACTGGCCCATACAGGGCAGATCCCTTTCACACCCATCCCAGCACTTCCATGTGCCTATCCAACTTCGTCTTGAAGCTCCCTAGCATCCCCGATCCTACTATAGCACTCGGTAGCCTATTCCACATACCCACAACTCTATTACCAAACCAGTGCTTGCCTATATCCTTTCTGAATCGGAATTTATCTAATTTAAAGCCATTTGTTCTAGTTATTTCGTTATTACTGAGCTTCAGAAGACATCTTCCATTTTACCTTGTTAATCCACTTACCCCACTTGGCCACACCTCTATCATATCTCCCTAACTCTACGCCTCTCCCTAATGAATGTAAGCCTAAACTTTCAGTCTTTCTTCATATGGAAGGTTTCTAATATTATGGATCATTTGTCATTCTTCTTTGTACTCTCTCCAAAGAATCTATGTCCATTCTATAATAAGGACACCAGAACAGAACCGCATAATCCATGTGTGGCCTCACTAATGCTAATTAAAGGATTTCAGATAACGTCCAGCAGTTCTGTACTCTGTGAACCTAGATATGAACCCAAGAATCCTGTTTGCCTTGTTGCGAGCGTATACGTACTCTGGGTTTCAAGTCGTTGCTAACAAATACACCTAGTCTTTTTTCACAAACTAAGGTTTTCTATTTCCGTGTAACCTAGTTATACTTAGCGTTTGTATTCGTCTTCCCTATCTGTAGTACCTTGCATTTATCAGTATTAAAATTCATTTGCCAGTCTACTGACCACTCATAAGAGTATCTAGATCTCTTTAATCTAAAAGTCACTGTCTGAATTTATCCTCTCCCCATTTTGGTATCATCTGCAAGTTACTAATCCTACTAGTTATGCCTAAATCAAGATCATTAATGAATATAACAAACAGCAGAGGGCCTAATACAGATCCCTGGGGAACTCCGCTTTTGACCGCACCCCAGTCTGACTTTAATCCATTTATGCTGACTCTTTGTTTCTTACCAGTTAACCATGACCTAATCCATTTTAATACTGATCCACCTACTCCATGTGCTTCTACCTTCCTTATCAATCTCTCATGAGGGACTCTATCGAATGCTTTACTGAAATCTAAATAAATTATATCATATGACTTATCATTGTCTACCGCTTCATATACTTCTGAAAAAAAGCTAAGCAAATTTGTGAGACAAGAACGTCCCTGGGTGAACCCGTGCTGAGAAGAATGAATTAAGTTGAATGTTTCAAGGTGGCTTCTGATTTTTGTAGCAATAATTGACTCTAGCAACTTGCCTATGATTGACGTGAGACGAATGGGACGGTAATTTGATGCTATTGATTTATCAATTCTTTTGAAAATCGGAACTACATTTAAAAAGTTTCCAAGCTTCTGCACTAAAATCTTATTCTAATGACTTATTAAATAAACTGCTAATGGATTACCTAACTCATTCCCTACATTCTTTTAATATTCTAGCATATACCTGTCTGACCAGGCGATTTATGATACTAGTTTGTTAATTACTTTTAAGCATTATCGTTACTAGTAATATTGATATTCATCAACATATTTTTCTATATTGTCTTATATAATTTTATGAACTTCTGGAACTGTGCGTTAGGTTTTCATTTGTGAATACGGAGCGAAAAATGACTATTTAACGCATTTCACATTTCTAAAACTCCATCATCAGCTTGCTTCTCCTGTCGTAGTTTTAAGGGGACCTATTGTATCTCTAACCTTTGATTTATACAGTTGATAAAAAGCTTTAGTTATTTTTCGATCTGCTTTGCTACCTTTGATTTCATATAATTTCTTTTGCTTTCCTAATTTCTGTTTTTACCTGTCTTGTTAGGTTTCGATAGCAATCCGCTAGGTGATTTTCGCCTTTCTTAACTTTTCTATATACCCCTTTCTTTTTCCCTAAGGATCTAAGAGTCTATTATTATCCATCCTTTTTGGTTGGTTCCGTATCGATCTGAATTTTCTTTAGGGATGTGTTTATTTTGGGCATTGATTGTCGCAATAAATTGTCTATAAGTAGCTGCTAAATTAAATTCGGGGTTATCCCGTCCTAAGTTGACAGTTTTCCCGAGGGGGATTAATCTTTTGACCATAGGGTCGTCCCTTAGGTCTCTGCTTACCGTAATTAGCCTTCCTAAATCCGATCAAGGCCGAATTTTCCCTTCTTCCTGCCATCCCATATTATGTTAAAATATATGGCTTTATAGATCGTTTCCTTTCAGTTCGCCTGCTAATCCTAACATCTTTTATTAGATTTTCATTATTACTGAGAACTAAATCGAGGATATTATTTCCTCTAGTGGGCGAGTTTATGAATTGATATAAAAACTATCTTGTACTACTTAGAAAATCTTCAGATTCATTATCGCTGTTGATTTTTCAATCTATGCGCCTGAAAAAGTTGAAATCGCCTAGAATACATACACAGTCATCAGATGCCTTTCTTTATTTCCTCCCGCAGTAATTTACCATCGTCTTACTCAAATTTGTGGTCTATATATAACACTAATGACTACGGATTCACTGCTCCTCAATTAAATTCCTCACTCCAAATATTTTCATTGTCGCTATTTGTTTTAATGTTTGATTTATTGCAGCTTTTTAATGACACCTGATATGTATTAATTGCTACACCGCTACCTCCTTCCTACTCTGTCAAATTCAGGTTATATCCTGAATATGAAATTACAAAAATGCTTTTGCTGTTTGAATTTATCCATGTTTCCGTTATTGCAATTATATCTATGTTCTTTCTTTATCAACAATGGCCCTGAGCTGGTCCATTTTGTTACACAGGCTTCTACTATTAGTATAATAAACACTCAATATACTTCTTCCGTTTCTATCTGTTTTACATTTATTACTTTGATGTTTGTTATTATGACTAACTATATTTTCAGCATTATCTACTTCTGTTTCACTACTTCCCAGGACCTGTGAAAAGACAGCAGTTTCATATGGATAAGGGCTATGAAAATTCAAAGTTATGCCATTCGGCCTGTGCAGTGCACCAGCAACCTTCGAACGTCTCGTGGAAAGGGTTCTGGAAGGTTTACACTAGAAGACTGCCCTCATATATCTGGCTGACGTGATTGTATTTGGCAAAACTTTCGAGCAGGGACTGGAAGTGTTTGACCGGTTCCGGGCTGCACACCTTAAACTGAGCCCAAATAAATGTTACTTGTTCCAGAAGGACATATGGTAAGCGAAGACTCAGGGAAGGTTGCGGTGGTGAGAAATTGGCCAGTGCCAACTTGTATAAGGGAGCTGCGTAGTTTTCTTGTCCTTTGTACCTACTACCGTCGATTTGTGAAGAACCTCGCCATAGTCGCAGCACTGTCGCACAAGCTGACTAAGAAGGGGCAGAAGTTTGTGTGGACTACTGAGAGTCAAGGCTCCTCCGACCAGCTAAAGGGTGCCTTGGCCAGCTCACCAGTGCTCCCGTTTCCGGACCCAACTCAACCATCCATCTTGGATTGTGATGCTAGTGATGATGGCATCGGTGGGGTGCTGCCCCAGAAGAAGGACTACGTAGTGGCATACTAGAGCAAGAAGTTAAGACCTCCAGAGAGAAATTATTGTGTGACCAGAAAGGAACTCTTGGCCGTGGTTAGGAGTTTAGACTTTTTCCATCACTACCTGTATGGATCTAGCTTCACCATCCGGAGTGAACCCGCAGTACTGAAGAATCCAGAAGGACAACTGGCACAGTGGACTGAGAAGCTGGATCAGCACAATTATACCATCCAGTACAGGCCTGAGCAGATACATGGGAATACCGACAGTCTGAGCAGACGACCGTGTGATTCCGATTGTAAGCAGTATTGCAGGAAAGAGGCAGTTCCCAAGAAGTGTAGTCTCACTACAGTGGAGGAGGGTCAAGCCGTTACTGGGGAAGGCCTTGAGAAGTTGCAGCTGGAAGAACAAGACCTGCGACAAATGGTCGAGTGGATGAACCAGAGCTCAGTGCGGCCAGCATGGGAGACGATCTCTAGAGCAAGTCCTACGAGTAAAAAATACTGGACACAGTGGGACGCTCTTCGGCTGAAGGATGATATGCTGGAGCGCCAGTGCGTTACTACCGATGTCCTCAACAGGTACTGGCAGACAGTACTTCCCCGGAAGATGAGGTCAGAGATCCTGAGGGAGATGCACAACAATCCAGCCAGTGGACATCTGTGGGTGAAGAAGACCCTGAGTCGCCTGCAACAAAGGTTTTTCTGGGTTGGCATGCATAAGGATATGGAAGAATGGTGCTGGTATGCTGCGCCAAGAGGGGACCAAACCCACACAAGTGAGCCCCACTGCAGTTGTACCATGCAGGCGCACCTATGGAAAGGGTCGCAGTGAATATTGCAGGAACTCTGTCACTCACTGCAGATGGGAATAGGTACAGTAGCTAAAACAACTATCTGTACAGGTGGGGGTCGATATGCTTCGAAATCTCACGTATGACTAGTGATAGCCCCCATATACCAAAATTTATCGTCCATGGTTTCATATTGTTTCCTACAAATTATGCACAGATAGTTGTTTTAGCTACTGTACATCTGTTTGGCCATGGATTACTTCACTATGTGGCCAGAAGCTTATGCCATCCCAAATCAGGAAGCCACGACTATTGCCAGGGTGCTGGTGGACCAGTTATTCTGCCAATTTGGTATACCCCACGAGTTGTACTCGGACCAGGGCAGAAATTTTGAGTCACCTGTGTTCAGCGAGTGCTGTAAACTGTAGAGCATAAGGAAGACTAGGACCACTCCACTTCGGCCACAGGCAGATGGAATGGTCGAAAAGTTTATTTGGACCTGTGGACAAGCACTGGCCAAGTACTGTGTTGAGGGGCAGGCAGAATAGGACCAAAAGCTGCCAGCCCTGCTGATGGCATATCGGTCGGCTGCCCACGAGTTAACTGGATACACACCAGCAAATTTGATGCTGGGGCACGAATTGCGGCTTCCAGTGGATCTGCTGACAGGAAGACTACCTGATGAAGAACTTTCTGAAGACACAACCAGTTACGTCAAAAGCCCCCAAGAAAGGTTGACGGAGGTCCACCATTAATTTTGAGTAGCTCTGGAGTTCTCGGGTGAAGTGATGAAGAGCAACCATGATGTCAAAGTAAGCCAGGTTTGTTACAAGGACGGTGATAAGGTCTGGCTGTATAACCCTCTGCCGCAGAAGGATCAGTCATCGAAGCTGCAGAGTCCGTGGAAAGGACCATACAGTGTATTAAAACGCCTTTCAGATGTAACCTACCGGATCAAGGAAAGAAGAAAGGCTCAGCCGAAGGTAGTCCTCGTCAATCGTCTGTGGCAGTATCATGGGCCAGGGCAATACACCTGGGAAGTCTCTGAGGAGCTGCTACCTACCACTGATGAGGACCAGACCGGAGATCCTGGAAGAACTCAGGATCCAGGGAACCCGACCATGGACAAGTAAGAGGAGTACTCTTCCCTCTCAGCGGAATTGGACGTGACAGGAGAGGGGGACCGATCTAAGGATATGATTGATGTTGCTGTGCCAAAGGAGGACTCTGAAGACATTCCAATACGTCAGCGGCAGCAGCACAAGACGAGGAGACCTACCAAGTTTCAGGATTATCATGTATCTAGTTAATGACTGTGTTCGGACGACACAGGGATGAGGGAGGGAGTCGTATTATGCCAAGGCACAATTTCGTATTATAATTTTGCAAACTAGGTATTTTGATTGTTTTCTGTCCCATGCAGCAATTATTTTGTCAAATTTCGTGAAATTTTCGTGTATATATTGATGTATTAATTATGGAAGAATATTCTTGAATGTAACGCATCATTTTTGTTCTAATTTACTTATCATTGTAATCCTCGATCAGAGTAGAACGTTCTAGAATCTCCAAAGCATCTCTGGGTGATTCTAGGATGTTCGAGAAGCATCTGATGAGCAAAGAATAAGTCTAGTAGAATAACTGAAGACAATGGACGAGTTGACGGTTCTGGGTAAACACAATAAATACACCCTGCCACGTTCGTAGAGTGATACGGTATATATAATTTGCAATAAAAGTTTAAAATCCTGCCATGATAGTCGAGATAAGTTTATTTCTCTAGAAGAAGGGCCGCCATTTGCAATGACATCACTAGTTTCAAACTATGGCTGCAGTCAGAGGTAGAAGAAAGGATGGCCTCTTCAGACCCCAAATGCCATGTTCAGATAAGTTTTAAGCGTGTTTATGGTCTAAGTCATGGGCATTTTGTAAGTGAAGAAATGTGCCGTGAAGAGCAGCTTCAAACATAGATTGGATGGATATATGAGCGATAGGGGTTGAGTGTAAATGGGACTGCCCAGTATGGGCCAATGTACCCGTTGCAGTTTCCTCCATTCTTATGTTCTTTTGGACATAAAAAACTCTTATGTTCACATCAGCTCAGCTGTCATGTATTCTTATTTGGTAGTTTCTCTTTTTTGTCAGTGCATTCACAGAGTATACAGGTATAGTAGAGCGGATAATGGAAAAATCGTGCAAATGGTGATACAAGCATGAAATTTGGCATGATCATACCCAAGGGGCTACTTGTCAAATCTGCCTCATTGGCTGTTTCGAAATCCAAGATGGCGGCCATTTTTCAAGAGGGCAGCCAAATTGACCTTCGAAAGATGATTTTTTTTTAAATTGATGTAGTTGGTCAATATAAATGATCTTAGTGTCGATATGTATGTTTTTAAGCATGCTCAGATGATTTTTTTTGCATTTCTGATACTCTCAGATATATATTTTTCTTATTGATGACTGGTTTTATGTATTGGTTTCATGTTTTTTATCATGGAAAGGGTCTCTGCATGTGAGGGAGTGATTGTCGGGCACTACCAGGGCACACTCGTGACATCACTGCTGTGCAACCCAGCTAAGAAAAAGCATGTCATATTGCAACAGCTTAGTGTCCCAAATGCTGCTTAACCAACCCCAAATCAGTTAAGCAGCCGCACCTGAATTGACAGGATGTGCCAGCGCGGGAGAGCCGAGCCAAGGATAACGGGGTTTTAGTTATCTGGATGGTGTACAGATCGCACGGGACTAATGACACTGGATGAACGATCGGACTAGGTGTAGGGCAAAAGGCATGAACCTAGTTGTATCCTATACAAGAAAGTGCTCATCAGGGTGGTCAAAGGATAAACCCTCTGCCCTGAAGATCGAAAATAGTTATGGACACAAAATCTACCAACAAATCATTCCTCACTGACTGGGCAAAGTGTTGTCTTTGTCAACAGGATAAGAAGGACGATCTTAAGTCTCCACATGCAAATCCTGCCAAAAAAGGAGATGACGGTTACAAGAACTTGGCAAGGAATATTCCTCTATTTCATTCAATCAATGCACTACCAATCAAGCTTGACCCTGCAAGACTTGTTGAAGATGATGGGATAGAGGAGACCTTGAGGAGAAACAAGGCACAGCATCATGAGAGTTGCAGACTTATGTTCAACAACACAAAGTTAAATAGAGCTCATGCACTGTTAAACAAATGTTAATCAAGAACTCCCCCAACAACACAATTGGTTGCATTTATAAAGTTCCTTGCAAGGAATGTAATATGTTTTACTTAGGCCAGACAGGTGAAGATCTTGCAACTAGAATTAAACAACACAAATACAGTGTTAGGACAGGCCAGGAATCCAATGCTCTGTTTGTTCATTTGAGGGATAACAAGCATTGCATTGACTGGGATAATGCCTCCTCAATATTACCATGTAATTCAATTGATAGTAGGAACATCATAGAATCTAGTCTTATTAAACATACCGAAGCATTCAACATGAATTTGAGTAATGGCATGTACAAACTGGACAATTTTGTAATTAAGAAGATTTGTAACCAGGTGAGAAGGTCGGGTCACCTTACCATCTGACCTGACTACCGACCATTGCGGTACTTTTTAAAGATTAGTAGGGTCATTACCTAATACCTGACCATTGTGGACCTGGTCTCACCCTCCTCTGTATTGTTCTTCTCATTATCTCATTCAGGGTCAATCATACCATTTATCAGGGTTGTTAATCC
Source organism: Homarus americanus (assembly GCF_018991925.1). Taxonomy (NCBI): domain Eukaryota; kingdom Metazoa; phylum Arthropoda; class Malacostraca; order Decapoda; family Nephropidae; genus Homarus; species Homarus americanus. The sequence continues at coordinate 8,531,704 of NW_024730668.1, forward strand.
GGATCTTTATATTAATGCCGTAATACGGACAGCAGGTTCGAGTCCTGTCACGGTCGCCATTTGTTACGAGTTGGGGATTTAGAATATAGTTATACGTCTACCCAGATCCCAACAGGTAACAAAAAAAACAAAACAAAGACAATCGGACTATAAAAGGGTAGACAAAGGATGCGAGTTTTCGTTGTGTATAATAGAGTACCATAAATCCCTAAACAAAATATTCAGCTTATAAATTACCCTTAACCAAACTTAACCTAAACATTAACAGTATATACATATTAATACAACATAAACAATTTTGAAGCAAGTGGACGTGGGGGAGGCAATACAAGATACAAGTACTTAAGTGAGGAGCTGAGATGGCTGACGAGTAAGGCTGAGTATTGTAGAAGACGGTAGGTAGTCACTGCACGTAGGTTTAGAGGATAGATGATCCTGTGGTCACTTCCCAGAGCCAAGTCTCTCTCCTCGAATTGGAGCTCACAAAGAAGACTTGGAGGAAGTGACGCAACAACCAGGATATGGAGAAGGGAAACCCCGGAGTGTTAACTAAGACGAGTCATACTCGTGTCTCGTCCCTAGATGGCGTTGCTCGTGGTGCTGGGTAGGTAGATCAGGACAATAGATGGCGTGGTTCGTAGTGCTGGGTGGAGGGGTTCGTAACATCTGAGTTTCTAATAATTTCAATACCATGAATAACTTTTATTCCCCAGAGTAGTGTTTTAAGTTCAGGTTAGGAGGTGCGCATATTGGTGTACCATTATTTGATTGTGTTTGTAGTGTTGGAGGGAATATAAGTGTCTAAATTTTACAGTGTGTATCATTCATCCCATTCACAGACGCTATCCTTCCGCGGGTCACGGACAATTCATTTTGTTTAGTAAATTTAAGAGTTCTTGTGCTGGTTCGGGATTTTCTCAAAGGGGCAGTTTTATATATATATATATATATATATATATATATATATATATATATATATATATATATATATATATATATATATAATCAACGACCTCACCAGTAGGTCGAGGGTTCGATTCCTTGCTGGTGAGGTCGTTGATTATATGTTCAAATCCGCGTGTTATATGGACTAAAAATGAAGTATATATATGTACCTCGCGTTTCATACCAGCTGGATTCGGTAAAATGCTACTGACACCACATAAGAGGCACGGGCAGTTTCCCATTGAGGTTCACGGCGCCATCAGCTCGTTGAACAGGCTTTGTGTGAAATATAACAGAGTCTAGAACTGCTTTTAGTGTCCTTGTGGCCTAGCCGGTAAGCGTTCCCTAGTCACACCCAGTAGGTCGAGGGTTCGATTCCTTGCTGGTGAGGTCGTTGATTATATGTTCAAAGTCCGCGTGTTATATGGACTAAAAATGAAGTATATATAAATCCACAATGAAAACGTGGCTAAGATAAATCTTGATAAAATCACACGGGATAATGGAAACACCTCAACCCGCCAGGATTCGAACCCACGGCCCACGAGCCCATGACTGTGACCGGGGAATGCTAACAGCTGGACCACCAGGATACTAAAAGCAGACCTAGACTTTGTTATATTTCACACAAAGCCTGTTCAACGAGCTTATGGCGCCGTGAACCTCTAATGGGCTCGTGGGCCGTGGGTTCGAATCCTGGCGGGTTGAGGTGTTGATTGTAAGTAGAAGTCCGCTTGCTTTATTGGGCTAATGAAATATATATGGACCCTCGTGTTTCGAAGCCGGATTTGGTAAAACGTTACTCTGACCACCTACATGATACGGGTCGTCCTCATTAGAGGTTCACGCCGCCATAAGCTCGTTGAACAGGCTTTGTGTGAAATATAACAAAGTGTAGGACTGCTTTTAGTATACTGGTGGTCCAGCGGTTAGCGTTCCTCGGTCACAGTCATGGGCTCGTGGGCTGTGGGTTCGAATCCTGGTGGGTTGAGGTGTTGATTGTATGTAGAAGTCCGCGTGCTTTATTGGGCTAATGAAATATATATATATATATATATATATATATATATATATATATATATATATATATATATATATATATATGAACAGGCTTTGTGTGAAATATAACAGAGTCTAGAACTGCTTTTAGTGTCCTTGTGGGCTAGCCGGTAAGCGTTCCCTAGTCCCACCCAGTAGGTCGAGGGTTCGATTCCTTGCTGGTGAGGTCGTTGATTATATATATATATATATATATATATATAGAATTGCAAATACACATAATCGATATATAGGCATATACACATAATCTATATAAATTCATATACACATAATCAATATAAATGCATATACAAATAATCTATTTAAATGCATATACACCTAATCTATATCAATGCATATACAACTAATCTATATAAATGCATATACATCTAATCTATATAAATGCATATACACCTAATCAATAAAAATGTATATACACCTAATCTATATAAATGCATGTAAACACAATCTATATAAATTCAAACACACATATTCTATATAAATGCATATACACATAATCTATATAAATACATGTGCACATAATCTATATAAATGCATATACACATAATCTATATAATATATATATACACATAATTTATATTAATACATATACGCAAACTAAATAAATACATATACAAAAACCTAAATAAATACATGTGCACATAATCTATTTAAATACATGTGCACATAATCTATATAAATGCATATCCACATAATCTAAATAAATGCATATACACAATTTATATAAATACATATACAAATAATCTATATAAATACATATACACAATCCATATAAATATATATAAACATAATCAATAAAATACATACATAATCTATATAAATACATATACACATATAATTACATGTACACATAATCGATATAAATGCATATATACATAATCTATATAAATGCATATACACATAATTTATATTAATGCATATAAAAATAAGCTTCATAAATGCATATACACATAATATATTTAAATGCATATACATATAATCTATATAAATGCATATACACCTAATCTCTATAAATGCATATACAACTAATCAATAAAAATGTATATAGACCTAATCTATATAAATGCATGTAAACACAATCTCTATAAATTCAAATACACATATTCTATATAAATGCATATACACTTAATCTATATAAATACATGTGCACATAATCTATATAAATGTAGATACACTTAATCTATATAAATGCATATACACAATTTATATTAATACATATAAAAATAAGCTTTATAAATGCATATACACATAATATATTTAAATGCATATACAAATAATGTATATAAATGCATATACACCTAATCTATATAAGTGCATATACATCTAACCTATATAAATGCATATACACCTATAATCTATATAAATTCAGATACACCTAATCTATATAAATGTAGATACACTTAATCTATATAAATGCATATACACAATTTATATTAATACATATAAAAATAAGCTTTATAAATGCATATACACATAATATATTTAAATGCATATACAAATAATGTATATAAATGCATATACACCTAATCTATATAAGTGCATATACATCTAACCTATATAAATGCATATACACCTATAATCTATATAAATGCATATACACATAATCAATTTAAATGCATATACACATAATATATATAAATACATATACACATAATCTATATAAATACATATACACATAAACTATGTAAATGCATATACACATAGAATATATAAATGCATATACACATAGTATATATAAATGCATATACACATAGTATATATAAATGTATATACACATAGTATATATAAATGCATATACACATAGTATTATAATGAGACAAATCTCACAAGAAGAGAATTACATATATATATGTAGGAGGATAGAGAGTAGGAATGTAAAGATAGGAAACTTGGTAGCGTGGCCTGGATGTTATTTGCACAGCGTCACTACGCTTATCTTATCTCGTATGTCAATACACGTATATTACTTCTTAAAGGGACAACTTGTTAAACACCTCTTGATACAACTATTTATTACTTCACTCAATGACATGGACACATTAATATCACTATTATATCGGGGTACTAACACATCATGCTTTACGTTACTTGACACTGACTCTCGGACACACCTGAATGAATACACTTCCCACAGTAGGTAACTCACCCTAGGACGTTCTGACAAGACTCACGTGTACCCTGACGTAGGCCCAGTGAGTGCTGGCTGGGCTGCCTTCATCACAGGGAGAGTCTGCTTAGCTGGCGATGCCGTCTGGTCGGGAGGTCTCCCTCCCGACCTGGGGAGGGGACGTGCGTGACTCTGCTTAGTGAACCGAGTGACGACCCGAACGGGAGAGAGATGACAGCAACCAGAATGAGAATCGTAATGGAATCCCGAATGGTAATGGAATATCGAATGCCGAATGTGGAATATCGAATGCCCGTGGACGGGACTGTAGGGCCTTTATATGGGGTCGGCCCAGCCGGCTTCTGACCTCTAACAATTAACACTAAACTGGTTTGATCTGGATAATTGTGTGCAGGTGTGGTCCTGGCCAGGTGTCTTGGCTAGGTGCGGTTGTAGGTCACCGGCTCACGTCATTAGCGGGCAAGGTCAAGTCCCTTGGGTCGACCTGAGGTGTGTCAACCTGGAATGTGGTGGTACCACGAGGTCTGTGGTGTACTTGCTGTTATATGTGACATAATTCTGGGCTGTAAGCTTTGGTCTGACAATCACTCATTACACCTCCCGCCAAGACCAAAGCTTCGTCACAGAGACTGATGCCACATATAGACAGCAACATCACGTGTGGTGTCAAAGATAATCCCTGGGGCGATAACATAGTCTCACATTTACAAACAACAATCTCATAGGTGTATGTTTTTCTACTGGCGCTAGTTTGATCTGACAAAGCTCACTATACCTCCCGCCAAGATCAAAGCTTCTATGCCAGGAGAAAAAGGAAACATAGCAAGTGAACATAGAATGAAAAAATCCTTCATATGTAGCATAGTGTCCGAGGCAACCTTGCAAATCACATTCTACAAACAATAACAGGTGTTACATTTCCTTATCAGTCAAAATAATAATTCATCTCAGTCAGTAATATAGCTACAACATCGTGTTTCATAGTCCAAGACATTGATCAAATGAACTCATAGAAAAAAGTGAGACTAAAAAAAGACATTCTTTGTAGTAAACATCAACAAAATCAGAGAAAATACTTCAAAATACACAAAAAATGTTCCTACTTCACATATTAGGGTATTGATATCTTTTTATTATACATCAACAACATCAGTACATTGAACGGGTCGACGCAGCTCGTCTTCCATCAAAGCAGGTATGAAAAAACAGGATGGCGGCAATACTCAACAGCGCTGTAATGCGGTTGGTCGCCATCATCGACTTTTCTTGTGATGTCAGGACCTTTATCTTCTGTCTTCTTCTTCACACTGCACATCTTCTGTCTTCTTTCTTCACATACCGCACCTTGTAGATCGTGTCTCCCACCTTCTGACTTCTTCTCACTTCCTCCTGGTTTCTGCTTACTATTCCCAGGCAGGTTCTGTCCCCATCTCTGCGTTCTTCCTCTCGTTTTAGAGCCTCTTTTCTTCGTCTTCTAGATGAATTTTTCTGTTCCATCTTCCTTTTTTCTTATTCTTCATCATTTCTTCAGATGAATTTTTCTGCTCCTCTGTTCTTCTCTGCAACATATAGCTCAACATATTCCAGACGATTTTCTGTTCATCTGCCGTCAGCTCGGCGGGATAAGCCAGAATCCACTGTTTGGGCTATCGTCTCCTTAGATGACTATAGGCAGGTTCCGGACTGGGGCGCCCTCCGTGCCGTGAGGATGTCGGCGAGACCAAAGACCGTCATCTTACCTTCCTGATGGTGGGCCCTCCCTGGGGCTCACAGGGTTCGTTGTGCATGGCACTTCATTCCCTCCTTGCCTCTAAATGAAAAATACAAAATCTGTATCCTATACCAAGGGAGGACTTAGAAAAGAAGTGACGTGCTTGGCTAATGGTGGGTTTCGTGCTGCCTTCATCAAGCTTCCATTCATGCGCTGCTTTCCTCATGCTGGTTTCTTCTCTGCTCTGCATTATGTACTGTAGTTGACGTCGGCTGTGTGGGTGGTACTGTGGCTTGTTTGACAGAGAAACAATCCTAAAGAATGATGGATTAGTTGGAAGTGCGACCATAAAAAAAGTTTACTTTATATGTTAGGTCAATGTTTTGGCAACTAATCATTTTCCGTCACGACAATGTTCTCATCAGGCTGGAGTCGGGGTTAAGCTCTCGCACTACACTGAATATCATTTATCACTCGCGTCAAGAGTGCATCACAAATCATAATAGCATAAAAATACACTGAGTGAAGCTCTGCATTCATCGCCAATAGCTATATTAACCATCATCGTCAACACACAGCCTCTCACGGAATAGCGGGGAATCAGTGTGGTCATGTGGCCAGGGCAGGTCAGGACATTAAAGGTCACACCTGGCGAAATGGGGGCCAGCGGGCTATTAATCCCAGCCAGGCTGGTGCGTTGCGGGTGAGGTGGGGAGGAGCCGAGGCGTGGTTGATCGGGCCAGGCCGAGGCTTCGCTGGGCGGGGAGGGGCACGGAACGGAGGGGCGGGGCAGGGCGGGGCAGGGATGGGAGGAAGGGTAAGGAGGGTGAGGTAAGGATTAGGACAGGGAGGAGGATGTAGGTTAAAAGACATGTTAAGTTATAACAGTTAGTACAGACACCGCTTTCATCACTGAAACACAATGGCTACATTTAACACTGACCAACAATCAAACTGCACTTGGGCTACTGAGAATGCCACAGATAGCGGGTGACACTGAGACATTACGTTAAGCACTGAACATATTTCTAGTAAAAATTCGCGCCTACCACGACGAGAGACATTTACTTGAGCTGTAACGGAGACACACTAGGACACTTTTCACGCTACTACGCAGGAACTTCTTATTACGCACTTTTGAACTAACGAGCCAGGTGTTATGGCTAACGGGGGAGGGCATGGGTTTACGTTAAGTACACTGTTAGCAATAACAATGGACGAGGAGGGCGTGGGTTAACGTCATAGTTCGCTACCACCAATATAATGAGGGTAAACAGAATGAGAGGAAGAATACAAATAAGTATAGGAGTAGGCATGTAAAGATAGGAAACTTGGTAGCGTGGCCTGGATGTTATTTGCACAGCGTCACTACGCTTATCTTATCTCGTATGTCAATACACGTATATTACTTCTTAAAGGGACAACTTGTTAAACACCTCTTGATACAACTATTTATTACTTCACTCAATGACATGGACACATTAATATCACTATTATATCGGGGTACTAACACATTATGCTTTACGTTACTTGACACTGACTCTCGGACACACCTGAATGAATACACTTCCCACAGTAGGTAACTCACCCTAGGACGTCTGACAAGACTCACGTGTACCCTGACGTAGGCCCAGTGAGTGCTGGCTGGGCTGCCTTCATCACAGGGAGAGTCTGCTTAGCTGGCGATGCCGTCTGGTCGGGAGGTCTCCCTCCCGACCTGGGGAGGGGACGTGCGTGACTCTGCTTAGTGAACCGAGTGACGACCCGAACGGGAGAGAGATGACAGCAACCAGAATGAGAATCGTAATGGAATCCCGAATGGTAATGGAATATCGAATGCCGAATGTGGAATATCGAATGCCCGTGGACGGGACTGTAGGGCCTTTATATGGGGTCGGCCCAGCCGGCTTCTGACCTCTAACAATTAACACTAAACTGGTTTGATCTGGATAATTGTGTGCAGGTGTGGTCCTGGCCAGGTGTCTTGGCTAGGTGCGGTTGTAGGTCACCGGCTCACGTCATTAGCGGGCAAGGTCAAGTCCCTTGGGTCGACCTGAGGTGTGTCAACCTGGAATGTGGTGGTACCACGAGGACTGTGGTGTACTTGCTGTTATATGTGACATAATTCTGGGCTGTAAGCTTTGGTCTGACAATCACTCATTACAGTATATATATAAATACATACGCACATAGTATATATAAAAACATATACACTTAGTATATTTAAATACATATACACAGTATATATAAATACATATACAAATAATATACATAAATACAAATACACAAAATATATATAAATGCATATACACATAATGATATAAGTGCATATACACATAATCTATATAAATACATATACACAGAATCTATATATATATATATATATATATATATATATATATATATATATATATATATATATATATATATATATATATATATATATATATATATACATATACACAAACTATATAAATACATATACACATAACCTAAATAAATACATGTACACATAATCTATATTACTGCATGTACACATAATCTATACAAATGCATATCCACATAATCTAAATAAATGTATATACACCTAATCTATATACGTGCATAGACACATGATCTATCTAAATGCATATTCCTCATAATCAATATAAATGCATATACCCAATATATATAAATACATATACACAAAACCTATATGAATACATATACACAAAATCTATTTAAATAAATATACACATAGTCTATATAAATACATATACACATAATCTAAATAATTTCATATACACATAACCGATATAAATGCATATACACATAATCTATATACATGCATTTGCGCATAATCTATTTAAATGCATATACACATAGTATATTTAAATGAATATATACATAGTATACAGTATATAAATGCATATACACATAGTATATATCAATAGATATGCACAGTATATATAAATACATGTACACATAATATATATAAATACAAATACACATAATATATATAATTATATATACAGTACACATAATCTACATAAGAACATACACATAATCTATATAAATACAAATACACAATCTATATAAATACATATTATAATGCGACAAAACACAAGAGAGAAGATTACATATATAAGTAAGAATAGAGAGTAGGAATGTAAAGATAGGAAACTAGGTAGCGTGGCCGGGATGTTATTTACTCAGCGTCAATACTCTTATCTTATCTCGTATGTCAATACACATATATCACTTCTTAAAGGGAGAACTTGTTAAACACCTCTTCGATACAACTATTTATTAATTCACTCAATGACATGGACACATTAATATCACTATTATATCGGGGTACTAACACTTTATGTTTTACGTTACTCGACACTGACTCTCGGACACACCTGAATGAATACACTTCCCACAGTAGGTAACTCACCCTAGGAATCGTTCTGACAAGACTCACGTGTACCCTGACGTAGGCCCAGTGGATGCTTGGCTGGGCTGCCTCCTATGGGAGGCTTCTGCTTAGCTGGGGTCTGGTCGGGAAGTCCCCCTCCCGACCTGGGGAGAGGACAAGCGTGACTCTGAGAATCTCCAGAGCAATGACAAAACTAAATTAGACAGGGAGTTTAAAACTAAACGCGGTAAGGGTAGGACTCAGAACACGACTAACTTAAATGTATACTACGCGAACAGTAGAAGTATGAGAAACAAAATGGATGATATTAGGGCCTTGGTATGTACCGAAAAAATCGATATAATTGCATTCACTGAAACATGGATCAACCTAGACACACGTGAATTACCAGTCGAATACCAAATTGCGGGTTACAAACTGTTCCATACCGATAGGCAGACCAGAATAGGAGGCGGAGTAGCAATCTATGTTAGGGATAATCTGAAGTGTGAAATAAATAAGGAAATAAAAACTGAGAGGAATACAGAAACAATGTGGATAGAATTAAGCGACGGTAGGGAAAAATTAATCACAGGAGTAATATATAGACCCCCCAATCTTGATAGCGTCAATGAGCGACTTATCTGGGATGAAATGCGCAGGGCTTCCATACACAACAAAGTCTGTATAGTAGGCGACTTTAACCTTGGCCAAATAGATTGGACTGACCTTACGGGTAACTCAGAATCTGAGGATTTTCTCAAGACGATCCAGGACTGTTTCCTAAGTCAACATATAACCGAACCCACACGGGGTAATAATATACTGGATTTAGTTCTGTCGAACAGAGAAAACCTCATTAGCAATGTCGAGGTAGGGAACGAACTTGCAAACAACGATCACAAAGAAATTCGATTCCAGTTAGAGTTTCAGGGCAGACGTAAGGAAAATTCCACTAAAGTACCAGATTTCAGAAGGGCAAACTTTAACAGTTTAAAGAGGCAGCTGAGAGAGGGGGTGTCGCGCTTAACCGTGAACCTGACAGATGACACCGACCTGATAACGAGATCTGAGATTGCCGAGTTCCACGACAATTTAAATAGTGAGTTACTTAATACACAAAGGCAGAACATACCATACAAAAAACTCAGATCAGACAACAATGACCCTAAATGGATAAATAATTATTTAAAGAACATCATTGGCCAAAGGAAGGCTATAGGTAGAAGGATAAATAGCGGCGAAATTCACCTCCGGGACTATTATAGGGTATTGGCGAGTAGGGTTAAAATCGAGATAAGGAAAGCAAAGAAGAATAATGAGGTAAGGATAGCAAGGGAGGCGAAGACAAACCCCAAAGGATTCTACCAAATGTATCAAACTAAAACACGAGAAAAGATTGGACCAATACGGTCAGACTCCGGCGAGCTCACTGACAACGACGGAGAAATGAGCAATAATTTGAATAAATATTTTTCAACAGTTTTCACCACCGAAAATTTAAACATGATACCCGAGGCACCGACTCTATTCAGAGATAGTGAAGAAAACAAATTAAGTGAGATAGTAGTGACTAGTAACGATGTTAGTAAGCAAATAGACAAACTAAAGCCTAATAAGTCACCTGGTCCCGATGAGATATTTGCCAGAGTATTAAAGGAATGTAAGGAAGAGCTTAGTATGCCCTTAGCAAAGTTGTTTAACATGTCCTTAAAATCAGGTGTAGTACCAGAATCCTGGAGGATACCGAATGTAACACCGATTTTCAAGAAGGGGGATAGATCACTATCCTCTAACTACCGCCCAATCAGTCTAACATCAATAGTAGGCAAATTGCTGGAAGCAATCATTTCAAACTCTATTCGAAATCACCTGGAGAAGCACCGATTGATCAATGATTCCCAGCATGGCTTCACAAGAGGACGTTCTTGCCTAACTAATCTATTAACATTCTTTTCATCAGTTTTCGAATCGGTGGACGGGGGGCACAATTAGGATGTGGTATATCTCGACTTTAGCAAAGCCTTCGACAGAGTCCCCCACGAAAGACTAATTAGAAAGGTAGAAGCTCATGGCATCAAAGGTGACATCCTTAAATGGATTAGGGCGTGGTTACAGGACAGGAAACAGCGAGTGAGCATTAACGGCACTAAGTCCCATTGGAGCAACGTCACAAGTGGAGTTCCCCAAGGCTCAGTACTTGGACCATTATTATTTATTATATACATAAACGATATAGATATCGGCATAGACAGCAACATAAGTAAATTTGCTGATGACACTAAAATAGGACGTGTTATCAAATCTGACGAGGACTCGGCAAAACTACAGGACGATCTAAACAAACTTTTCGAATGGTCTGAAAAATGGCAGATGAAATTCAACGTTCACAAATGTAAAGTACTCAGTATAGGAGATGTAAACATATGTGGTGCCTTCACTCCTGGTAGCCTCAAGAAACCAATCACAAAAGCTGTTCTACTGAACTACAAAAATTACTTCAAATGTCATTTGGGTGACCAAGACAAGAAATGGGCACCTCATGTAGCCTGTAAGTCTTGTGTTAACCACCTGAGCGAGTGGATGTGTGGTAAACGAAGTTCAGGAATGCCGTTTGCTGTACCAAAGATATGGCGTGAACCTGAAGACCACAGTAGTGACTGCTACTTCTGTCTCACAAATATTAAGGGAATAAAAATCAAGACACGAGGCAAGGTATAGTACCCCAATATTGCTTCTGCAATCCGACCAGTACCGCACAGTGCTGAACTTCCAGTCCCAAATCCACCGACTGAACAAGAATTGAGTGATTCCGATTCTACCTCTACCTCAATGGAAAACGACTACCAGGATGACTCTGCAAATACCAGGCCTAAACTATTTACTCAAGAAGCACTTCATGATCTCATCAGGGACCTAAACTTGTCAAAACAAAAGGCTGAAGTTTTGGGATCCAGACTAAAGCAGCGTAACCTGCTAGAAGATGGAGTGCATATCACTACAGCGCGTTACCGACATAGACAGCTGTCTGCATTTTCCAAGATGGCAAACAACCTTTGTTATTGCGAGGACGCAGTATCTCTCATGCAACAACTCTGCAAGTCTGAAACATACAAGACAGAGGATTGGAGGCTGTTTATAGACTCAGGAAAAGACTCTCTGAAAGCTGTTCTTTTACACAATGGCAATCGGCTTCCATCTGTCCCAATAGCACACGCAACAAAAATGACTGAGAGCTATGAAACAATGAAAATTCTGTTGGCCGCTATAGAGTATGAGAAACACCAGTGGAAGATATGTGGCGATCTCAAAGTCATCAGTTTACTACTGGGCCTTCAGAGTGGCTACACAAAGCACATGTGCTTTTTGTGCTTGTGGAACAGCAGAGCTGATGCAGAGCACTATGTGAGAAAGGATTGGCCGACAAGACCAAGAGATGCGTCTGGAAGGTTTAACTGTGCTCACAATCCGCTTGTAGATCCAGAAAATATATTTTTGCCTCCACTGCATCTAAAGCTCGGTTTGGCTAAAAATTTCATCAAAGCTATGGATCAATTCGGTGCTGGGACTCTATACTTATCTCAGAAACTAGGTGGTGTGGTTTCCGAAGCCAAGTTGAAAGCAGGTGTCTTGAATGGACCACAAATTCGTATATTAGTTAATGATAGCGAATTCACCAAAACATTGAACCCACTGGAGAAAAAAGCATGGGAATCATTTGTCAATGTGTCAAAGAATTTTCTTGGAAACTATCGTGCTGACAACTACAAAGAAATCGTAACAACCATGCTTCAGAATTATCATGCATTGGGAGCAAGGATGTCCTTGAAATTGCATTTTTTCCACTCTCATATTGAATTTTTCCCAGGTAACCTTCGAGACGCTAGTGATGAACACGGCGAAAGGTTTCATCAAGATATCGCCATAATAGAGAGCAGATATCAGGGACAATTCAGTCCTAACATGATGGGCGACTATTGCTGGACACTGCAACGAGAAGAGAGCAAGCTGTACAAGAGAAAGAGTAAAGTTCAGAAGCACTTTTAGAACTTCATATTTTGTCATTATAAAGGATTTGAACTTATGTTTTTTGGTACAATTTTTTATGAGCTTATCTGTGATAGGTTTAAACTTGTATCTTGCATGACGCGATAATGTTACTATATTTACTATTTTTTTTATTCTTTAAGAAAGTAGGTCTGATGGTAGAATGAAACATCCAATTAATATTCATTAATATGAAATTAGTCATGAAAGCACAGTCACATGAGATAATCTCATCTTTTGCACGACACGTGATGGAATATTAAATATTTGTACCTATTGATTTTTTTATAAAACCTGGTCTGATAGAACAAAACAAACATCAGATTCGAATTCAGCAATATGAAATTAGTTGTGTGAGCATGATCTCATATGTGAACCATTTTGGCTGTTGACCAGTGTAATGAGAACCAGAAAGATCGTGGACGGGACTGTAGGGCCTTTATATAGAGTCGGCCCAGCCGGCTTTTGAAGTCTAACCAATTATCACTAAACTGGTTTGATCTGGATAGCTGTGTGCAGGTGTGGTCCTGCCCAGGTATCTTGGTTAGGTGAGGTTGTAGGTCACCCGGCTAACTCACGTCATTAGCAGGCGAGGTCAAGTCCCCAGGGTCGACCTGAGGTGTGTCAACCCGGAATGTGGTGGTACCACGAGGTCTGTAGTGTACTTGCTGCTATATGTGACATAATTCTGGGCTGTAAGCTTTGGTCTGACAATCAATCATTACAATATAAACATAATATATATAAATACATATAGACATAAAATATATAATTGCATATACACATAATCTATATAAATGCATACACATATAATCTATATAAATGCATATACACATACTCCATATAAATACATACGCACATAATCAATACAAATACGCGGATAATCTTTATAAATACAAATACGCATAATCTATATAAATACATACATACACAATCTATACAAATACATTCGCACACAATCTATGTAAATATATATGCATATAATCAAATAAATACATATAAACATAATCTATATAAACACATATACACATAATCTATATAAATACATATGCACATAATCTATATAAGTGCATATACACAATCTATATAAATGCATATATACATAATATGTATAAATGCATAAACACCTAATCTATATAAATGTATATACACAATCTATATAAATACATATAAGCATAATTTATATAAATTCATGTAAACATAACCAATATCAATAAATATACAGATAATCTATATAATTGCATATACACATAATCTATACAAATGCATATATACATAATCTATATAAATGCATATGCACAATCTATATAAATGCATATACAGATAACCTTGATAAATGTATATAAACCTAATCTATACAAATGCATATACACCTAATCTATACAAATGCAGATACACCTAATCTATACAAATGCAGATACAACTAATCTATATAAATGCTGATACGCCTAATCTATATAAATGGAGAAACAACTACAGTAATCCATCTAAATGCAGATACACCTAATCTATATAAATGCATTTACACATAATCTATATCAATGCATATACAAATAATATATACAAATGCCAGTACACATAATCTATATAAATGCATATGTACATAATTTATAAAAATATTTATACACATAATCTATATAAATACATATACACGTAATCTATGTTAATGCATATACACCTAATCTATACACATAATCTATAAAATACATAAGCACATAATCAATGTAAATACATACGCATATATCACTGCCCTGCATAGTTTTTGAGGTTTGTGTATTATTAAGCTTTTCTGGGTGTATTTTGCATGCTTATCTCAAAAATGTTATCCATTTTGCTCAATCAGGTCAGAATTTTGTGCTATAGCATTTTAAGCGGAGATTCAGGTAAAAGATTGGCATTTTTCGCTCAAAATGGGGTCCTCATATTCGTTCATTAAAAAAATCATCCAAGACATTGGCAAGCCTCACAGAAAAGATTTCGGTCAGTTTTAATGCCCTTACGATGCATTTAAATACACCCACGTACTCGCCAGCCATTTAAATGTCCGCCGTGACGCAAAGGAAAAGAGTATATGTCCGTGTTTTTTTACATATATTTTTTCACAATTAAATTTCTTTTTCATCTGGTGGTACATGGCATGTACTAGCAACCATCCAGATGTGCCTCTAAAGTCTAGACCCTCAGTCAGTGTCTCTCGAGACTTCAAGAAAGTGGGAATGTGTGTGTCTCTCTCTCTCTCTCTCTCTTACACACACACACACACGCATATTTCTAATCATATAAACACCTGTTTTTTCTTCTTACAGAGTTGTACATTTAATCATGAATCGGAAGTGCAAGAACGACCCGAACAGGTTTTGCTATGTGTGCGGTTGTGTAACAATGACAGACCGACAGTGCACCATTACTCCCCTAGTGAAAAACTTATATCATGCATACTTTGGAATGAAACTTGGAGACCAAGATAAAGCTTTTGCCCCTCACATGTGCTGCAAAACATGTGTTGAAAATCTGTGGCGCTGGAGCAACAAGAAGATTCAACATCTACCATTTGGCATTCCTATGGTATGGAGGGAAGGCAGAGATCATACCACGGACTGTTACTTCTGCATGACAAACCTTCAGGGTGAGTTATACTAATACATCAATACTAATATATCAAATGCAGTATGTTCATGCATTCTTAAATATATCTGTAAGTTAATATGTTATGCTATCTTGATACTAAATCTTTCGTTCACATTTCAGGTATAAACAGGAAGAACAAACATCATGTTAAGTATCCAGATGTACCCTCAGCCATCAAACCAGTTCCTCACGGACCAGGAATACCAATTCCAACTCCACCAGAAAACTATAGGGACATGATACTCGATGACGATCATGATATCGATGAAGACATAGAAGAGACTGACGCTTCTAGTACATACTTGCCCACAGCTTCTGCAAAAGAGCCCATACCCTTCAGTCAAGCTGAGTTGAATGATTTAACAAGAGACTTGTGCTTGTCTAAGGAGTCAGGTCAACTACTAGGATCACGGCTTTGCGAACACAATGTCTTAGCACCAGGAACAACATTTGCCTGGTACCGTAACCGTGACAAGGAATTTCGCAAGTTCTTCAGTTTTGACAAGGAAACTTCATTGGTGTATTGCAACAATATCAGTGGACTCATTGTAGCTATGGGAATATCATACAATATATCAGAGTGGCGGCTCTTCATTGACTCATCAAAAAGAAGCTTGAAAGCTGTGTTGTTGTTCAATGGAAACCAGGTCGCGTCTGTTCCGGTGGGGCATTCAGTGCAGATGGATGAGAACTACAACAACATGGAGTATCTGTTAACTGCTCTGAAGTATAAAGACCACAATTGGAAGATCTGTGGAGACTTGAAGGTAATTTAATACACCAAAAACAGTTGCTTTCAAAAATTGATATTTTGTTGACAGTTTTTCTAATAGGTAATTATGTCTGCCGACATACTGTCATATTATGAAGTGTTAATATTTTTTAATAATAAAACTATTCAGCTAAACATATTTTTAATCTGTTTTTTCCACAGGTTGTGTCCATGGTGCTGGGCCTACAAGGTGGTTACACCAAGTTTCCATGTTTCCTCTGTCTGTGGGATAGTCGAGCAGACAAGCAGCACTACATGCAACGTGACTGGCCTGCAAGAAGTGGACTTACTCCAGGTTCTCACAATGTTGTTGCCCATGCTCTGGTGAATCCGCAGAACATTCTTCTTCCGCCACTGCACATCAAGCTCGGTCTGTTCAAAAACTTTGTAAAGACACTGGACAAAAAAAGCCAGGCTTTCAATTTTCTGAAAGAAAAATTTCCAAAAGTCAGTGAGGCAAAGCTGAATGCAGGAATTTTTGATGGCCCTCAGATCAGAGAGCTTTTCAAAGATCCCAAGTTTGATTGCAGCGTAGATGTAAATGAGAAGAAAGCCTGGCATGCCTTTAAGTCTATTGTCTCCAATTTTCTTGGCAACTACAGAAGTCCAGAGTATGGACGAGTTGTTGAGGACCTACTTCTGAGCTACAAAGTTCTTGGTGCACGCATGTCCATCAAGATGCACTTCCTCAGCTCCCACTTGGACTACTTTCCAGAGAACTGTGGTGATGTGAGTGAGGAACAAGGAGAACGCTTCCATCAAGATATCCGTGTAATGGAGGAGCGGTACCAGGGTCGCTGGGATATCAACATGCTCGCCGACTACTGTTGGTGTCTGAAACGGGACGCCCCAGACACCAACCACCAAAGAAATTCTCTGCGCCAGCCATTTATGCATGTCTAACTGTAAAGGCATCTATGTAGTTGACATATTTTGGTCCTATGTGTTGTGGTTACATTTCTTATGATATATTTTGCATAAAAATTTTGACATCATATTTAAGAATTTCGATTTTTTCCTAATTCCCATAGCATAAAAATCTGACCTGATTGAGCAAAATGAATGGCATTTTTGGAATCAGCACGCAAAATACATAAAGAATCAGCTAAGAAACCCCACACCTCATGAATTTTTTTTCAAATGCAGCCCAGTGTAATCTATGTAAATACATACGCACATATTATATGTAAATACATATGCACATATTATATGTAGATATATATGCACATAATCTATATAAATACATATAATCACAACCTATATCAATGGATATACACGAAATCCTTATAATTGCATATACACATAATCTATATAAATGCATATATACATAATCTGTATAAATGCATATACACAATCTATATAAATGCATGTACACATAATCTATATAAATACATATACACATAAATGTATTTAAATGCATATACACCTAATTTATACAAATGCATAAACATCTAATCTATACAAATGCATATACACCTAATCTATACAAATGCATAAACACCTAATCTATACAAATGCAGATACCCCAAATATATATAAATGCAGAGACACGTAATCTATATAAATGCATATACAACTAATCGATATAAATGCAGATACACCTAATCTATACTAATGCAGATACCCCTAATATATATAAATTCATATACACCTAATCAATATAATTGCATATATACCTAATCTATATAAATGCATATACACCTAATCCTTATGAATGCATATACACTTAATCTATATAAATGCAGATATACCTAATCTATACAAATGCAGATACACCTTATCTATACAATTGCAGATACACCTAATCTATATAAATGCAGATACCCCTAATCTATATAAATGCAGTTGCTATATGTGAATTGTATTCAACAGGATTTGACCGAATTATACTCATCGCGTCAACGACAAGTGTCTAATTGTCCTGCACAAACCAAAATCGCGCCTATGACCGATTACAATCGACATTATTGGATACGGTAAACAACACGACCCCATAGTTAATAAATCCCCGACACGCTCGTAAGCCATTTACCTCTTAATAATCTCTAGTCTTCCTATGAAACTTTCAACTTCCTCTACAGTGACACTAAGGCACACCTCATAGACATTCCTAATCTTCAAAGAGCCATTACGTATATACTGTACACTGATATAAACTTCACAAAAACATTACACGTACTTCCATAGATCAAGTGGTGTCCTTAGCCGGGGTCTATTGAGTCACTGGTCCACACAAAAATGATGTTTTTTACTTGTGTCAGGTGACTCTGACCCATAACAGAAAGGAACAAATTGCTGTTAAAAAATATACAAAGTCAGTTAGGCGTGTAAATTGTAGATGATACCTTGGGAACTAACTTAAATGTCTGTGTACGTTCTCTATATACCTCGATACATTTGCCACACACACACACACTTGCCATTGGAAAATCATAAATACACTAAAGCCTCCGATAACAATGGTTCGACCAACGACTATTCGTATTTAAGATCCTGGTTAATTTAAGACCCAATTCAATTTGCATCATATTTTATTCGTATTTATGACGAAAATATAATAAAAATAAAATAAAATAATATTTTCATATAAATAATAACTAAATCTCGATATCTATAATATAAAAAAATACTGTAAAAAAAAATGACGAGAGCCTTGTGCAAAGAAGCTGCTGGGCTAATGAGTGGTAATGAGCGTCACCAGTAAACAAGAGTCAGAGCTTGACGGACTGCATCTGAACAAGAACAGGAGAAAAACTTTCTTGGGTTTATTACGGCACTTTTGAGTCCCTATTCAACCTGAGCAAGAGAGCAAGTGATGGTAGTGCTGGTTCAAAAGCTAAAAGAAAATGTATAAGCTTAGCCGAAAAACTAGATGGGTTAAAACGATATGTAAAAGGTGAGAGGTATATGGATATTATATGGAGCAAGCAAAGAACATAATTTTAGTTTCTGAAGTGGATCCATTAACAGAAAAAAGCATTAAAATTAACAGGGACGTGAAAAACGTATATGACCTCTTCATAAAGATATATAATGAGAAAAGAAAGCGGCTGTGAAATGTTCTTTTGACAGCTTTATTATTCAAAGGCCTAAACCACCAACTTCAGCTTTAGTAACAGTTTCAGCAACAGCTATCATATCTTTATGGAAAGCTTCAGATTCAATTGAACCTGATTGACGCAATCATCTAAGTAAAATAGCACAACATTCATTGGCTGTCCTTATGTTTTAACGCGTCTTCATTTAATGACGATGTTTCACATATACGCTACGTACGATGGCGTTCCCAATCTATTCAATTTCAATTTCGTTTATATCGGGAATCGTGGGATCTTATGCTGTCACTAGGTACCCCTGTACAATAACGCATCGCGTGGCAAGAATATACAGTATAAATTATAGAGAACTTACTAAAAAGCTGGAAAGATATTCTACACATAATCAATGTTATTTACATAATATCTGGCCAGTATGGGGATCATCGTGTCTCCGTCAGGGGTCGTGGAGTTGGGTCCAGCAGGCGTCACGGAAGCATGTGTGTGGGGACATCTTAGGGAGTAGTGGATAAGGTGCAGCTGTCGGGCCTTCTGCATAATGCACAAGAGCGTTGCTCAGGGGATGAGGGATCTCTCAAGCAAATACTGTTTTTTCTACCATTAATGGTTAGTTACTTCTTGTTCCATTTATTTACATTAAATAACATTTTCATTTTTTCTAATTTTACTACAGCAACAACCAGGGTTCTTATTTCTTCAGTTTCTTTGTAGAAGTAGACGTCAGTCACGCCAAGGATGTTGGAAACATGAACGAAAACAATGGCGTCTTGTCTCCTCTCTTTACGAATTATTAATGAATTGCATTGTTCATTTAAATATAATTAATTCGTATATTCAGTAATAAATGAATCTTTTATATTCTTACGATAAATGACGTGGTTTGAGGGCAGTATACATTGCCGTTCCACTATCATCTTTTTTTCTTTAACATCAATGGTTACTTTTACTGCACATTAAATGTTTATTTTACTGTACATTAAATGTTACTTTTACTGTTGTTACGAGTGTCGGAATAAGAACCAATGAATAGATTACTGGTCTGCATATGAACTTCGACTGATTCGTTGTGTACACACTGAAGCAGTTAAAATTTAGATATATGTTATACTTGAAATGTAGTAACATTGTTTCAATGTGTTAGGTAAAACAAAGTAATGTTTATTGTATTAGTCTCGAATACTAATGAATGAGTGAGCGTTTGATAGCTATTTGTGGATTCGCTTGGACGTCTTTTGTTTATGAATTTCCGCCTTCTCTCTCTCTAGAGCCGGGTGGCTTTAGTATTTAGTTGTATATCAATCTTATTGTATATTTCTAGTGATATACTGTGTTAACCCTCGATTTTAGGACACCAAGTATTATAAAGTGATTTATATGTGAGACTGTGGGTAGTCTTTTAGAATTCAACGGTAAATAACATCATTGTTGATTGTGTTGGATAACCACGTTGTTCAGGGATGTCATCTAGACCAGTGGTTCTCAACCTTGTTTGCCCATGCACCTTCCATATGTCAGAATGTCATTCTCCTTGATTGTCTGCCTCAAAATTCCAAATAATATGCATATAATACTGAAAATCCTTTATTTTCCATATTAGTACATATACATTTACAATTTTACATGGATTATTTTATAGTGGAGTTTACAAATATTTAGAAAATGTGATTTATAATGAATAAAAGTAAAATAGTTTTTTTATATTTATAATGAATTACTTAACAGACCAAACTGAAGCATAATGCAATAAACAAAAGTTCAATAGAATACCAGGATATTGTAGTATAATTTTATTCGATGAAGATTACAGTCGAAACCTGTGATTTTTTCTTCGCCAATTCTGGGATACGCGGAGAGTGCTTGAAAGGGCACAACGCAGGTCATTTTCTACCTCTATTCTACGAACAACAGTTGAAAGGTGACTTCACAAATATGTCGACACAAACGGAGCAATGCACGGATATGCCACGGTGGAATCGCACATGGGAAGTGATTGATTTATCATCGAACATATATCTCTTGCTCCGAATCAGTTTACA
Organism: Homarus americanus; assembly: GCF_018991925.1. Taxonomy (NCBI): domain Eukaryota; kingdom Metazoa; phylum Arthropoda; class Malacostraca; order Decapoda; family Nephropidae; genus Homarus; species Homarus americanus. The sequence continues at coordinate 8,553,468 of NW_024730668.1, forward strand.
CCTGAACCATTGGGGAATTTCCCAGTGAACCCCTGGTCTAGACTAAATAAGTGTTTAATCAGTACTTTGATGTTCGTTATTTTGTCACTCGGTTGAGTAGTTTATTTGTTCAGATTTCATTTGTATTTATTTATTTTTGTACATACGGATATACTTGTTTTATTGTTTGTTTGTTTGGTTGTTAATATATTTTGTAATTAAATCTACTTATGAATTTCAATATACCCCATGGTAATGAGGTGAAAATTTGGGTCGTAACACTGTAAATTAAATAACATGAATTAAAACATACATAATTTTTTTTACATTAATTTTACTTTAGCAACAACCAGTGTCTTATATTCTTGTTTCAGATGGACAACTGACATTATAGGTGTAAACACGACAACAACAATAGAGTCCCATCTCCTCTTGTGTGATCTTATTATTATTGATTTATATTGTATAAGGTGCAGTCATAAACATTAAGCATTATTTAAAGATTATAGTTTGCACGTTTCATTAATTGTATTGTTTTGGGAGGAAAGGAGGGTAAAAAGCCACACAAAAGATATGAAAAGGTCTCACTTAGGAATGCATCTTATTATTATTGCTTTATTTTAATGGTAATTAATGATTCATGATACGATGATTCACCTTACACTGCTATATTGGAGGACACATTACCGTCGTTATTCGAGGCTTTGCAGTACTTACAGCAATATATATAATAACAATTATTTTATTTTATTTGCACTTTCTATTTGTACAAGTGTGTAAAAATTACATACAGGTTCAAGCTCCCTCCCACATCTAAGTAGGATATATGAAATTACTGTACCTGTACCATTATTTAGATAATCGTATTTCTTGTGTACTTTTAACGGGTTACCGATACCACGTATACCCTCGTCGTACGAGAGGGGTCGAGTGGCCGTCGGGTCTTCTCGAGAACTCTAATACGCCCTTATGAATGGACATCAAATACCCAATAATAACCCCTTGAGGATCATCATTATGTGAAACTCCAACACACCTTAAAACAGGACAACCAGTGAACAATTCCAACAAGAGATTTCCTCAAATGGTGTTTTGGACTATCCCCTCAAAGACAACTGCAAGTAGCCTTAAACCAAACCCCACATCTCATAAAACAAAGTTGAGTAAGGCTTCAGTCTACGTGCTAACTACTCACCACAGTATAATACTAATGAAAACACTGTGGACTCTATGACAAGTCTACCTTACAATGAATCCCAAAATCTGCGGTACCAAGCATTCAGTTGCCTAAAACAATTAGCAGGAAGACATCCACCCAGGAAAAAGAGGTGACTGGAACCAAGTAGTTTTGTTACTCTGCTTCTAATAATTAATTAAATGTAAAGCAGAGGAGCCACATACTAAGTCAGTGGGCATGGAATCTTAGCTCTCGGCCTAAGTGTTCCTTTAATCGTGGGCTGTGGTTGAACCGGGAGATGCCGTTTCTTAATTTCTGCAACGTAAACCCCTTCGCACAAGTCGATCCGGAAAACCCCTGGGAAATCGACTCGTAGCAGGGAGCCTCTCGGACGACTTTGCGACGGTCTAACCATTTCTCACGCCACAACCTCCGGCCAATACCTCTTACCGATGCCCTCTTGTTCCCAAACCACCCAAAAGAGGACATAGCTTTAGTAATTGGAAAAGTATATGCCCAAGCATAGTTGGTGTGTGTGTGTGTGGTAGTGGGACGTGTGTGTGG